>NC_091476.1:37376244-37702347 GCF_036971445.1 Narcine bancroftii | reverse complement strand
GTACAAAGGAGGCTGAGGGGTGACCTTATAGAGGTTCATAAAACCCTAGGTGGCATAGAAAATGTGTATGATCAGAGTCTTTTACCGCAAGGAAGTGCAGACAACTAGAGTACATAGGTTTAGAGAGAAAAGATTTGGGGGGGGGGGGGAAGAAAAAGGACCCATAGAGCAACTTTTTCTACACAGAAGGTTAGCATATGGAATGAACTGCCAGAGGAAGTGGTCAAGGTGGGTACAGGTTCACAAGATATTTGGGAGGGTGCATTGACAGGAAAGGTTGAGGGATATGCAGGCAAGTGAGATGAGCTTGAGAAGACAATTTAGTCACCATGGACAAGTCGGACCAAAGGGTCTGTGTAAATTTGTGACTTGGATTGAGCAAGTAAATAAGGCTCCCCTCCTTGGATTACCACCAGGGGTTAAATAAAGTAGATAAAACCTCATGTCGGTTTGGCATTCACTTTTCAGAAGACCAAAAATAAATTATATTCTAAAGAAACTGAACAGCAGCATGCCACATTTTATGTCAGATTAATGTGCCAAACCTCTTCTAAAATGTGTGGTCTTTTACATGTATACAAACAGGACAATAAACCACTTTGAAAGGGAGCTTCTATTGGATCAGAAAGACCGAGGAAATTGGCAGTGTCAACAAACTAATTTTAGCTTGGTTGGTCACAGAGCAGACTTAAAGGAGGAATAAGTTAACTGGCAGTCAGAGAGCAATGCAAACAACCCAGTAACCTACTTCTAGATGGGCATGCATCAAAATGCAAGATCCCTTATTCAGAAGTGGTATTGAATTGCCTCATCATCTTTAACCTCACTTTTTGCCAGAACTCTATTGCTGGTTGAAAAAAAATGGGCAAGGTTATGTTGTCAACCAGCCAGAAGATCAAGCTGGGATTTGAACAAGTTGAGAATGAAACAAGAGGACAGAGACAGCTCTAAGTCAAGACCCTGCATTAACTTGCCAGCCTGCATCAGCTTCTTGGACCAGAGCTCAATGAGCATTTGGGAGGAACATTTACAAAAGTTGGCTTTCCCGCCAAATTCCTGACTGTACAGACAGTATAGGCCAATGGGACTAATTGACTAGCATTCATAGAATGGGCTAAATGGCTTGTTTCTGAGCTATTTATTCTATGACTCATCTTTCATAATATAAACTTTATTTTTATTATAATGATTACGAGGCAATGAGAGGCATGATTACCAGATGAAGTCAGGGTGGAAGAGGTTTCTCTGCCTCCATCCATCATTTCCATCCTCACCTGGTTCCACCTTTCACCTACCATCCCCTGCCTCACACTTTATACTGATTATCTCTCCTTTCCCCACTCAGCCCTGATGGAAGGTCTTGAGCTGAACATTGACCATCCCTTCCTCTATGTGGATGATCCTTGACCCATTGAGATCCTCCATATTCCAGTATCTCCAGGAGAGCAAATAATTTCCTTTCTTTGAACCAGATCAATTTCTGTACATGCTTACCTCATCCCATCATGTCTTGCTGCCCTTTTTTTTTTTAAAAAATATTTAAAAAAAGCATGGAAGCAGCTGATATCAGCCATTTAAAACATGCTGCCCAATTACACCCAATTAACCTACAACCCTGCAAGTTTTGAGGGTGAGTAGAAACAGGAGCACCAGGAGGAAACCAGAGAACCAGTAGGAAACCCACACAGACAAGGGTTAGGTGTACAAACCAACAGCGCCAGATTCAAAAACCGGGATTCTGGCAATGTACTAGTGTTGCACTAAACATGCTGAGTGCTTTTCTCCCCCGTTTCTTCATTAGCTTAATAACACTTCATCTCTCATCTTGAGATTTATTCCGTATTCATGTCAGTAGTGAGCACTCTTGATGTAAATTCCCATTTATTGCACTAAGCCAGTGGCTCTCAACCTTTTTTCTTTCCACTCACACACCAATTTAAGTATTCCCTATGCACAAGTGCTCCGTGATTAGTAAGGGATGGTTTAAGGTCATAGGTGAGTGGAAAGAGAAAGTTTGAAGACCACTGTTTTAGTTGTACCTAATTGACTCATTATCTGCATGGTTTCATAACTCCAAAGGAAATGGGCCAATGACAAATCTTTCTCAAGTAAAATAGTTTGCTAACAATCGGGTCCAGAGCAGTGATTCTCAATCATCCCTTCCCACTCACATACCACCTTAAGCAATCCCTTACTAATCACAGAGCACTTATGGCATAGTGAATACTTAATGAGACATGTGAGTGGAAAGAAAAAAGGTTGAGAACCACTGCACTAACCTCTACTCTCCACTGCTCTGTGGACAATTCCCTACTCACAATCCCTTCAGAGAAGGCTGCTCAAAATCCAAAAATAGCTTTGTGATTGTGGTGCCCCTCTCCCATCAAATGCACAAAGAGCATCTTGGAATATTCTAACCTGTGGCACACCTACCCCAAGCCAACTCAGATTGCAAGAAAAACCCTCCTTTCAAATGGGCCTGGATTTCAGAAACACTGCAGAAGATCACCACCAGACCACAAGTGTTCTGCACTGTCACAGAGGAAAGAGGTTTGGCATGCCCCCTTGTTCCTAAGTAATTTCCACAGGTGAATCATTGAAAATACACAAGAACTGCTCTGTTCTAGAAGTTACTGAAGGTAGTGAATGCAACTCAGGACATTAGCTCAAACTTCACTCCCCTCCAGTGTCTGTTGATCCATGAAGAGTGGTATGTACTCTCAGCACTCCTTGGCCAGTGGCATACATCATCACTATTGCTCCCCACAATACAGTGCAGAGTATTTAATGAATTGATACAGGATGAGCAGTTGAGTCTTTTTAAGAGAATGCATTCTCAAATCATGGAAGTCCTTTCCTTTTGCTCTTTGGCCATCATGTGTAATGTATAGCACATTTCATATTTAGAGAAACGCCATGATAACAGGCCATTTTGTCCTACAAGCCCACGCTGCCCAAATACACCCAGGTAACCAATTAACCTACTAATCTGCACGTCTTTGGAACATGGGAAAGAACTTGAAGCACCTGTGCAGACAGTGCAGCATTCGAACCCAAGTTGCTCGCTCTGCAACAATGTTGTATTAACTGCTACTCTAACCTTGCCACGTACGTGTACTTCGACATAATTCTCATCCAATTTTAGAAAGTGACATGCTGTTTAGCACCTGACCACTCAAGTAATGAGAGGGAGATTTAATTCAATTTTGGGATGCAGTACAGTCAGGCCTGCCTGCATAAAAAGGAATAGCAAGTAGAAAATAATACAGGCTTGTTGGTCTGGGGGTATGATTCACATTTAAGGTGTGAGAGATCATGGGTTCAAAACCTGGATGAGCCCTACTTTATGGACGGCACCATAGCTTAGTGGTTAGTGTAATCCTATGGAGTTTGTCCTTTCTCCTCGTCTGTGTGGGTTTCCTACTGGTTCTCTGGTTTCCTCCTGGTGCTCCTGTTTCTACTCACCCTCAAAACTTGCAGGGTTCTAGCTTAATTGGTGTATTTGGGCGTCACGGCCCAGGAGGGCTGTTACCATGATGCATCTCTAAATTAAGTGAAAATTAAGGAAGAAATTTACAAACCATCTCAGTAAATATTGTTGTGATGGTACTAGTAATACTGCACATTTCTCATTACTGTTGGTAAAACCCACCAAGCATTCAAGCCAGCTCCGTTGTTCTTATTGAGCTCGATGCGGATTGAATTGCACTCTGATTTGTAACAAATCGACCAATGGCATAAGGAAGTTAGAAAATATTGTCACATTAGTGAGATTATATTAGAGATGCCTTCCAGCGCCACACCTCCAGGATAGCGCACTTCCACAGGCGTACCACTGCTAACATTGTGACTGGTGGCATCAGTGTCTGATATGGAGGTGCCAATGCACAGGACTGGGGGTTGTAAGCTCGCCTGGCGCCATCATGGGCATTAATCCACTCCATTAAGGACATCTTTTCGAGTCAGTACGTCAAGAAAACAATTTCTATCAACAGTTAGTGCAACTCCATTACGCTCACCATCCAGGCCCCTTTTCTCATTGCTACCATCAGGAAGGAGGTATAGGAGTCTGAAGACATACTTAGTTACAAAAACAGCTGCTTCTCCTCTGCCATCAGATTTCTGAACAGACAATGATGTTCTGGACATTACCTCACCTTTTCTCTTTTTTGAATTAGTTTTTTTTAATCTTGTATTTACAGATTGCAATTGAAAGTAATTTTGCACATCATCCTGTTGCTATAAAACAAACCATGACAATAAAAAGATCAGATTCTCATTCTGATTCGGTCAGTTTCATTGATTCATTTCTGACATGTGGAGACACTGCCGAGCCTATCAATCCCTACATCGCTCCTGACCATTCTGGATGCTCGGAATTGTCAACTGCATTGGCCATGCTGGAGGCACATTAAAGTAACATGATAAGTAGCACATAATGATGGCATATTTCTTCTCCACAAATGCTTTGGTGAAAAAGGTATGCTTTATCCAATTTGCTATTTTAGTCACTTTTATCAAAGTGAGCATGCATCGTCGAGTTGCTGCAGCGGTTTTGAAAACACCGATTGTGAAATTTAAATTCAAGTCTCAGGAACAATGGTCCAAGCGTTTAGATGCAATTCAATGTGCTTCAGTACACAAGTGTGGAGGATGACTGGGGTCATCCTCCAGCCACCCACTCCTCCAACCCACTGATGTGATCAACCAGGATCATGGTAAGAAGAGGGCTCACAAAAATCATCGAGGACCCCATCATCCCACACACCACATCTTTCAGCTACTCCCATCAGGAAGGAGATACAGGAGAATCAGAGCCAGGACCACCAGGCTGAGAAACCGCTTCTTCCCATGGGCAGCAACACTGCCAAACGACTGAATGAACTGCTCATACTAACCTTCTAAGAGTCTACTATTTATATAAAAATGTATAAATATTGTTTAATATGTATTTAGGTACTGCACATGTAACATTTGTCTTTGTGTGTCTGCATGTTTTTACACTGTAAGGTAAAAACATCATGAGATGGGACCAGAGAAGGAGTCACCCAGTACTAAGGAGTAACAGAATGCAGATGTGACCTTGTACACTCAAGATAAGCTTTGCACTAACAAGAATGATGTGCAGCAGACTAACAGAGAAGGGTAACAACAGTTTATTCATTGGACAATGTAATGGTATGATAATTTACTAAGTGCGTGTCCTGGGGTATAAAAAAAAAAACACCACTTGCTGATAACGGCAGAATGCGCCTTCTCCAACTAACACTGTTAGTTGCAAGTGTTACAATCTGGTAATAAAGAACAAAGAACCTTGATTTCGACTCAGTCTGGTGTCTGACTCACTCATTCTTGAACAAAGCAGACCTAACAACACCAAGTATCGGAGAATGCATTTTTGTTGGGTTGTACATAGACAGACGATAATAAATTTGAACCTGAGTGTCCCTTCAAATTTGCCACATGAACAACTAAGTTAGTCAAAGTTGTTACAGAATCCTTGGGGATGAATTTAATAGATTCTTCAAGTGTTCAGGATTAACATGGAGAAAGGGTTGTCACTAATCTGTACTGCTGGTGGTCTATAGGTCAGGAAGTCAAGGACCCAGTTGCAGAAGGTGTGCTGAAACCCATGTTTTGGGATTTGGGGATGATGGTTGTCGTGCTTTCCTTTGGAAACAGGATAATAGAGAACAACTTCAAGCAGGTGGGAACTTCAGTTTGTACCGGGGAGAAGGTGAAGGTATTCTCCTGCCAACTGGTTTGTGCAGGTTTTCAATGACACAGCCAAGCCTTTCATGTGGGTTCTCGTCTGTGGCCTTGGGCAAGGCTGTCAAGCCAGGTGTCATTGGTTAATTTAAACCAAAGGTCAATGTGTCAATCTAATAATTATTGGATAAATCTCCATTAAATTTGATTTACAAAGGAGGGACTCACAGTTTACATCACACAGAGCAGCATTAAATCTTTCACAGCTCACACTCTTTGCATTCATTTCACCTTTGAAATTATTGTTTGCCCAATAGGTGTGCCAGTTATTGGCTTTCAGAATAAAATATTAAATGTTCTACCACAAATATACTGACTAATCTGCCTCCAAGGAGATATACCAGTTTTGAAGCATCATGGTTTAATATTTTTAAAAGAGAGAAAAAAAAGACGGAGATGTGGCGGGTCAGGTTTTCAACGGAAATTGGATGTCATTGTTTGTACCCTCTGGTTGGAGGGTGCCCAAAGAGGAGAGGAGGAATTGTTCCTCCAATTTGCAAGTGGTCTTATTCTGGCAGTACACGAGACAACAGATAGACATGTTAACAAGGGAATTAGGCGGGGAATGGAAATAGGGGGCCAGTGGGAGAACAATTGTAACAGAGTCAAGGTACTCAATGAAGCAATCACCCAGTGTCGTTTGTATTAGAAATGATAACCATGAAACAGCAGCATCCTTTTAGGAGGAAATCCTTGGTCTTTAACTTGATCTGGTCATTTCAGTGACAAAGCACACAGCAAGGTCACATGCAATGAGCAAGTGGCTGCCCTCCAAGTAATACCCAAATCCTCCAACTGACTTATAAACAATTACTATTGTCAAATTACTATCATTACCAGGCACACTCAGAGGAAGTGAAACCAGTTTCACTGTTATGCCAGCAACTGTATCCCAGAGACAAACCCCCCCCCCCCCCAACACCCAGCTCCAGAAAGGTTGTAGAGTTGGTCATAATGAGAATTGCTACGCAAACTCATGATATTCTCTATAGTTATACACTGTACTTCAAAGTTCAAAAGTTGAAAGTTCGAAGTTCAGATCTATTGTCAGAACATATGACATCAATGCAACCCTGAGACTCTATGGGCCAAGTAGAATTTCTACTTAGAAGTACTCAAGAAATAATACCAAGAAAAAATGTAAACAAACTGACTGCAATACAGAAAATAAATATTCATTACAAATAGTGAAATGATCATAGATGTATCGAGGGCACACACCCTGAGCACCACTGTCCTCACCTAACCAATATCAGAGTCCCTGGGCCAACACAGATTCTCCATCCCACTCGAGCACCCCAGAGCACTGATCCAGCACCTCACCAGGTCAGCATCTCATTGGGCTGATTCAGGGCCATTCAGGTATCCCGCAGCAGTTCAATGTGGGATCAATGTGCAAAATAGCTATCTTCTTTACCCATAATGCCCTATGCAGCTGGATCTGCTCTGCCAGTACAACGCAGAGTAACATCTTTGTGACACTGACAGTACTGTGCATCATCTCTAAGAATTAAAAGCGTGTTGGTGTGTGACTGAAAAGGGTAATACATTCTGAAGAATTTAATTACTATTTCACTACTTTGTATTGTCTTGTGAAGCTGTGAAGGGTCATGAAAGCACTACCAATCAAAGTTTGGCCCTGCCCCATCCATTAAATGCACACCTTGCAATGGCCAATTTAAATTCCTTTGCACTTTGGACATTGGCCTTTGTAATAGGCTTGAGCTTAATGGCACGGAGTCATTGGCTCCCTGTAAATTACCTGGGCTGGGCTCCCCTGCCCACCTGTACTTGGCATTGTGCCATCAACTGTTGTAATTGGTTTAACCTTGCTGGCATTGAGGCACTGTAAACAACCCAGTCTGCACCCCCAGCCCTATAAAGGGTGCCACATGTGCTCAAATCACCTTTGCCATTGAGACCAATAAACTACAATGCAACATGTGAAATTTACAAGGATATGTTGGGCAGACACAGTTGGTGCAGTGGTTGGCGTCAGCCCAATTGTGCATGAAACATCAAAAAGCATAAAGTTGACAGTTTTAAAAAAAATATAAACAGAGAGCACAATTTTAGTACATGCCATTGGCACTATTTTACCTAGATACGCCATTGGAAGGGATGCTTGTGAAATCGTGCAATGCAACCTTTAAATGAGCAAAGCATTTTAGCCAGGACAAAGTTCTCTTGTATTACTGTGGATTAAAGTGAATGTTACAAATCAACCTAACCCAACAATTGCAAGATATACTTAGCTCATGTACTGACATGGCAGAAACATTTCATGGTAGCATCTTTCAAAACAAGATCAGATCTGTTCACAAATTTAACACCAGAAACCCCAAACCAAACATGAAACTGTGGAAATAGATTTATTCAGAAGGCAGAACACTTTTTTGGTGCTACATACACTCAAGGTTAAACATGTACATGGACTTTATTTATAAACCTATATGCACATCTTCATGATATATTTGTAGATGGACCCACAAATATATAAAATAGAAGACAAGTTGTTGAAGCCTCATGCAGATAACCAAGATGAACAAGGTATTGTGTGAGAGTGTCTCGGGGTGGGGGGGGGGGGGAGGAGTAAATTTTCCCACTTATGCAAGCAGTTATGTAAAAGCCACCATTAGTGTGGAAATGAATATACAAAGTGGTTTCCACCTTCAGTCATTTTTTTCCCCATCTCACAGAAAATGGTACCATAATCTGTGGTGATGCTATTGTCAGGAAAGAAAGAAAAAGATATTTTTAAACTGTTAATAAGACAGGCAAACAGTTTCACAGAAGGCTCTAGGGTATCAGAAAAATGTAGGAATATATAGCCACGCTCCTAAAAATCAACACGGTTTGCATAATGCTCTGTCACCTGTGACAGGGAAACCATTTAAGCAAACAAACTATTTGCATGCTTTTTTGTCCGCTCTCTAATTGGCAAGTTGATAAACAATAAATAATGCTTCTGATTACCACAAATAGATGCCCAAATGGAAAACCTCTGGAATAGAGTGAGTTGGAATAGAGAGGTTGAATTAAACCAGAAGGTGACAAGTGCCTGAGCTCTCCTCCCACTTGATAAGCAGTGGGGCTTGTAAATGACCTCTGCTCAGTTTAAAGACAATTAAATGTTCACACTTCTTCATTCCATTCAGATGTTACCTGACCTGATAATGAATGTTAACCAGATATTTTTAATCATATATGTGTGTGTGTGTGTGTATATGTATGTGTGTGTATATGTATGTGTGTGTATATGTATGTGTGTGTATATGTATATATGTATATATATGTATATATATGTATATATATGTATATATATGTATATATATGTATATATATGTATATATATGTATATATATGTATATATATGTATATATATGTATATATATGTATATATATGTATATATATGTATATATATGTATATATATGTATATATATGTATATATATGTATATATATGTATATATATGTATATATATGTATATATATGTATATATATGTATATGTATGTATATGTATGTATATGTATATATATGTATATGTATATATATGTATATATATGTATATGTATATATATGTATATGTATATATATGTATATGTATATATATGTATATGTATATATATGTATATGTATATATATGTATATGTATATATATGTATATGTATATATATATATATGTATATATATATAAATGATGTCAACTGGTCTGCAGTTTCTCGGATTTTTTTCCTTGCATTATATGTATACACATTATCCTAGTTACTCCAGAATTAGTAGAATCCTGAAAAATGAATTTAATTGTTTATTGCACCAATACTGTTAAAAAGCATTGTTTTGCGTGCTGTCTAGGCAAGTCAACTAATGCAGTAGGCCACTTCATTACAGGAAAAATGCAGAAGCTATGAAGAGTGAGCAGAGGAGATTTACCAGGATGCTGCCTGGATTGGAAAATGAGGTTAGCAGAGCTGGGACTTTTCTCCTTGGAGAAAAGGATGATGAAAGAGGACTTAATAGGGGTCCACAAGATTATGAGAGGGAGAGGCATAGATAAGGTCAGCAGTTAGCACCTTTTCCCTCAGGGAAGTAGCAGCAAACACATTTGTATAAAATGAAGGAAGGAAAGTTTAGGGGAGACATCAGGGTTGTGGGTGCCTTGAATTCAGTGGCAGAGTGATTGTAGAGGCTGGAACAATATAGGCATTTAAGCGATCTTTAGGCACGTAGATGAAAGAAAGATGGAGACCTGAGGAAGGAAGGGTTTCTTTTTTTAAGGTATACAGTATACAAGTTAACAACATTGGGTGTCGAAGGGCCTGTATTGGACTGCTCTATGTAATCCATTATTAATAATAATTCTACAGACAAAGCAGATACATAGAATGGTTGCAATATCCACTGCCACTCACTGCCGGCATCAAATACAATTTTAAAGTAAATGCTTTGAGGGATCTTGGACTCTGTTCATTGCTCTCCAGCGAGATCCTTGATCTACTCGTCAGCAGACCTCAATCAGTGTGAATCAACATCACCTCCTGCTCAATCAACACAGGGGCACCCCAAGGCTGCCTGTGGCTTCCCTTTCTCTATTCTCTATGCACTTATGATTGCATAGCCACGCTGAACTCGGATGCAATCTACATCTTTGCTGATAACACCACCATTGTTGGCCAAATAACAGAAAATAATGATGCAAAATGTTGGAAGGAAATTGAGAATCTGGTTTGCTGGTGCCAGAACAACAATCTTGCTTTCACTTTCTATGAGACCACGCCACCTATTGTAGAGTTTTGGAAGAGGAGGTTGAGAAGCACACACCAGTCCCCACTTATGGGACAGTGGAGCATTAGTGCCTTCAAATTTCTGGGTGCCCACATATCAACAGAACTCTCTTGAAGCCAGCACATCAAGGCAAGCATGAAGAAGCATTCCAACGCCTCTACTTTCTCAGAAGCCTGAGGAAACTTGGAATGTTAAACACTCTTTCAAACTTCTACAGGTGGAAAGTTTACAGGCTCGTTTGTCATTTGAGTGCCTAAGACATCTATGTGAGGTGTTGCCTCAAGAAGGCAGACATCATAAAAGACCCTCATCACAATCTCTTCTCACAGCTACTTTCAGGCAGAAGGTACAGAAACTTGAAGTCCAGTGCCTCTATTTCAAGAACAATTTCCCCCCACCCCACAAAAAAAACAGCTATTAAGCTCTTGAACATCCCCCTACCCCTTACTGCCCAGCCATAACTATTTCAAGATCGCAAGACCAGTCTGCCATATTGAAACACCATATTATTTCTTGCTCAACTGAAAGTGTGAATATTTATTCGCTATTTTTATATTAATGGTCTTTTTCCTTGCTGAGGTAATTAAATATATTCTATTGTAGTTTTTTTTTAAATATACAAAAAAGTACCAGTACCTTGTGGCTGCAGCCAGTTAGAATTTCAATGCATACACATTATACTCATGTGCATGACAATAAACTCATTCTCATTATCAAGCACAAGATGTAAAACCATTCTGGATGAATTAGTCAGCTCAAAGCTGGCTACACAGGAGCTGGAGTCATGCTGTGTTAACATAAATAACCACACAATAGAGCAGCCATTCTCAACCTTGTTTTGGCTAAGGGCCCCTTTAGACTTTGCTCAAAGTTTATGGGCCCCCTTCCCTGTGAAGCAGTCAAATTTAGTTGGCTTCTTCCTTACCTCACCTCCTACCCAATTACACAAAAAAAGTTATGATTTCAGTCCATGCCACCCCCCCCCCCCGCCATTTAAAGGTGCTGTGACCCCAGGGTGGGGCATTGGGAATGGCTGTATTAGAGACACAAGAGACATGAAATATGGAGCAAAAGCCATCGACTGGAGGAACTCTGAGTCAGACAGAATCAGTGAGAGAACAAGTTTTGTTTTAAATCATTTTTAAATTCAACCATTCTTTTTCTCCCACTGATGTTGCTTGACCCACTAAGTCCCTCCAACCGAATGTATTTTTATACACACATTAGTGTGATTACGAAATACAATATTTATAGATGCAACAAGATACCTGCATACCAATGATGCTCTTTGTCCTTGAACTGTTTCAGAAGTTTTGTAGTTTTACTTATCGCAATATGTGTTTACAATATTCTGATGAGGTCTTCAGCCAAAAACATTAACTGTTGTTCTGCACTGTCAGATATTGCCTGACTTGCTGCGCATTTCCAGCACTTTTTAAAATAACCAACTAGTACTTTGGTTCATCAGCACACAATTCACAGTGAAGGAGGTTCTGAGAATGGGGAAATCACAAAAAAAAACGGAGGTCATGCGAAAGGGTGTTAATTTAAGCTGTGCCAAGGAAGCAAACAGATTCAATGCAAGATGAAAACTAGAGGTTCCTATGCAGTTGGGATCATTTCATTTCTGTCCAGTTATAAGATTTTAAAAAAATCAAAATGGTCCTGACACAAAAGTTATTTTTAAATATTTATTTACAGTTTACAGGATATGAGAATGCACAATCAAGCTTGCTTTTAAGCTGTCAATAACAAAAGCAAAATACTGCATTGTTTTTCTTGCTATTTCTAATATTTTATGATAATATACGAGATACTTACCTCCATGCTGAAATAAATCCTTGCGGGCTACCCACTAATGGGGAGATAATGCCAGGTAATTTCCAACCACCTCAACACAATAATCATTAAATTTTGTTTTATAATTATGTACAAAAATTCAGTAAACAAGATTTTTGCTTACATTTTTCACCATCCCTACTGCTGAATCTTGCAAGAGAGAGTTTCCATGGAAACTGAATGCTCTCAGTTTTGAGAGTGTGTTTCTATCTCTTCACTCACCATTAAGAGTTATGAAACCTGGGAAGTGGAGAACCTAAATAATCATGAGAGCTATGGTTCCATATTACTAAACAGAGCCGAATAAACATAAACCAATTAAAACCATAGTTCTATCCTCTCAGCCCCTTGCCAACTTCTTTCCTCCTTTGTATACTGGCTATTGATCACCTCTTCCTACTTTAGGCATCGTAGATGATCCAAACCCAAAGCATTGACTGATCATTTCTACTCAAGGATTGTGCCAGACTTGCTAAGTTCCTCCAGCATCATTGTTTGCTAATTTTGGTTTTACAGAACGTAGAACATATACCGTAGTCTCTGCCAACCAAGATGCCAATCTAAACTGCACATCTCCCTGGATATGGTCCCTCCATTCTCTCTGTATGTCTAACAGCCTGTTAAATGTGGTTATTATATCTGCTTCAACCATCATCCATGGCAGTATGATCCAAGAACCTAATACCCTATATAAAAATCTCATCTTGCAAACATCCTTTAAACCTTTCCATCTCATCCTAAACCCATGGCCTTGAGTATTTAACATTGCCACCTCGGGGGAAAAAAAGACTGACCATCTCAACCAATATTTTTCAATGGCGATCTCAGGGTTTATTAGAAGTGGTCTGCAGAGATGCAGCTAAGACCAATATTACAAATATAAGCAAATAATGCATGCCTGATCTGCTGTATGTAAAACAAGGCTGTAGATTTGACAACTAAAATTTTCAAAAATGTTTCTTGACAAAAATAAACAATTTTTTAAAATCCCATCAGTTGTCTGGGAAGGGGCTCTTTCCCCTTTTTCTCACTCTTCCACCACAAGAGGTCCATGGGTTTGTTATAGGTAGTTTGTAAAGGAATACCCAATGTGATCTGTGGGTGAATAAAGGTTGTGAACTACTAATCTATTCCTCTCATAACTTTATATACTTCTGTCAGGTTGACCCTCGGCCTCAGATGCTGCCATTTTATTTTTAAAAAATACACTAAAGCAACAAGGCCCTTCAGCTTATCTAGTCTGTATCAAACTATTATTCTGCCAGACCATAGCCCCACATCCCCCTCCTATTCATGCACCTATGCATTTTTTTCTTGAATGTCAAAATGGAACCTGCATTCACCACTTCAGCTGGTTCCGAACTCTCACCACTCTAATGTGAGGAAGTTGCCTCCTAATGCTCCTTTTAAACACTTCATCTTTCACCCTGAACCAGTGTCTAGTTCTTGTCTTAACTCACCTCAGTGGAAAAAAGCCTGCATTTACTCCATCTATACCCCTCATAATTTTGTATATCTCCTTCAAATCTCCCCTTTTTTCACAACATAGCATTTAGCCCCTCAATTCTCTGCCAACTCTTATAGCAATCCTATCATTCCCATTTCTCGCCCCCATTTATTTCAACATAACCAAATTCTCACTTACACGCCCATCAACTCCACCCGGATTCTCCCATCACCAAATTGCTCTGTGGGTAATTTACAAGGCGAATTTGTCAACCTGCACATCTTTAAGATGTGGGAGGCGACCGGAGCAACTGGGGGGGGGGGGGAAGATGCAGTCACCTGAGAATGGGTTCGTGTCACACACACATAGCACTGGAGCCAAGGATCAAGTCGGCCACAAAACAGCAGCACTACAACACACCCTCATTTACGAATTGCATTTTCATAGTATGTTTTGTGATACAACCTCCATTTTACTGTGAAATGGTAAAATGCTTATATGCTTATAATCCTTTGCTTGATCAGAAAATCGTAAGATCAAAAGTCAGGCATATTATTCTTTTCAGATTTATTGTCAGAGTACATACATACATTGTCGATCCTTGCATCTGATGAAATGGTGCAGCCGAGATAGGTAAACTGGTTGACCGTTTTGAGTTTTGTGTGCCCGATGGAGATGTGGGGGGGCTGGTAGTCATGGTGGGGAGCTGGCTGATGGAGGACCTCAGTTTTCTTCAGGCTGACTTCCAGGCCACACATTTTGGCAGTTTCCGCAAAGCAGGACGTCAAGCGCTGAAGAGCTGGCTCTGAATGGGCAACTAAAGCGGCATCATCTGCAAAGAGTAGTTCACGGACAAGTTTCTCTTGTGTCATGGTGTGAGCTTGCAGGCGCCTCAGATTGAAGAGACTGCCATCCGTGCGGTACCGGATGTAAACAGCGTCTTCATTGTTGGGGTCTTTCATGCCATGATTCGGAGCCGAACAGGAGTGTGGGTATGACAACGGCTCTGTATACGCTTATCTTTGTGAGGTTTTTCAGTTGGTTGTTTTTCCAGACTCTTTTGTGTAGTCTTCCAAAGGCGCTATTTGCCTTGGCGAGTCTGTTGTCTATCTCATTGTCGATCCTTGCATCTGATGAAATGGTGCAGCCGAGATAGGTAAACTGGTTGACCGTTTTGAGTTTTGTGTGCCCGATGGAGATGTGGGGGGGCTGGTAGTCATGGTGGGGAGCTGGCTGATGGAGGACCTCAGTTTTCTTCAGGCTGACTTCCAGGCCAAACATTTTGGCAGTTTCCGCAAAGCAGGACGTCAAGCGCTGAAGAGCTGGCTCTGAATGGGCAACTAAAGCGGCATCATCTGCAAAGAGTAGTTCACGGACAAGTTTCTCTTGTGTCTTGGTGTGAGCTTGCAGGCGCCTCAGATTGAAGAGACTGCCATCCGTGCGGTACCGGATGTAAACAGCGTCTTCATTGTTGGGGTCTTTCATGGCTTGGTTCAGCATCATGCTGAAGAAGATTGAAAAGAGGGTTGGTGCGAGAACACAGCCTTGCTTCACGCCATTGTTAATGGAGAAGGGTTCAGAGAGCTCATTGCTGTATCTGACCCGACCTTGTTGGTTTTCGTGCAGTTGGATAATCATGTTGAGGAACTTTGGGGGACATCCGATGCGCTCTAGTATTTGCCAAAGCCAAGGCAAATAGCGCCTTCGGAAGACTACACAAAAGAGTCTGGAAAAACAACCAACTGAAAAACCTCACAAAGATAAGCGTATACAGAGCCGTTGTCATACCCACACTCCTGTTCGGCTCCGAATCATGGGTCCTCTACCGGCACCACCTACGGCTCCTAGAACGCTTCCACCAGCGTTGTCTCCGCTCCATCCTCAACATCCATTGGAGCGCTCACACCCCTAACGTCGAGGTACTCGAGATGGCAGAGGTCGACAGCATCGAGTCCACGCTGCTGAAGATCCAGCTGCGCTGGATGGGTCACGTCTCCAGAATGGAGGACCATCGCCTTCCCAAGATCGTATTATATGGCGAGCTCTCCACTGGCCACCGTGACAGAGGTGCACCAAAGAAAAGGTACAAGGACTGCCTAAAGAAATCTCTTGGTGCCTGCCACATTGACCACCGCCAGTGGGCTGATAACGCCTCAAACCGTGCATCTTGGCGCCTCACAGTTTGGCGGGCAGCAGCCTCCTTTGAAGAAGACCGCAGAGCCCACCTCACTGACAAAAGGCAAAGGAGGAAAAACCCAACACCCAACCCCAACCAACCAATTTTCCCTTGCAACCGCTGCAATCGTGTCTGCCTGTCCCGCATTGGACTGGTCAGCCACAAACGAGCCTGCAGCTGACGTGGACTTTTTACCCCCTCCATAAATCTTCGTC
Source organism: Narcine bancroftii (assembly GCF_036971445.1). Lineage (NCBI taxonomy): Eukaryota > Metazoa > Chordata > Chondrichthyes > Torpediniformes > Narcinidae > Narcine > Narcine bancroftii. The sequence goes on along the minus strand of NC_091476.1, from coordinate 37,686,114 downwards.
CGCGAAGCCAAGCCAAAGAAGACATACATACATGACATCACAAACAACCTTGAGATTTTTTTCCCCCGTGGGCACAAAGTGAGAAATTTGAGAGAGGGAACAAACAAACCGACTGTGCAATAGAGAATTTTTTTTTTATATATAAATCAATAAAGAGCACATCCTTAAATGAAATGGAGTGTTATCGAGTCTAATGGTGAAGGGATAGCAGCTGTTCCTGAACCTGGTGGTGCGAGTCTTGTGGCACTATCCCTCTTTTATAATGGCAGGAGCAAGAACAGAGAGTGGGCCGGGTGGTGTGGATCCTTGGTTATTGCTGCTGCTCTCTGACAGCAGAATTCCCTGAAGATAGTGGAGGGAGGGTTGCCTGTGATACCCCTTAACATTCAGGGGTATTGGTGTCCCCACACCAGACCATGATGCAGCTGGTCAGCACACTTTCCACCACACCTCAGTAGAAATTTGCAACTGACGTGCTTGTTTCTCAATGCCATTCGTGTGTTGCATCCAGGAAAATCTTCCAAGAACTTAAATTTGGTCACCCTCTCCACTTGATTCCACCCCCCCCCCCCCCCCCAACAAATGATCACTGGATTGTATATCTGACTTTTCCTTCCTGAAATAAACAATCAGCAGCTTAATTTTGGTGACATTAAGTGCCAGATTGCTGTAACAGCTTTTCTCTGACATACACGTCAAGTTCAACTTTATTGTCACGTGTAGCAAGTTAGAAAGCCAACACTTAAGTGAAGCAGAATAAAACAGTGTAGAATTACAGAGAGAAATCAGAATGGAGCATGGGCAACATTACTTTGCTTGTCTGAGGTTCATTCAGGAGACTGATAGTAGTGGGAAAGAAACGGTCTTGAATCTGGTGAGTGCAGCTGAGGTCAGATGTGCCCTTTTAGAGGGCATCATACAGGAGACAGCACTAGCTGGAATCTGAAGATAAACACAACCTGCTTGAGAAGCTCAACAGGTGAAGCAGCATCCGTGGGAGTAAAATAAATGTCAACATTTGGAGCCCAGACCTACCTACCTTTATTCCCTCATCCCTGTACTCTTGCCCTTCATCTGTATGCAAGAGTGCTCAAAGAACCCTTCTCCCTGCACCAGTCAAATAAACTTGAATTTAAAATTTGACCAACCACTAGTACTGGGGCAAATAGCCTAGTCATTATCACTTTAGAGGAGCTTGCCGTGCACAAATTGACTGCTGCCTTTCCCTCATTACAAATGTGACTACACTTTCAAAGTCCCCTATTGATTGTAAAGTGCTTTGAGATGCCTGGTCTGTGAAACGCAGAATAAACTCAGCAGCGTTTCTATTGCCTTTATCAGGATCATCTCGAGGTGCTGAAAATTATCACAGCATGGCTGTTGAAAGAAGGCAGTGTAGCAATCCCTCCTTATTTTTCCCCTCATTATCTGCTTTTGAACTGCCAATGTAGAAATTCTGACAGAAAACTCCAAGACCTGTGCTTCAATACCCCACTGTGTAATTGGATCCTGGATTTCCTCACCTTCAGACCCCAATCAGGATTGGTAACATCTCCACAATCTGTCAACACAGGGCTGGATTCTTGACCCATTCTCTACTTGAGTTACACCCATGACTGTGGCTTGATACAATGAGGACATCATCATTAACATTGAACCCATCTCATAAATATTTTAAATGCAAATCTAGTGCCGGAGTCCCCTACTGAATGTAGTGCATTGTACCTTTTTACTTATATAAAAAAATAGTAAGTGGATTCTGTTGCACATTTCAATTCCCATGGTAGTAAGGCAATCAAATATTAAATACATTTCTTCATCTTACAGGAGCGTATCTGGAATAACAAGCAAAATTAATTTTCATTGGACCCTTCTCCAAAGACACAATCACTGATTTAGTGGAAAACTTTTTTTTGGTTTCTGTGAAGGGCACTGGACAAAGTGGCGACTGTCTCCCTTATAGTAGACAAAGGAGAAAGAATTTCATGTATGTTACATTCTAAATGTATTATTACGTGACAATAATGGAATCTTTACACTTTTAAAAGGGTAACTAACCAGTGTCCATGCTGATAATATGGGCTGCATACACAAAAGGGCAATGTTTATCTGCCTGAAGCTCCATCTAGTGGTTCTCAGAACGTCATTGAGTTGGAGAATGGCACAGCCCAGCACCTCCACTAATCAAGGTGCCTAATCTGGCAATTGCCTGCAATTGACCCATACCAATCTAAATCTTTCCTAAGCATGTATCTATCAAAATGTCTTAAACATTGTAACTGCGCTCTCCTCTTCCTCATATGTCTTTGCATCTTCTTTAAATCTTTCTCCCCTCACCCTAAACCCATTTTCTCTAGTTTTAGACTCCCTTACCCTGGGAAAAGACTGACCTCTTACCTAATCTATGCCATTTGTGATTTTTATAAACCTCTTACTTCGCCCCTCAGTCTGCACTCCAGGGAAAACCATCTGAACTTATCCAGTCTCTTCTGATGCAAGCCCTTCAGTTCCCTGCAAATTTTTTCAGATCAAGTTTATTGTCATCTGGTTGCACAATTACTACCCGATGAAACACATAACCAGACATAACACACAGATAGACAAAAAATATATATGCACAAGTTTTCAGAGCTACAAAAAGTATTGTGGATATTAGAGTGTCAGGTGTTTAGTGAGCAGTTCCTTTAGTCATTCAGCATTCTCACTACCAGCTGGAAGAAGCTGTTCCTCAGTCTGTCAGTGCTGGCTCTGATCCTCCTGTATCTCTATGTTGAAAACTCATTGTTACTCCTGCCCCATACCATGACATTTTCCACTGGTTCTCTGTAGTGCCACTCATTGTTATTGCTGATGAAGCCAACTACTGTTGTGTTATCTTGCTGACGTTGTTGGAGCTGGATCTAGCAATGGAGTTATGGGTCAGTGGCACGAACAGGAATGGGCTGAGCACACAGCCCTGAGGTGCGCCATTGTTTGGTGTGTTGGTGATTGACGCTCTGCTATCGACCCAGATAGAATGTGGTCTTTCCGTTATGGTCTAGAATCCAGTTACAGAGAGGAGTGTTGAGTCCCAGAGAGGACAGCTTCTCCAACAGCCTCAGGGGAATAATAATATTAAATGCCAAGCTGAAGTCAATGTACAGCAGCCTTGAGTTCGAGGCATGGTTGTCCAGGTGGTTCAGGATGGAGTGAAGGGACACGGTTATGGCATCGTCTATGGAACATTTTCTTCTATAATCAAATTAAAATGGGTCCAGAGTCTCTTGAAGGAGTGTTTGATATGTTCCATTATCAGACACTCGAAACATTTCATAACATAGAGGTCATTGCCACAGGGTGGTAGTCATTGAGGTCTGTTATTGTTGCCCTCCTGCGTACTAGAATGATGGTGGACATCTTCAACCCTACAGGAATGATGGGCCCACCCTTTCAAGCTTAGTCAGGTCCTTCTAATTGCATGATTCACAGAAATGCACACAGCACTCCAAGAAACATCCCAATTCTTGTACTCAATGCCCTGACTGCAAAAAGCAAACATGTCATCGGCCTTCTTTACTACATCGTCACTATTTATGGAAAACTATGTACATGTACCGACAGGTCTTTCTGTTCAATAACACTCTCATAGAACTCTTCCTTTCAACATACTGTATCTATTCTGGACTGATTTAACTTCCCAATATGCACCACTTAGCAAAAGCTTGACTGGAGGAAGTGACAGAGCCAACAAAGGGGGTGTGGGTGGTGTAGGGGACTGGAGGGGCTCATAGAGCCAGCAAGGGGGGGGGGGGCGTGTAGGTGACCCAAGGGGCTGACAGAGCCAGTGAGGAATGCAATTGCATTGCACACTTTTCTCAGTTGATCTAGATCCTACTTTAAGGTTGGACAATTTAAAACAAAAATTATATAAACTGTCCATCAACAACTTCCATATTATCTATTTATTTACTACCATGCCACCCACATTTTTATCCAGATTGTTATATTTGTCAAATTTCTCAACTCTCATAAAACACGTGTGTTTGATTGACAGAAAGGCAGGAGAATTTGGGTCTGGTGTTTAATTGTTTAATAAACTGCTTCAGCTGTTCCACATGCACCCATGTGCTAGAAGTCATCTTGTTTCTGTTGTGTCCATGCAAATGTTGTAGCTTAATGTTTACAGGTTCAGTACCTACCTGAGCACATAATGCAGGCTGACATTCCAGTGGAGCTATCCACTGACTGGAAGATGTGTTTAATCTTCTCTCTTAAGGCCATTTTGGACTCAGGAAGGAGGTTTCTTTAAGGGGTCAGAGAATCAGAATTCATCATCGTGAACATGTCACAAAATTCGTAGTTTAGAATGTTTGAAATCTCAAGATCATCTATAGGTGTCAGAAGATATATTATGATAGTTTTCTCATATTTTTTTATAGAATGTGACCATTCAGCCAATTGAATCTATTCCAGCATTCAGAGTAATCCTTCACCCCATTCCTTTGTGTATTTCCTTTAACCCATTCTCTCTCACATGCCTATTATGTGAACCTAATTGCATTTAATCCAGGGACAATTTATAGAAAACAATTAAGCAACCAAAATGCCTTTGGGTTGTGGGAGGAAACTATTCAGTCACAGACAGAATATGCAACCCCATGCAACCAGCACCCCAGCTCAGAATTGAAGCTTAGTTCACAAAGGCTATGTGGCTAATAGGCCAATAGTACAAAAATTGGGCAGGACAACTATGATATTGAATTCCAAAGCAAGTTTGTAAGGCCAACTCTACTAATACCTCTTCTACTTGAAGAAATCAACAAGTATTTGGGTCTTCAGCTGACAGTACACTACATAGTGGGCAAATAGTACACAGATTTCCTTTTCACCACTGATGAATTTAATTTGTTCACTTGTGTCACTAGCAATGATTACACTTCTCTGATCACCACTGAGCAGAGGAGATAGTTAGAGGCTCAGGATCAAAAGAAAACAGGCCAACTTGGCCAAAAATGGTAGACATGCTGACCTGAATAGGGAATAGTAAACAAGAAAGTTTTTTATGCAAATCAGCAAGTTTGTAGCTACAGAAAGTGGGTTTAGAGAGGTAGTTTCCTTCAGGGTTGAGAGAGCTTGGTGCTCTCTTTCTCACAGGGCATTGGAAGCAGTCTTTGAAGAGGTGGATCAATTCAAAAGGCTGAAAGTTTACCACAATTAGTCAGAAATGTGGAGCCACATCCTTATTGAATGACAAAGCTAGATCAGGTGGTTCTGTGGTACCCTCCAGCTCTAAATCCATTTATTTGTAAGCAATTATGGTCAGACTAGGATCATTCTGAAGTAATAGCAATTTAAATTCCCCAGTTGCCAGGCTGGGATTTGAACTCAAATCTCTGCACCACTGTTCCAGACCTTTGGCTGCAACCCCATACAACCCTTCCACAGTGTAGTCAACAATCTTACCCTCAGAGTTTTTAGAACCTATCGACTAAAAGAATTTATGCAGTTGTCTAGTCCAGTTAGAGCTAGCCTATTACTTAACAAAAATAAAATGTAGGAAATGCTCAGGTCAGATAGCACAACATAGAGAGAGGAAAAATTCTGATTATTCTCTTGTGTGTTGATTTCAGTTATTGTTCATGTTTTTATATACCCAAGAAGCAGCAACAAGTATGACCTTTAGTGCATCTGTACATTGTATATGACAATAAAAATATTCATTCACTCCTTAATTCCCTTCTCTCTAAGATATTTTAAATTAATTGATGCTGCTCACCTCAATTTCTCTGAAGTAGGTTGGCCTTTCTCTGTCTTTTAACATCTTTTCTCCCTATACTCCCCTCTGCTGACCTCTTCAGTGGCAGTTGGATCAGACTCCCAGAGAAGGAGGCCATTGTCCATTATTAATCTCATTGGAGATTAGGGAAACCTGTACCAAAAAAATGGCAGCTTTCTGATGAGACATTAAGCTAAAGATTCATTGGCTTTCTGTGGACAGGAATGATCTCTCGTTAATCATTCAAAGGTTGGCAAGTGCCAATAATTATCACTTGGCTAGATTGCTGAGCATATCTAGGTATTATCATTGTTAATTATGAGAGCCTATTGTGTGCAAATTGCCTGTCATGATTCCTCCATGCCAGTAGCTTTAAACAGCCGGTTCAAGGAGGTGCCCCCCCCCCCCCAACCCCCCACCATTGAGAAGGAGAATCAGAGGAGACAACACAAAGGCCGGTGTCCATAGTAGTAGACCAGCGAGGGGCTGAAGGACACACACAGGCAGCAGGCTGTCAGAGACAGTCAGAGAATACCGGAGTCCCCAGGGAAACCCCACACAGATATAGGGAGAAAGTATAAAATCCCTACACACAGCATGGGATTTGAACCAAGGTCCTGATCACTGGCACTGTAATAGCGTCGTGCTAACTGCTACGCTAACCTTGCCGCCCTGAACCATTTCAATCCCTTGATTGACTATCGAGTTATCCTGGGATTGTACATAAGTAGCATCTCCCACCCTCCCCATCTCTTTTATGTTGTCTCTCTACTCCCATCCATCCTCTTTACTCTCCCCTCTCTCTACCTGCCCATCATCCATACATTTCATTCTCCAGCTCAACCTCTTCCCTTCCTTCCTCCTATCAGAGTGCACCTTTCACACCCCTCTACCCCTTCCTCCTATCAGAGTGTGCCTTTCACAGCACTCTACTCCTTCCTCCTATCAGAATGCACCTTTCACAGCCCTCTAATCCTTCCTCCTATCAGAGTGCACCTTTCACAGCCCTCTACCCCTTCCTCCTATCACCTCTCAGGTTTTTTACTTCTCCCACCTGTATTCACATCCTCTGCCACTTCCTGCTCCTCCCTTCCCTTCCTTTTATTTGGAGTTCCACCATTTCTTCCTATACATGATTAAGTGCTTTGGCTCAAAAAAAAGTACAAAGTTCAGATTTATTGACAAGAGTACATGTATGACATCACATTCAACCCTGAGATTCTTTTATCTGCAGGCCAGGCTGAATTTTTACTTATTAGTAGAGCAGAAAAATGTACTCAGAAAAGAGAGAAAATTAAACAAACTGATGTGCAATTCAGAAGATAAATAAAAGATCAATAATAAATAACCTGCAAAGTAAGAGTTTTTAAAGGGGTCTCTTATTGAGTCTCTGGTTCAGGTGTCTGATTGAGGTACAAGTTTTGTGGCACCTATCACCATTTCCATGAGAAGAGAGTATGTCCTGGGTGGTGAGGATCCTGCTGTTCTCTGACAGTGTATATTGTGGAGGATCATGTGATCACTCCGCCTGGAACCTAGTCAGAAGTTGCATCACCCACCAAACAAAGTTGGCCTACCGGGCTGACCCCCGGGTTGTCATTGGGACAGCACAGAGAAGGCCATCTGGGATGCTTGGCTCCAAACGATGGATGAAAGCACTTGGTAGGATGGCCACCATGGTGGAAATGCTGGACAAAGAAAGGGCTGTGGTACTTCGGATTCAGGGAAAGTTTGATGACCTTGAACTACCTGTTCACAGACGAAGGCAGTGCTGTTGTTGTCAGTCTACACACACATCCCAGGCAAGATGGTGAGACCTCATATGAGAGTCAGTGACTTACAAAAAAAATGCAAACAAATAGGGGGCCATTTCCCGCAGTGAGACACTCCATGGGGAGAACAATGATCCTTTTGGTCTGTGGGGACTTGGTAGGCCATTGTCATTTTCTGAAATACCTTCACCTTTCTCTTGTACTTATCTGTATATTGCACTGTAACAATGTATTCACCTTTTGTAATAATGTATAAATTTTTTTGTAATATTTTTACTTGTTTTTTAATTATTGGTGAATAGTGTGACTTCCAAAGGGAATAATGAAGTGTGGATTGTGAAAGGTCACGTGATCTCTCCACCTGGGATCTAGTCAGAAGTCATATCGCCTGCCACTCAAGGTTGGACTCTACCCACCCATTAGTGCATACTTGACCATTAGCCCCTTTTAATAATCTAGTGATGTCCTGGGCTGGACCCTCCAGCTTACTGTCCAATAAAATCCACCACATGCTCTTTCTCTTTAGCCTTGACCTGAACCCTGCTGTGAACAACACTAGAGGAGTCATTGGTAAAGTGTGCTCTACATAGGGATCAAGGCTGTTGTATACTGTTGTAGTTGTAGATATCATCTGAGCTGTGCCCAAGTTAGACAAGGTAGTGCATTGACATCCTTGGTTGTGATAGTCTGTATAGAGTTGCTAGTATTGATAGTAAAAATTCAGATGTGACTGAGTTGTACTGTGTTGTGTGAATTAAAATACTGTTGTGTGTTATCCCTGCTGCAATCCCCTTATGTGTGTTTCAATAAAGATTATTTCTGCATTCAGCCTGTCTCCAGACCCACTATTCTTTGAACCCACCAAACTTTTCCCTTCCCACACAACAAGTGGGGAGAGTTTTGCCTGTGATGTAGTGGGCTCTATCCACTACCTTTATCAGGGCTTTCCACTCAGAGGTATGTACCCCCATACCAGGTTGTGATGCACCCGGTCAGCACACTTTCCATGGCACATCTATAAAATGTAGACATATTGAACCTCTGCAAACTCCAGATAAAGTAGAGGCAATAACGTGCTTTTTTTCCCCGCAATGACATTAGTGCATTGGGTCCAGGAAAAGTCTCCCAAGGAATTTAAATTTGCTCATCCTCCCCATCTCTGATTCCTCAATAATCACTGGATCATACACCTCTGGTTTTCCCTTCCTAAAGTTCACAGTCAGCCTCTTTGTTTTGGTGACATTGAGTGCAAGGTTGTTGTTGGTGACCATTCGGCCAAGTTTTCAATCTCCCTCCCATATGCTGACTCATCACCCCCTTTTTATTCATCCACTACTATGTTATCGTCAGCAAATTGGTAGATGGTCTTGTTCTCATTGTATCAAGCCACAGTCATGGGTGTAACTCAAGTAGAGAATGGGTCAAGAATCCAGCCCTGAAGGTGAGGAAATCCAGGATCCAATTACACAATGGGGCATTGAGGCACAGGTCTTGGAGTTTTCTGATTAATTTTGAAGGAATGATGGTTTTGAATGCCAAACTAAGAGCTTCCTGATGTATATTATCTTTGCTGTCCAGGTGTTCCAGGGTTTTGAGTAGAGCTGAGATGCTGTTGTGGCAGTAGGCAATTGGAACAGATCCACGTTGTGTTCAGTCAGGAGCTGATATACAGTACTTCAATACCAACCTCTCAAAGCAATTCTTCACTGTAGATGTGTCACCGTGTTTGACATAAACATTGACCTTTGTTAGCTCTTCCAAGGATGCTGCCTCACTGACTGAGTTCCTACAGTTGGAGTTACCCCAGAGTTCCAGAATCTGTACTCTTGTTTTTGGACAAAAATGTAAGCAACTTTTTTTTCACTGCTTCCTGATTTAAGATCAAAGGTTCTGAATTGCACTACACTCGCTCATTGATTGCAGTGTGGGTTGTGCTTTCTACCCGAGCAACCCCTTGAAAAAATTCAGCCATGTTCATTGGGGATAACTGACCCATTAGAAATCTAAGCAGGGCCCTTCCAATCAGCTGAAAATATTCAAAATGTTCAGTTACTTGGTCAATGAAACACCAGCAACTTTCTGATATTTTAGACTAAATAGCAATTTGCTTTGATTAATTCAATATAAGCAAACAATTCTCTCCAGGTTTTGTGAACTGTGTCAGCCTTTCAGTGAACTCTCATTCACAATTATTTTTACCTTGATAAAATTATTTACATTAAAGCCTTGCCATAATAGTTTTAATCAAGTATTTGCTTTGAATGAAATTCGTGGTTAAAGCATTTTTTTCTTTTAAATTATTGCACTGTTGTTTCAATTCAGATCTATCAAGATCTTCAACACTTTACTCCAATTTAGCCTTCTCTTTATTTCCAAAACATCACTTTCAGTGGAAATCATGTTGTTTTTCCTCAGATGGATACTTAAGGATTATCCTCATCTAGTGATAAGCTTAACCCTTTGGTCTCTGTTTCTTTTTTCAGGGACTACCCAGAAGTGCATATCCTCCATGTCCCAGATTTCCTTGACTGGTTTTATACCCAACCACCAGCTGGCTCATACTCCTGTTAGTACTGTAGCTTACAATAGTTAAAAATAGCTGGAGTCCAAAGTGTTAAAAGTTTGGCACTTGAAATCTGAAAAATCAAAAAGCTTGAATCACAGATAGCAAGTTTTAAATTTGGCTATTACCAAGCCAAAGTTCTCAGTTGCCATAAATGACATGGGGTCTCAGAAGAAACTTGTCTGAAATGTTTTATAAGTGTCAATTAAATACCTTCTCCACAGGAAAATTTGGCTGAGTTATCAATATGAGTGATGTGCATGCAGTAATCAGTGATAAAGACTGACTGGGGCTTAGGTGAATTGACATAAAGTGATTCACATCCTGTTACAAGGTAGTATTTTCAACCATTAAATTGTCCTTAGGACTGTAACGAAGACACAGATTTACCAATCCATAAAAAATCTTGTTGAGAGATCAGTCAAGGTCAGAGAGACCAAAGTTCTTCAGTTTAATGTCTTATGAGAAAGCCAGTTCTACTGGTATTGTGGTCCCTAATCTAATATTTTCCAGACCCCGGAAAAATAGAACCACTCTGTAAACAAGTGTTATTGGATGGGGGCTGAGGTTCATCATGTTATCTTATCTAACCTTTGAAATACATTTCTAAATCGTGCCTCGTCAGCTAGCAAACAATAGAGGCCTTGAAAAGAAAACATTTTGGAAAAAGATGCATTTGCAAACAACTGTTTTATATTTGCAATTTAGCTTTTCAAAAGCCTGCACCTGCAGTCTTCCAGTGCGAGTTGAAATTGTGGAGGTGGGAGTTTCCCAGCATTGCTATGGATCAGGGGTGATGTAGGGTCTCAATCTGAAACCACCACAGGTGCTGTTCAAGCTGCAATTTTTTTTCTGTTGCAGAGATTTTATATCTGCAGCAATATGCTGACCAACATTATTTCCTTAAATTAAAAAAGCTGAACTGGCTATTACTCTCATCTGGTGTTCACAAAGGGAACAGAAGTGGGAACTTCCATATTTCAGTTGCAATATCAGTTACAAGTCATTTTATATTGCAAAATAATTAATTGAAAGGCAAAGTATCATAAATAATTTAGCTTTTCTTAAACTGTTAACCTTATACAGAATATAAGGTAATAAAAAAAGTTAATTAGATAAATCAACTTTGAAGTTTGAACAATTATCCAGTACTAAAGTATACCATTTTAATTTCAGACATCAAGGGCAGTACAATGTTCAAATAATTTTTACATTAGAGTTTCATAACAAAACTTACATTAGAGTTTCGTAACATAACTTACATTAGAGTTTCATAACATAACTTACATTAAACACACTGATTTTTCCATGTTTTTCCTCAAAGCAAATTCTGCAACCACGATTCTTTCACCCTCTCAAGGGAGCCAGGAATGGGAAAATTACAGCAAATCAGATTTTACTTTTTATATTGATGTATTTAAATAAAATAATATTTGTCAGCAAAAACAAGTCCAATAGCCTCTGGTTTTGCAAATAATGTTCCATTTAGACTAGTTGCACTGATCCTTTTAAACAACTGCTTCATGATGATCTAAACAAGAAAACTTTGTCTTTGTGGAAAAGCATTAATTGCAGACCATTAATAAATGCAGCACCTCAGAATTTAAATATTCCTGCACAATTTCATAGATTGTTGTTGAGGAGCTCTCAATAGCAGAAGGAAGTTTTCAAACTATAACATCCACAGGACCATGTTAAAGCATTGGGAATCTCAATTATTTACAACCTTGGGGTTGTAAAGCATGGCTTGGGGGGTCTTGAGGTTTGTTCATTTAGACTGCAGGTCCCATAATAATGAAAGCCATTTTAAATGAAAATCTTTACAAAGAATTTGATGAAAAGCTTTGCAGCCACAGGCTTTTTTTTGACCAGTTTAATAATGCCTTAAGCAAAATAATTATGGTGTAAATGACAAACCAGCAGCAATTTGTGGTCTTTGTTCTTTGAAAAATTGGAGGCACGATCAAAATCTTGGACTACGCTCATTTCCCACACAATGCTTGACCTGGTGCTGCCTGTCTGCAAGGTCTCTTGAGGAGTTATGGAATCAGATTCAATATGTTTGATAAAGGTTTTCCTTGGGAAGGAATTCATCCTCAAGTACAAATTCTTCTAAAGCATTTAACATTCCACCAAGCATTTCCTACGATTTAGAAAAAAAAAACCATGGATATCTTCTGGATCTTTACAATTCCAAAACAATTTCATACATAAACAAGATTCTGGAACATTGAGCAGACTCTCATGTCACTATTACACACCTTATCAACAAAATGCCAATGATGTTGCATTACTTTGTTTGAATTCACAATTGAAAACATAAATTGCATCACATTAATAAATCCAGTTACATGGACAGTTGTAGAGAACATTCATTATGAAACAGATGCCATTTCATGTAACGGGGCACGATGATGATTTCGGTTCTGAAATTTGGAATATGAAACTAATGAGGTCATTCACTCCAAAGCATCTGTATTAAAGTGGGATTTACATTGCACACTAATATGTTAAACGTTGGTATTGTGAGCATTTACGATTTCCCTTGCAAGTTGCACATGTCATACTCCCTCAAAGTGTAAATGGGGGGGGGTGGGGGGCGGCGAATCTTCAATTCTCAACTGCTGAAGTAATCACATGAAAAGGGAACAATCAGCAAGCACTCCCTTTGAAAGTTTAGCTCCGATTACTGAAACTTCCAGCTTTTCACTTGGCATCAATACTTCCAATCCTAAAAAAAATCTGTGTTTGTGGTTACACCTTCATTTTGACTCGTCTCCCAGAACTATCTTAAGCAACAGCAGACGTATTCTTAATCCAAATCAAGCCACACTTAATCCTGTTTTCCATCGCGCCACTGCTTTGAGCCTTCATTCCATGCTACATATACAAACAAGGCCAGCACAATATGAACGGCCACAACCGCAACTATCGCGGCATAAAAGTAGCTGTCTCTGTTTGTCATCCCAAGTGCCCCTGAGAAGAAGGAAAAATATACAATTAAAGAATGGTACTTTTTGGTTTAAAGTTGGTGTTTCATTTAACTTGTACTGTGAAGGACAAGCATAACACAGTAAAGAAAGAAATATAGGATTGACAACCCAGATCTTGTAGCACAGCCACACACACCTTTCTCCCACCCCCACCTCCAAAACAAAAGATCCTTTTGATGGATTATGAGTCTGTAACTCAGTGAGGCCTCCTCAACTTCAGCGAGGCTAAATGCAGACGGCATCATTTAGCAAAATGTTCGCACTCCGTCCACAATAGCCATCCACAGCTGTGATAGTCAGCCCATGATGTCAAGACAGAAAATACACAGAACCACAAAGCACACAATAAATGTTTATAAAATTATGGTAGCACAAGTGTGGAATATCAAGTCAGGAAGACTGTCACCTTTGTTAATATCAACCGTCACTCAAAGATCAGTGATTTGGGACAGAATTTATTATTTGAGTCTCTCTCTTACATATAAAACAACTATATTCTGTATAATTTTGGTTTTGATCCAATGCTAATTATTAGTCTGGTGAGTTAATCAAATCTTTAACACACATGACCCACCACCCCACCCCATGCCTCCCCCCCCCCCCCCTGCAACACCCACCAAAGGAAGCTTATATGTTTATATGAATGGAAACAAGTTTCACCAATCACTGAATGGATACAAGTTCTGACAGACTGCTTATCAATGCACAATTGGAAGTGGACTAGTTCTGCTCATTTAAATGCTAATTTAGCTGTCTGGAAAGGCTAAGGAGTCCGCTTTTAGTAAACATGAACTATGATTCTTTTTTCCTCTCTCACTGGTTTATCTGCAAGGCTAGGGAATTCAATATTAATAAATACAAATCAGTGGTGCTTTTCCTTAATAATTGTCATTTCTGGAAGACTTCAAAATAGAATCTTTTACAGACCTTGCCATTCCGCCAGAGCACCCAGAGGAAATCCACACAGAAAGAGGGAGAACATACAAACTCCTTACAGTTAGCACCAGATATGAACGGTCGATGGCAATGTAATAAGATTGCACTAACCGTGGCATGGTTATTGGAAGCTTTGTTTTACTTGCCTGACGAGCAAGCACAGAATCTAGATACCAATGACTCTGGCAACTAATAAATAGTTCATCAACTTGGGGCTCCACCATTGACAGAAACTGGTTTGACTAGATCCTAATTTGAAATGCATTAGCTAAATTAGAACACAAATCCTGCTCATCTTCAAATCAGTTGAAAGGGACATGGTTAAACTGGAAAAAGCAAAATATTCACTTACCTTCGAAGACATAAGATTTTGTTCCAAAATACAACCCAATTGGTAAAGCAATCATTAGGAATGTGAAAAACAGGAGTGTTTTTAGTACAGATAATAACGAGCTGTCATTTCTGAAAAAGACCAAAAAAATGTTTTTAAAAATCTGCACAAAGACCATAACAAATAAGTCTATTCACAGGTTTTATTTCACAATGTCACAGCCAGACTTAAACAGACTTAGTAAGAAGGACCCATACAATGACCCGACACATCACATTGTGATCAAAAACCATGTTTACTTTAGCAAATTGAAGATTAAATATCTAGTATTCCTTGGTCCTTGAATCATCTAAAATACCCCTTTCAAAGTCTTCCTAGAAAAATCCCAGTTTCTCCAACCCAGCTTTACATTTTATATCTATCATGGATAGAATAAATTTCAGTTAACAATCTGCCAGTAATAAAGTGTCATCCAGACCCAAGAGTTATGAAACGAAGCAAAAAGCTTTCAGGGAGCAGCAAATTTTAATGAAAATTTTCATGTTTAACAGATTATAACAAATACCTCTCGGATGATAATGTTTAAACTCCTGTCAATATGACAATGAGACTGAAAATTATTGAAACCACCAGAAAAATAAAGGTGAATTCAGAAGCACTTTCAAAATAAAATTATGCAGAATAATGGAAGGAAAGGTGTTATTAAAAACATGTGATGAACAGTAAGAATTGGTTTAGACTAAACTTGGCAGCAACTTTAGAAAGCCAATATTTTCTTTAACCAAGAATTGCTTGTCCATAGTTGATAGTAAAGTGTTTTTTTAAAAACAAAAGTACTTTGTCAAAAATTTCTTCAATAAAAACTGAGTTTCAATTTTTTTTCTTACAATTTCACAATACTCGCTTCATGTGAAAACAACTCTCAACTACTTCCTCAAAGAAACACCCAAGGACTCCACCTCTCAAGGAAGAATTTTGCATAGTCAAAGATAAAGCACTGAAATCGTTGAACAAGAACATCTGCAGATGCTACGTGACCTGCCGAGTTTCTAAAACATACAAAAACCCAGGATTTTCAGCCCACCAATTCTGATCCCACTTTGCATGTACTCCTCCCCTGCTTGTCCCCTCCTTCTCCCCTCCTGTTCACTCAGGCTGAGTTTGCTTACACCTGATGAAGAGTTCAAGCCGCAAACATAGGAAAAACAGTGGATATCTAAATAAAAAGATTCCTGACAAATGGCTCTGGCCCAAAATATTGGTTACCTTTTACTTCCTATGCACGTTGCATGACCTGCTGAGTTTCTCCAGCATGTCTGAATATTGCATTTACTCCATCCCTCAGGTTAGTTCCAATTTAAAAAAAATACTCCATATTAGATTCAATTTTCAGTGGCCAATTAACCTACCAACCCATGCATGTGAGATATGCAAGCACATAGTTGGGGAGGGTAGGGGAATTAAGAACATAACCCAAGTGATCAAAAAATGTGCAAATTCCACACATGTGCGTCTATCAGGCTCGAAGCCAATTCTCTGGAGCTGTAAGACATCAGCTCCACTGGTTGCACCGCTGTTTGCAACAGTTGCAAAGGCCAGGACCTCTGAGGGGCGAAATTGCCCCTCAGGCTCAGTGAGAGCTTGAGCGAACCACCTGACTGACGGGGGCGGAGCCACATTGTGCACCCTGACACGTGACACAAAGCCTGAGTGCTGATAGGAACGTCTCCAGATAACTGACAAGTCCCCCTGGCGGTGAGCCCCATTACGTCACCGCGCAGTGCCTTCAATGAGATCGGCCGACATCGATCGGTTCTCTCTCAGGCCACGGGTCGGCCGCAGCGAGCGACAAAAGGGGCCACGCTTCTCCGGCCGCGTCATGCCACTCACCCCCTGAAGTCCGCCGCGTTCAGCAACGTTCTCTCCAGCTGCTCCATTTTACTTCTCCACACGCTCTGGTCGTCACTTCCGATTCCGAGCGGCGGTGGGCGGAAGTGTCGTCACTTGCCCCTCAGTGGCTCAGGTGAGAGAGCTTGCCATCAGTGGGAGCTTAAAGATGAGCCACCGAACCCTTTATTGGGCAGAGGATGGAGAAAGATAAAAAAAATGAAACGAGTAAATCTCATACATTTGCAGTTTTGCAGCACGGAAAATGACCCTTCGGCCCAACTCGTCTTTGCTGGCCAGGGGTTTCCGCTTGGCCTATCCCTTTAAAACTTCCCTGTCCATTCACCTGTCTTTTAAATGTTTGACTGTATCCCGTCAAGGAGCCTCACACCTTGTTAGGGGTCTGCGCTGTTCATTATGCCTGGACATGCAGATGGTGGGAAGAAGGGATTTCTATCTGAAATGTGTTCATTATTACAGAATAAAGTACCTGTGTTTTGCATAAATTAGGTTAAAATGGGAAAAAAGATTTAGAAATGTTATTAATTAATTTATCTGTAAAGATAGTATGACTGAAATTGTTAATGTGAGATATTGGTTAGTTCATTATAAATTTATACATCAATCATATTTAACCAGAAAAATTAAAGAAATATAATTTAATTTCTTCAGATTTATGTTTTCAATGTCAGAAGGAAGTAGGTTTTTTTTTACATTCTACTTGGTCATGTGAAATGGTAAAAACCTTTTTTGGAATCAACTTAAAAGTTATAAGTTATTTTTAAAGTGAAATTTATATTAGATCCATCAGTACTTTTGTTAAGAAGTTGAGTTTAGAATTGAGATTAACTAGATTTCAAATTGCATTTTTGAGATTAGCATTGGCTGTAGCCAGAAAATGTTTAGCGATTCCTTGGAAAAATGAAACTGATTTGAGTATATATAGATGGCATATGAAGTTGAAATTATGTATTCCATTGGAAAAAAAAAACATATAATTTATGTGATAATTATTTTTTAATCATTAAAAATTGGAGCCCTTATTTGGATCATATGGATTTAAAATTTTGAACTCTCCAACCACATAGTTGTGGTGTTACTCGAATCCATAGTAGTGAATTATGTTATTTTGGTTTACATCTCCCTTCCTTTCATTTTTATGGGGGATAGGTTAGTTGACATTGGTGGGAGGGGTCACTTGGGAGGAGGGTGGGTAGTAGGATAAGTAGTTGTATCCACCATGTATGTGATTTTCTTTGGAGTATGCATTAATTGTATTGGGTTTTTTTTTTGGATGTATGCATCATGGTTTTTAATAAATAAAATATTCCCCAAAAAAATGATGTTTGGAAATTGCAGAGTTGTGAATGCAGTTCAGGCGATTGTGCAAACCCACCTCCCATCCATTGGCTCTGCTTGCTGTTTTGGGTAAATCAGCCAAGATCCCATCCTGTTCCCAGTCTTCTCCCCACTCCTATTGGGCAGAAGATGTATGGCTTTGAAAATATATGCAACACTAGATTGGTAAACAGTTATTTCCTACTGTCAACAGATTATTGTACTGACTTCCCTTTCATAAAATCATGTTGCCTTTTAGTTGCAGGCAGATGGGATTATCTTAAATTGTCATCCTGGTCGGCATGGACCAGCGAATTTATTTCTGTAAAATTTTGCTTTGTACCTTTGTTTTCCTTTGCGCTCTTGTACTCAAAGATAATTTGACTGAATAACATACAAAACATTTTTCATTGTATCTCAGTACATGTTAGAAGCTATTCAATTCAAATTGTACCTGACTGTCACTTCCTCTGGCAATTTATTCAATTATATCCACCACTATCTGTGGAGGAAAAAAAGTTGGCTCCAAATTTTTCCCCTCTTAAACCTAATTTTATACTCCCCTACCCAGGAGGAAAGACTGTAACCATTTACCTTGTATATCCTCAAAATTTTGTATTCTGGTTACTCTCAATCTCTTATGTTCTAGCCTCTCCTTTTATATCTAGTCTTGGTAATACCCTATAGTAATAGGGGTACATTTACAATAATTAAAAGGCATTTAGACAGGTTTATGGATAGGAATGGTTTGGAAGGATATGGGCAAAACCTAATGCAATTAGGCCATTTGGTTGAGTTGGGCTGACGGCCCTGTTTTTTTGTGCTGCATAGTTATTGCTTTGGAATAAGGCTGAAAAGTACTGAGCATGCTCAGCAGATCAGATAACATCTGTGGAGAAGAGAAATTAGCATTTCTGGTCCCTAACTGGATTATCTTATGTGTTTAAAGCCAGGAAGGCTGTGAGAACATTTGGAAAAACAAATTTTAAAAATGTGTATAAAGGTGATGGAAGTGTTTTTATTTTCCTTTTTAATTCATAGAATACTACCGTACAGAAAAAAATGCTTTTTAGCAACGTGTCCATGCCGACCAGGATGACAATTTAAGATAATCCCATCTGCCTGCAACTAAATCTCGTACCCTACAGATGAAACATCCTATCCATCACGTGCATTGTGATTAAATATTAACATTTCTGTTATGACTTTTTGTTTTTATTTGTCAACATTTGTAATTGAAATGTCAAAAAAAAATTGCAATGGGAATTTTCAATGTAAACACCAGACACTATGACTTCCTGGAACAATCATTGTTGCTGCTCTCCAGCACAGATCCTTCTGTCAATCTTCCTTTGCTGTTGTCATCTCCTTCCACCCTGCTTTGTTATAGAGATAAGAGGATAATAATTTTCCTGCTCTTGGCTCATCTATAAAGAGACATACTGGAATAAATATTGAATAAAATACTGGATCTAAAGAGATTGTTTGGCCCATAGACATTAAGCTCAAGAAAGAATCGCTAAATGCAGGGGTGGGCAACCCTCAACCCTTTTTTTTAAAAAAACTCACATTCCACCTTAAGTATACCCTATGACATAAGTGCTCTGTGATTAGTCAGAGATTGCTTATGGTGGTACGTGAGTGGAAAGAAAGTTTGAAAACCACTGGTTTAATCGTACCTAATCGACTTGTTATGTGCACGTTTTCATAACTCCAAAGGAAATGGGCCAATGACAATTTCTCTCAAGCAAAATATTTCAGTAACAATTGGGTCTAGAGCAGTGGTTCTCAACCTTACCTCTCACATACCATCTTAAGTAATTCCTTACCAATCACAGAGCATAGGGAATATTTAAGGTGGAATATGTTTTTTTTTAAAAAAGGTGCCCCACCACTGACCCAAAGGAATCCCCTCCAAGACTTATTCCAAACCCTGCAGTACATAGTCTTTGAGCATATATCAAAATAAATTTTAAGTATGATTAGATTTTCTGCTTCCATCACCCTTTCAGGCAGTGAATTCCAGACCCACACCAGCCACTGGGTAACAAAAGGTTTTGCTTATCTCCCTTATAATACTTCTCCCAATCATTTTAGATCTATTTCTTGTTTTTGTTTCCATTCAGCTATGGGAAATGCACCTCTTCTATTTATCCAAGACCCTCATTGTCATTTGCACCTCTATTTAAGTTGTGCCTCACCCTCTTGCATTCTAAAGAAAACAACAAACTGTCTCTTCAATCTTTCCTTGTGGTTTACATTCTCTCATCCTTTCATCAGCCTGTGAACCTTCTCCAGTTTAATCTTTCCTGAAATGTAGTGAGCAAATTTTCTCACAGAACATTGCAATATGTTGCTCAGAATTTTCATTGAATCCTCAAGACTGTGCTAGAAGGTCTTTGGTGTGATGGGACAAATATTGTCCTCAAAGATGTGCCATTTGGTCCTTTTTGCTGAGGCTGGATATGAGAGAATGGCCACAGGCTTGGTTTAGCTTGTGCCTAGGTTGGAAAGCATTGATTAATGGTTTCCCTTCACTGGTAGCATTCTGGGTCTGCGCATAGTACAGCATGTGTATTAGGAGGGAGATCAGAATGATAGTGATGTGAGGAAGAAATGATATGTAGTATCTAGTGAATATTTAGATCAATAAATATCAAAGGTGTGGGCAGATGGTGCAGTAAGGCATGAGGAAGGGACCCATGCTGGGTAAGCACATAACCCACAGGCCTCTCAGGCTATTTCGGGTTTAAGATTACGATCTCTCCATGGTCCCTTAGGATGCTCTAAAAGGATTATTGAATGAGAAATGGCTTGGTTCCATGGGACTCAGATACGGAAATCATTGATGACAAGGGTAACCCATGACACGAAATTTTCCAGTTAAAACTTACAGTTAACACTATGTACACCATGTACTTAGAGTTAAATTGATGTTCAATTGCAAATTAAAAACACAGGCAATGTAAGCATTGAATTTCCAAGCACTTATCTTTGCAGACTTGAGTCCCCACTGGTAGGCTGACTTGTAATTAATATAAATAGCAATGGTCAGTAAAGATGGAAATTCATTGATTTCTTTTTGTTTTGCCACTACCATTTGCCACTACTGAATACTCAGTATTCTGTTCACAAGGGTCAATAACAAGGAACTACCACAGCAGTTTATCAATGTGAGTTCATTCCGCTGTATCAAATTTAATTTTCAAATGCCTTACTCCTGTTGCCTTTTGTATTATCTCCTTCAGAATATTCATTTTTCTAGCTCCTGACAAAAATTAAAAATATTATTTTAAATATAACACCATCTGGGCCAATTTTTATCGCTGCTGTCTGCTACAATAACAGAGGTGAAAAGCAGGTAGAGGAAGAAACCATCAATGGGGAGGAAAGTTTGAAAAAAGAAGTATATACTCAATTCCTTTTCCTTGGAGGCTGAAAGCAGACCTTATGGAGGTACATGAAATACAAATTGTGTTTCCCAAAATGGAGATGTCAAAAATAGTACAGTGCAGTATAGGCCCTTCAGCCCATATTGTTGTACTAACCTATACAATCCTATTGAGCATCGATCTGATTTGTCCCAACCTTCCAGCCATAAACTTCTAGTGTTCTTGCACACATCTGCCTATCAGAGAATATTTTAAATGTCTCTATTGCACCAGCCTCCATTATCACCCCCCAACAGTGCATTCTCTGTGTGAAAAACTTTCCTCCTTTCCATTTTTATTTTTGTTTTCTAGTAAACCTTAAGGCTATGAAGCAGGCAAACATAATTAAGTTCACTGAATTTAATCCATCGCAGGCATAATTGCCCTGGCTAATTAATGATAAAGACAAGATCAGTGTGATTTTTTTAATATATATTGGAGAGAAGGTTGGTGCATTGCTGCAGTCTTATGTGATACAATTTTAAAAGATTGAATTAATTTTTATGACCTACTTAAATCCTTGAATAATGTAGCAGGTTTTTGTAAAAAATGGAATAGTAATGAAATATTTCACAATTCATTGACAAGTGACTAAGACCATGTAGGTTAATTCTCAGTTCACCACGTGTTCATTTATTTATTATTTTTGCTGTGGTGACTTAAATATAAAATAGAAGCTATGTCGCATGATGTATTTCTAATTAAACTATTTTCTAATTGTGCATGCGGATGAGGGTTTGGATAGCTAAAGACATTCCCAAAGTTAAACTTTGATTTGAACTGTGGCATGTATGTGAACAATTTGGGGAAGCACCAGCATGATGGTTTATTCTGGGTGTGAGACCAGCACAATATATGTGCTGTAGAGTTTTTGGCGGTTCAAGGAAGCATCAGCTGCAGCAAAAAGATCTGGAAGTTCGAGGCAAATATGAAAGAGTGCCATGGAGAAGTTATGCTAAACTATGGATGATCCAGTCAGACCCGATGAAGTGAGCATGCATCGTATTGTATGGAAATACAGGCCGAGTACCCTTATCTGAAGTGTTTTGGATTTTTTTCAGATTACAATACAAATATTTCTTTCTTTGGCTTGGCTTCGCGGACGAAGATTTATGGAGGGGGTAAAAAGTCCATGTCAGCTGCAGGGTCGTTTGTGGCTGACAAGTCCGATGCGGGACAGGCAGACACGATTGCAGCGGTTGCAGGGGAAAATTGGTTGGTTGGGGTTGGGTGTTGGGTTTTTCCTCCTTTGCCTTTTGTCAGTGATGTGGGCTCTGCGGTCTTCTTCAAAGGAGGTTGCTGCCCGCCAAACTGTGAGGCGCCAAGATGCACGGTTTGAGGCGTTATCAGCCCACTGGCGGTGGTCAATGTGGCAGGCACCAAGAGATTTCTTTAGGCAGTCCTTGTACCTTTTCTTTGGTGCACCTCTGTCACGGTGGCCAGTGGAGAGCTCGCCATATAACACGATCTTGGGAAGGCGATGGTCCTCCATTCTGGAGACGTGACCCATCCAGCGCAGCTGGATCTTCAGCAGCGTGGACTCGATGCTGTCGACCTCTGCCATCTCGAGTACTTCGACGTTAGGGATGTAAGCGCTCCAATGGATGTTGAGGATGGAGCGGAGACAACGCTGGTGGAAGCGTTCTAGGAGCCGTAGGTGGTGCCGGTAGAGGACCCATGATTCGGAGCCGAACAGGAGTGTGGGTATGACAACGGCTCTGTATACGCTTATCTTTGTGAGGTTTTTCAGTTGGTTGTTTTTCCAGACTCTTTTGTGTAGTCTTCCAAAGGCGCTATTTGCCTTGGCGAGTCTGTTGTCTATCTCATTGTCGATCCTTGCATCTGATGAAATGGTGCAGCCGAGATAGGTAAACTGGTTGACCGTTTTGAGTTTTGTGTGCCCGATGGAGATGTGGGGGGGCTGGTAATCATGGTGGGGAGCTGGCTGATGGAGGACCTCAGTTTTCTTCAGGCTGACTTCCAGGCCAAACATTTTGGCAGTTTCCGCAAAGCAGGACGTCAAGCGCTGAAGAGCTGGCTCTGAATGGGCAACTAAAGCGGCATCGTCTGCAAAGAGTAGTTCACGGACAAGTTTCTCTTGTGTCTTGGTGTGAGCTTGCAGGCGCCTCAGATTGAAGAGACTGCCATCCGTGCGGTACCGGATGTAAACAGCGTCTTCATTGTTGGGGTCTTTCATGGCTTGGTTCAGCATCATGCTGAAGAAGATTGAAAAGAGGGTTGGTGCGAGAACACAGCCTTGCTTCACGCCATTGTTAATGGAGAAGGGTCTGCCCTCATTGCACATGAACTCCTCAGACTTGACATCGACATAGCCGCTCTCAGTGAAGTCCGCCTGGCAGATGTAGGCAGCCTCCAAGAACGCGGCGCGGGCTACACACTCTACTGGTCTGGCAAGCCTTCGGATGAACGACGCCTATCTGGTGTAGGCTTCATGGTCAAGAGCTTCATTGCCTCCAAACTCGAAAACCTTCCGACAGGCCTCTCGGACCGAATCATGTCCATGCGACTCCCCCTTCAAAACAAGCGTCACATCACCCTCATCAGTGTCTATGCTCCAACCCTCCAGGCGGAACCAGCAGAGAAGGACAAGTTCTACACCGACCTGCGCAACCTCATCCAACGCACCCCTACAGCCGACAAGGTTGTCATCCTGGGCGACTTCAACGCTCGTGTCGGCAAAGACTCAGAAACCCGGCCAGGAATCCTGGGCAAGCATGGCGTCGGCAAGTGCAACGACAATGGGCGCCTCCTGTTGGAGCTCTGCGCAGAACAGCGGCTTGTCATTACAAACACCCTTTTTCAGCAGAGGGACAGCCTTAAGACCACCTGGATGCATCCCCGATCCAAACACTGGCACCTCCTGGACTACATCCTGGTGCGAGAAAGTGACAAATGAGATGTGCTCCACACCAGGGTCTTGCCTAGCGCGGAATGCCACACTGACCACCGGCTGGTTCGCTGCAAGCTCAACCTTCACTTCAAGCCAAAGCCCAGGAACAATAAAGCCCCCAGAAAGAGGTTCAATGTTGGAAACCTGCAGTCAGACGAAGTGAGAGGAAACTTCCAGGCAAACCTCAAAGCAAAGCTCGACGATGCAACCCGCCTCACGGACCCATCCCCTGAAACCCTTTGGGATCAGTTGAAGACTACCATACTGCAATCCACTGAAGAGGTACTGGGCTTCTCCCCCAGGAAAAACAAGGACTGGTTTGACGAAAACAGCCAGGAAATCCAGGAGCTGCTGGCAAAGAAGCGAGCTGCCCACCAGGCTCACCTTACAAAGCCGTCCTGTCCAGAGAAGAAACAAGCCTTCCGTCGCGCATGCAACCACAAATATTTACACATGCACTAATTAACTGAAGTAGACATATATTGAAAAATCTACACTCAGTAATACACTACTTAAGTCTGCTACGTCCTGTTCACCAATCAGGATTTCTAAACTCCATTACATATTATCTTATGGGACCCTGGATGAAAAAAGTTTCGGATTTTGGATAATTTAGGATTCAGATATTCAGATAAGGGGTACTCAAACCTGTATAACATTTAAGGAACCATTGGGTTTTGGACATTGTTCCTCGTTAAAATGCACAAAAATTAAAACAATGGAATGTAAATTTAACTGCAGCCTGAAATATTTAGTACTTTTTTGGATTTTCAATACAAAACTGCATGGATGTATAATATCAGGCTTGCATCCATAGACACAACAACTGAGCTCTTGGTCATGGATCACCTGTCACTTTGATCCTTCATCAGGCAAGCGGACAGATCTAGCTCAGTCTCAGAGGTTAGGTTTCATCATCAGAATTATGGTGACTACCATTATGATGGTAAACAGAATCTGCCGGAGGAAGGCAGCAGGTCAAGCAGCATCAGTTGGTGGAAAAAAGTTAACATTTTCTTTTCAACGCAAAATGGTTACCATTTTTTTCTCTCCAACTGATGCTGCTTGACCTGCTGAGATCCTCCAGCAGATGATGTTTGATGTAACACATGAAAGTCTACAGATGCTGAGATTGAAGTAAAAACAAATGCTAGAGAAACTCAGCAGATCAAACAGTGTACTTTATAGGCAAAGATAAAGATACATCACCAACCTTTTGGGCTTGAGCCTTTCGTCAAGGTGCCTGAATAAAATGGTATTGTGGTGGGGGGTGGAGAGAAGCTAGGGACAGGGGGAGGAGCATAGTCCTACAGGCAGGAGGTAATAGGTGGATGAGCGAGGGGGGCACACCAGCAAGCAGGGTGACGGAGATGGCTCTGTGAATGGAGAGGGAAGGGGGTGGAGAGCTAGAGGAAAAGTGGCAGAGGAATGGAGAGGGAGAATGGGGAGTAGGCTAGCAGAAACCAGAGAAGTCGCTGTTAATGTAATCCAGTGTATTTGATTTCAGATTCCAGTATCTGCAGTCTCCCAAATGTCTCCATTATGATAGTACCTGGGTACCTTCTGGCCCAGGAAAACCAGTAGGGTTGAAATAGGTACTGTGCTGGGAAGACACAGTTATGTTAGGATTGCTGCATGTGGCAGAGTTTATCTTGAGGAAATTCAGAGGACTGCATCTATACACTGACTGGAGCCATTCCTTTAAACTGCTTCCAAGTCTTCTTGTGTCAAAGAAATTCTCAAATCCCTCAGCAGCTTATGAGTCATTAGACTTGAATGCATCATGTATTTTACATAGCACAATTCTGCATACTGAGTGAGAAAAAGGACGTTAATTCATTTTAAAGGAGGAACAACTTTAAGATGAGAATAAGAAGTTGCAAAAAATAGTGTGGAGAAACAACTCCTTTTGGGAAGAGCTCTGGAACATTCTTTCTGAAGATATTTCCAAAGGATGAACAAAACTGAGATTGTTCTCTGCTGGGTAAACTTAAAGATTTAAGACAAAAGCAGGAGAACAAAGTTAAGATTCAGGCCAATTAATGATCTATTTAATTCAAAACCAGTATCTTGTGGCCATGTTCTTTATGATAGTTTCTTGTGGTACTTGTTGAACCTGGTTTAAAATTTAATTATTAAAGTCCTTGTGGACAAAAGAAATTCATCATAACTTTTTGCAACTTCTTTCATTGATCAAAATGAGAGTAAATTAGTGAACACTGCACATAGCTATAATTGGGACTATCATTGGACTGGTCAATTAAAACTGAGGTTCACAGATATTCTTTGAGGGTGATCAACCTCTGGAATTCTCTGCATCCAAGGATGGTGGAGGTCAGATCATTAGAAATATTGAAGGTGGAGATGAGTATTTGAAAGACTGAGGAATTGGAATGTTTTGAGGAACTGGCACAGAAGGGGTGTTGACATGGCAACGATTATCATACTGAATGGCAAGGCAGGCTTTAGTGGCCAATTCTTGCTCCTATTTTCTTGTGTTTCTAAGTCCTTGCATTATGTAGTAATTTGGTTCAAAGAACAGTGGTACAGGTCAGGGATGGCATGGTTAGCACGACACTATTACAGCATCAGTGACCCGGGTTCAAATCCGACGTTGTCTGTAAGAGGCTTGTATATTCTCTTGTCCAACGGGTGTTCAATTTTCCTTCCACCATTCAAAACATAGGGGTTGTAGGTGAATTGGTGTATTTGAGGGGGCATTGGCTCCAGGGCTGGAAGGGCCTGTTACCATGCTGTATTAAATTTTACATTTTGAGCATGTGGTACAAGTTGGATGTGAAGTTTTTCTTTAACTCCATGTCATTCTGATCTGTAATTCACTGCCTGCAGAGGTGATGGAAAGAGAATCAATCAGTGGCTTCTTAAAGTAATTGGATAGATTCTTGAGGGAGAATAATTTTTAAATGAATGGGCAAAGAGCAGGAAAAAGTGACTGGAAAGATTTCTTAACCTGGGATTTGCATAGACTGGATAACGGGTTTTTATTATGATTTTTGTAATGAAGCCATATTGAACTGAATTGGTCAATCTCTGAAATTATTGATTATGAAAATGCCAAGAAATAGTAAGCTCAATTTCAAGTTATTCTTAAACTTTCTTTTTTCAAAAAAATACTATTGAATTTATTGACATTGGGGAAATTTGTCAACTGTAAAAATGTAAATTTGTAGTTAATGCTTCTTTTTGCTTATACATCTTTTCAGTTTGCTAAATCTGAATGATATGGTCTCTGATACATTTCAGATGTGACAATGGGAGAATATATTTCCCTTAAAGCAGAAAATGAGAAGGAGGGACCTGACTGAGGAGTACAAAATATGAGACACAGACAGATTAGAAAGTGAGAATCTATTCCCCCTACAGAGCTGCTTGGGTGGGCATAGATTTAAGTTAAGGGGAAGAACATTTAAAGGAGGCCTTGGGATGATTTTTGTTTCACCTTGAGAATGGTTGAAATCTGGAACTTGTGTCCTGTGAAGGTGGTGGAGGAAGGTTCCTTCACAACATTCAACACACTTGCAGTGCCATGGCACAGAAAGCTACAAGAAGAATACTTCAAATTGGGATTATTGTAGATTTGAATTTGATAACCAGAATATACGTGGTGGTCTTAAGAACCTATTTAATAATGTATGATGCCACAACTTTATGACCAATTGTTAAAATAACATGCAATTCTGGTCATCCACTTGATTTATATATTTCAAGTTTATTTTCACAGAGCAGCATGACATCATGGGCTGAAGGGCCTTACTGTGCTGTAATTTTCTATGTTTTATGAATGCTAAAGTTTGTTTTGCAAGCAGTCCAACTAGACATCCCATACATAATTTAGCAAATAAAACACAGTGCAATTACAGAGATAAATCAATTAATACAGACCAAATACAACAGACTTTAACAATTGTGTGGATTATTCAGTAAGTAGTATGATTACTGCAGGAGAGGAACTGTTCTTGATCTGGTGTTCACAGTTGAATCCCCCAAGCTGCTTCAATTCTATAATTTCTATCAAATAATCACTTTGTGAATGGTCATATAAGAATTAATCTTAAAGTTTCAGCATTTTCAGCTCCTGACTTTATAGTTGGGAAGTAGATGGAATGCATTTAATAATACGCATTACAGCAGGTCAGTGATCCAGCTATGCAGGGCTAATACCCCTATTTTTTTTTTTAAAGCATTTTATTTGTGCATGCTTTAGATATTCTTTAAATAGAAGTGACCTTCTTTTGAGCCACCAATGTACCTCCTGTGAAAAGGACAATACAATTCCTGTCTTTCCAGGATTAAATCTTTTTACTGAAGATTTCAGAATCTGTTTTCTGCACAAAGAATCTGCCCTCTTTTCAAAGAGACAGTGAATGTGGTTATTTTTTTCCCCATGATGAATTCTAAAACTAAAACAAGAGTTAAACGAAGAGTCCATACAAAAATGGGCCCAGTAAAATTCTGTCCTCTTTTCCAAAGAGACAGCGAAGTGGTCTTCCTTATTTCAAAAGCCATTTATTCTGTTCCCCTTTTCCCCAGAGTAACATACAACAATAGCACCTATTCTGTCTTTCACAAGGTTCCAATCCATGTGTGTCACAGAGTTTTGACTTCTGAACTCTCCAAACTGAACTCTTTGTCTCTCATTTTGATAATATATTTCCAGCCCATTTCTCATGTTGCATGGTATGTGACATCACTTGTCTTTGAAGCTCATAAAGTCTTTTGACATGAATATGCAAAAAGCATTTAAGTCCACTTATGATTCCAAGAAGTCTGCTTTCCTCTAAACTAAAATGGCTGTGCGTTTATACAGGTGCTTCTGAACTGACACCTATTGTTTCCAATATCTCAAGAACCATCATAAATCCTTTTCATCTTCTGGATTATAACTTCAATCAGCATCCATTTTCATCTCAAACTGGCTTCTGTCTTCTATCTCAAATAACCATGGGTGTTTAAATGCTAATGTGTTACCTTAGCACTGTAACCACCCAAACTAACTTATTAATCCATATCTATATAAAATATAGTTTTAACATTAAACTAAGGATTCAATATTAACACAGATCCATTACAGTACACAGAATATGCATGTAAACAAATAAGGAACTCTAAACCGATAATGAATGTAAAGAAACTGACTGTGCAATAGAACACTACAGCTCAGAGAGAATAAAAAAAAACAATAAAGTGCACAAGTAAGGGTCCTTAAATGAGTCCCTGATTTTGTCATTGAGGAGTCTGATGATGGAGGGGTAGCAGCTGTTCCTGAACCTGGTGGGGTGAGTCTTGTGGTGCCGATACCTCTTTACTGATGGCAGCAGCCAGAACAGAGTGTGTGCTGGGTGGTGTGGATCCTTTATGATTGTTGCTGCTGTCTGATGGCAGCGTTCCTTGGAGATGTTCTTGATGGTGGGGAGGGTTTTGCTTGTGATGTCTTGGGCTGTATCCACTCAGGGGTTTTGGTGTCCCCATACCAAACCGTGATGCAGCCGGTCAGCGTACTTTCCACTACACCTCTGTAGAAATTTGCCAGGGTTTCTGGTGTACTGAATGATTTGAATTATGGAATAGATGGCTTTGTGTCTAAATACTAAAATAGGTGGTGCTCTGGATACCAAAAAGATGAAGAGAGACTTGGATTAGAATTGGCAAAGAGTTGACAGATGAAATACAATGTTGGAAAGTGTACGGTCACACACTTTGGTCGAAGAAATAGATGGGCAGACTATTATTTAGATGGGGAGAAAATTCCAAAGTGCGAAGGGTCTTGGGAGTCCTCATGAAGGATACACTAAAACTTGACCTCCAGGTTGAGTCGGTGGTGAAGAAGGCAAATCCAATGCAATTTCTAGAGGGATAGCATACAAGTGGAGGGATGTAATGATGAGACTCTAAAAAGCATTGGTGAGACCTCATTTGAAGTACTATGACCGTTTGGGTGCCTTATTTGAGAAAAGACATACTAGTGTTGGAGAGGGTTCAGAGATTTACTTAAATGATACCAGGAATGAAAAGGTTGAGGTATGATTGTTGGCTCTTGGACTGTACTCATTAGATTACAGAATAATGGGGGGTGGGGGGGTGCTTCATCAAGGCTTTTCGAATGTGCAAAGGGCTGGACAGAGTAAATGTGGCAAGAATGTTTCTCATGGTAGGGGATTCCAGGGCAAGAGGGCATAACTTCAGGATAAAAGGAGGTCAATTTAAAACTGATGCAGAAACATTTCTTTAGTCAGGGGGTTGTGAGTCTGTGGAAGCGAGGTCATTGAGTGTATTTAAGGCAGAGATTGACAAGTATTTGATTAGTCAGAGCATCATGGGTTACGGAGAGAAAGCCAGGGAGTGGGGCTGAGTGGGTGGATGGATCAGGTCATGATTAGAATAGCGGAACAGACTTGATGGGCTGATGGGCCTACTTCTGTTCCAGTATCTTGTGATCTGGATTAACCATTTTAAGGTTCTTTGGCTGTAAATAAATCAGCATTGAAGGTGGTTAGCAGAAAGGTAATGTGCAGAATTGAATAATGCAAAGCGCTTTCAATTGCACATAAATGTGCTGATACCAGATCAAACATTACAAAACATTTACAAAACATTTACAAAACATTTACAAAACATTACAAAACATTACAAAACATTACAAAACATTACAAAACATTACAAAACATTACAAAACATTTACAAAACATTACAAAACATTACAAAACATTTACAAAACATTGCTCCTTAAAATATTATTTAATCCACTTTACAATTTGCAAAAGGTACATGATAATATTGCTCATGTTTGCTTAAAAGGACTTAAGTAGAGCAACAAGTCTTTCTTCATATTTATATTAAAATGTTGCAACAAAATATGCTTGTAAAAGTAAAAACTACGTAATATTTTTCAATGTCTTGCTCTCGGATACATGAAGTTTATGGTATGTGGCTCTTGAGTTAAGCAAGTTTGGCCACCCTGGTGAGGGGTGATTGTTCCGTGGACCTGAAAGGGTGAAGACTTCAGAGAAGGTGGAGGAAGAAAGGCCCCACGATTGAAAGGTAGACACCAGGATAACGTACAAAACAACTTGAAAGAGAAGGGACAGCATTTAGCCGCAGCAGATCTGAAAGGATGGATAGCCAAGGGAGTGGAAGGTGAAGGGACTGCAGACCTGAAAGGAAATAACTGGGGAAGAGTCCAGGCAGGCAGTTTAGGATCAAAGGCTACTGGGCATGGAAGAGAGGACAATGTGGCAGGAGTGAAAGGGTTAAAGCCAGGTGTACCGTGGTGGGTAAGTTGACTGGAAAGAGGCCACGGACTTGAGGAGAACAGCTAATGAAGATGTGCGTGTGAACCTGGCAGACCCAGGTAGCGTACGGGATGACATCTGCCACACTGGCTCCTACCTTGCTGAGGCCAGATCACTTTCAGACACCTCTTCCTTCCACCATCTCCAACATCATTTCTAATCTCATCGCCTCTGGTCATCTCATTCCCATGGCTGCCAACCTCATTGCCTCCCATTCCTGCACTGCCCGGTTCTACCTTTTGCCCAAGATGCACAAACCCAACCATTCAGACAGACCCATTGTTTCCACTTGCTCGAGCCCTACCAAACTAGTTTAGTCTTACCTTGACTCTACCTTTCCTCCCTAGTCTAATCCCTCCCACCTACATCTGTGACACCTCACATGCCCGCCATCTCTTCAATGACATCAGATTCCCTGAACTGGACCGCTTCATTTTAACTATGGATGTCAATCCCTTTATATCTCCATGCCCATACGAAAGGTCTTAAAGCAGTTTGCTTCTTTCTGGACCAGATACCTGACCAATCACCCTCCACCACCACGTTCCTCCACCTGGCAGAACTTGTCCTTACTCTAAGCAACTTCTCCTTTAAATCGTCTCACTTCCTCCAAATCAGAGGAGTAGCCATGGGTACCCGCATGGGTCCCAACCTGTTTGTGGGCTTTGTGGTTCAATCCATGCTGCAAACCTACACAGGTAAGGCCCCTCAACTCTTCCTCCACTGTATTGATGACTACATCAGGGCTGCGTCATGCACCTGTGATGAGCTTGTCAACTTCATTCACTTCGCAGCCAAATTCCACCTGATCTCAAATTCACCTGATAAATCTTCGAAAACAATCTCCCCTTTCGATTTCTGTGTCTCCATCTTGAGAGACAAGATTTCCACCGACATATTTTACAGACCCAACAACTCCTATAACTATCTCGACTACACTTCCTTACACCCTGTCCCCTGCAAGGATTCTATTCCCTTCTCGCAATTTCTCCATCTCCACCACATCTGTTCTCAAGATGAGGTCTTCCAGTCTAGATCTTCTGAAATGTCTGCCTTCTACCACAAACGTTGCTTCCCCTCCACCACCATCAACTCAGCCCTTAACTGCATCTCCTCCATTTACTGCTCATCTACCCTGGCTCCCTTTTCCCCTAGACACAACAAACACAGGATTCCCCTTGTCCTTACCCACCCCATCTCCCCTCCCCCCCCCCCCCCCCACCCACAAGACTCTGCATCCATTACATTATCTTCTGAAATTTCTGGAAATTAGAACAACATCCCCCTACCAGACACATCTTCCCCTCCCCTCTTTGCCTTCCATGGGGACTGCTCCCTCAATGACTCTCTCATGCATTCATCCCTTCCTATCAATTTCCCCCAGCACCTACCCCTGTGGCTGCAGGAGGTGCCACTCTTGCTCCCATACCTCCTCTCTCACCACAGTCCGGAACCCCAAACAGGCCTTTCAAATAAAGCAACACCTCACTTACATATCCACAGAATTGATTTACTGCATCCAGTGCACATTTTGTGGCCTCCTCTACATTGGAGTGACTAGCCGCAGACTGGGAGATCATTTTACTGAGCACCTTCACTCTGTCCGCACCAGTGACAGGGAACTCCCAGTAGCCAACTGAAATGGAGGATTTAGACTAGCTTATGAAAGAAGGGATGCAGTTGCATCAGAAGACATAATCTCAATTCCACTATGAGGCCCAAGATGCATATTTAGTAAACACATCTAAATTCCACCATGGGGCCCAGGGATGCATATGAATCAGTAGACCTTATTCAACTTCCACCATGAGGCCAAGAGATGCAGTTGTCTTTTGTTGGTCGCAGACTGTCAGGAGACCTTGAAGATAATTAAATCATTTGTTCAAAGAGATAAGATCTGAAGTAAACAACTTTTGGGTAATATAAGCCATGGTCCCACTGCTGAAGTTTGAGACTCTCCAAGAGGTGGCACATCTCTCAGCAAGAAGAAGAACTTCAAGATTCCAAACCGACCCGGTGCCCAGACAACCTACTACAAGTGTGCAGTCGTCGCCTCGCTTTGGCAGTTGGGACCAGTCCAATAAGTATAATTGGGAAGGGCTTGCATATTGTAGTGTGAATTCAGCTTTAGATTTAGTAATAAAGACTTGTAGAAACTGAACTGCTCTCGATGTGTGTGTCTATTTTCTTTCGGTAGCTTGAACACTGTGACCAATCTAAAACGAACAAAGTGAGAGGTACAAGTTTACCCAGGACAATTGGCGTAGTCGAGCAGGATTGGTCTCAAGATGTTTTGCCAAAAGAAGGAGGTGAGCCCTGAGCAGTTCTTGATTCCGGGATGGACTTCCAAAGATGATGGGTTTGGCATGTTGGCCAATACTCTGTCTTTGTTGGGACCACCCCTCAGTTGGGATGAGAAGTTGGATCCATCAAGTGCGCCTCTGGGAGAGCGGATTGCCACTCTCCTTCGAGAAAGTAAATTTCCTGTTAAAAAGGGACGCTGACGGACGGTATTTGGCTGCTTGCCACAGCCTTATGCCACTCTGTTCAGCGTGAAGCAGAATCAGTTCAGCGAGAAGTAGAATCTCAGCGTAAGAGAGAGCAACTAGAGGAGGAGGTAGAAGCCCTGCCACAATGCTGTTCCATGATGAGTGAGATTGTTTGCACCAGTCAGGACCGAGCCAAAGAATGGGAGGATAAGCATGTCCAAACGATCTGCCGTAATATTAAACTCCGGCAGCAGCTCTATGCAGATAAAGAAAGGCATGGAGGAGAACTCGATCCACATCGTATTCGTGCCATGATAAGGAATGGCGACAATCCTGATTTAATTGATGAATGGGACGGGAATATCTGGAAAGATGACCATGGTAATAATGCAGATACTCCTCAGCATGTGCCTAACATACTGCCCTCTCCACCTGTTGTTCACGCCCGCCCCATAAGGCAGCAGACTTCCCAAACAGACGAAAGGGGTGATGATGTAAGGGAAGAGATTGAAGGGATAGATACCCCGATCTCCCAAGAGGACCCAGGGGAAAATACCTGAACTCCTGCTTATGCTCAATGGCCCACCCCCTCTACGGGATGGCCTAGGCCTCGTCCCGTCCACTGGACAAAGGACCCTGTGGGCCAAAGTGGGAGTAGAGGTCAAGAGGAGTCAATGATCCGTGACTTCTCTATAAAAGAGCTGGCTGCCATTGGAGATCGATTTAGGCAAAAGGTGGGAGAAACTCTGGCAGCTTGGCTCCTGTGTGTTTGGGAGCAAGGAGGGGGTAATGTACATTTAACCCCTGAGGAATTGTTGGGATTAGGAACATTATCTACTAATATCTGGGTCACTGCTGAGCTGCGGTGTAGAGGAAGAGAGGTGGATTACTTACTTGCCACTCTAGGGGATGCCCTGCTACGAGTATACCCATCACCAGTAGATTGGGATTTACATTTACAGAACAATTGGGGCACCCCAGAGGAGGGTATAGCAGTAATTCGTCAGCAGGCCTTGGCCTCTGCCTTGTATGCAGGGCGTTTGAGGCTGTGGGTACTTGGGGGGGAGTCCTGATGAAGAGATATTCACGGCCGGAATGCATATCAGATTGGTTCGTTCTGCCCAACCCACTGTACGGGGACTGGTTCTGTCCGTAACTAGTCCGCTAATTGGGCACCCTGTGTCTGAGGCGGTGCACGCCTTATCTGGGCTTAGAGAATTAGAGATGGGAAGTAAAATCCACTCACGTACAACCCAGGTTAAATCAGACAAGCAGGATGAAAAGAGAGGGTCTGCTGCTAATAACGGACCGACAAGAAAGGATCTTTTTCTAACCTTGTTAAAGTTACTAAATATGCATCTTGGGCCTCATAGTGGAATTGAGATTATGTCTTCTGATGCAACTGCATCCCTTCTTTCATAAGCTAGTCTAAATCCTCCATTACACCAACCATTTCAGTTCTGCATCCCACTCCCATACTTACATCTGTCTGTCCATGGTCTCATGTACTATCTCACCAGAGACCACCCGTAAATTGGAGGAAGAACACCCAATTTTTCATTCTCCAACTGGATGGCATTAACATCGACTTCTCCGGTTTCTGTTTGACCTCGCACCAGTCTCTTCCCCATCCTTCTGTCTCCTTTCCTCCAGGTCACCACCCCCTTCCCTCTCCATTCACTGAGCCATCCCTCCTTCCCCTGTTTGCTGCTGTGCCCTCCCCCCTTATCCACCTATTACCTCCTGTCTGTGGGACTGTGCTCCTCCCCCCCCAAACATTTTGTTTGGGTGCCTGTCTACATTTTTCCATACCTTGATGAAGGGCTCAAGCCCAAAATGTTGGTTATGTATCTTTAACTTTGCTATATAAAGTTCACTGTTTGATCTGCTGAGTTTCTCCAGTATTGTGTTTTCACTTCAACCATTGTGTGTGTAGACATTCATATTTTACTCCTGTCTACTGCATAACCCTGAAATCTCTTTAAGGGATGCCTACCCTGAAGAAGTTCTCCTTTGCTCTCCAAAGGGAGTTCTGTAGGAATCTTTCACTGTTCCCCATCTATAATCCCTGTGCTCTCATGCTTTATGGAGGGTCAGTGCTCCTCTCCCTCCCCTGCCCCCCCGCCCCATTTATTTTGGGCATCTATCTACATTTTGTCCATAAAACACACAGAAATGCTGGAGAAACTCAGCCGGTCTTTTCAGCATTCATAGGAGACAAAGATGTATTGCTGACATTTTGGGCCTGAGCTCTTCTTCAAGGAATAAGCAGAATAAGCCAGAAGCAGGAACCCTTATAAAGTCTCAGAATTCAGACATTGCCGGCTGATGGAGGGATCCAGACCAACAAAAAGTGTTAATTGGACGTGACTAGAGACGAGGTAAGAATTTATCATATTTGTGTGAAAGGAGACGGAATGGAGAGAGAGAGAGATAGGGAAAGGCAACGGGGGAAAGGGAGGTGGGTGTTTAACGAAAGCCAGAAAAGTCAATATTAATGCCATCTGGTTGGAAGGTGCACAGTCAGAAGATGAGGTGTTGTTCCTCCAATATGTGGGTGTCTCAGTCTGGCAGTGTGACCATGAACAGACATGTCAGCAAGGGAATGGGGATGGGGAATTTAAATGGGTGGCCACTGGGAGATCCATGCTATTGCAGTGGATAGAGTCAAGGTGCTCAACAAAGTGATCTCTCTCTCCATTCTGCCTCCTTTCATACAAGTGTGATAGATTCTTAACTAGTCCCTTATCATATCCAATTAACACCTTTTGTCCACACACTCCACTCGCTGTTGTCATTGAAAATCTATCGTGCCACAAGTATGCACCCGCACCCTACGCTAAACGTTCCCGACCCAAATCTGCCCTGCTCATTTGTGTTTGGGCCCACCACGCTGGTCCCAGTACTCCAATCCATGGGGCATACGCAAGTGCCAGCTGGCACATGAGCACAAGAAGAAACATGGCCATGCATGGCATTGGACTCCAGGATACAACAAATGGACTGGTAACACCCTATACCCCAAATGGAGGACAAATTTAATGACCGACTCGAGGTGGCGTCAGCAGGAGGACAGAGTCCTCAAAAGCCAGACTGTCCGGCCTAAACCTGGACGTCTGGCCACCCTAATTATGACGCCAGCCTTTTCATTTCTTCAAGGTCTCAGGCCCAAAATGTGGGTTAAGAATCTTTGTCTCCCATAGACGTTGAGAGCCCGGCATTTCTGTGTGTTTTTACCACAATCACAGCGTCTGCAGACTTTTATGCTTCACATGCGCTCATCCCTTGATTAAACATGTTGCTTCACGTGATGTTGAAGCAGTTTTCCTTACTGATTTTTCAGCATCTGATATCGGGTCACCCAACCCAACACTTTTGTCAAATTCCACACTTTCACCTCCCTGGCACCGGGCCTGGCGCCTGCGCAGCACGCCGCGGGTGGGCGGATGGACCGGCCTGGCGCCTGCGCAGCACGCCGCGGGTGTGCGCGCACGACCCAGCCTGGCGCCGGCGCCGCACGTGTGCGCATGAACCGGCTTGGCGCCGGCGCCGCACGTGTGCGCATGAACCGGCTTGGCGCCTGCGTAGACCACCGGCGGTGGCAGTACGGTTGGAGGAAGGAGCGGACCGGGCACCATGTTCCAGTGTAGGGTCGCGTGGCAAAAGCTGGTGGCGCCGAGCAGGACAGCGTGTTCGCTGGCGAGGAGCAGCGGCAGGAAGCGAGGTGAGGGGCGTCGGCGCAATACCGGCTTGTGCAGCCTCCGCCGCGGAGCCTGTTCGGTCCAAGGTCGCGACCATAGGCCCACACTAGCCCATGCTAAGAGGGCATTGCTGTGGGGCCTGGCCGTGCGCTCTTGCTTGACTGGCTCAACTAGCAGCAAGACTTGTGCAGGGAGGGGTGTGCGCCCCCCTGTCCGGTCAAGCCTGCCCAAAAACGAGCTCCTTCAACGTCGCATGTCTGAAACTGATGCGCTGACCTGGTTATACTTTCATTTATTCTTGCTGATTGGGGTAACACTTTGCTCTAGCCTGCAAAAATGCAGAGAGTTGTTTAACTGGTAAACGTTTTGTATTGCAAAAGTTGATTGGCGAAGGAATTTAGAACCATAGAACATTACAACAAAGAAACGGGCCTCTTTGGGCTTTCTCGTCTGTGCTGAACCTTTTTTTTTTGCCTAGTCGCACTGATCTGCACCCAGTCCATAGCCCTTCATACTTCTCACATCCGTGTACCTGTCCAAATTCTTGCATGTTGAAGTTGAGCCAGTATTCACCACTTCAGATCCCCTGTAAACTTTTCCCCATTCTAACTATGACTGCTCCATTACACAGCCCCTCACGTTTCTTCCTCCAATGTTCTATGTGCTTACATTAAAAAAGTATGGATTCACCTGCACACTACATTGGCTTTTTAAATAACTTGCTGTGTGTTCACCAGGCTCACAAAACTAGTCTTTGCATCAGTGCAAATAATAATGAAAGTCGGAAGCAAAAACAAAAGGTGTTCCGAATCACTCAGTGGGACATGCAGCATCTTTGGAAAACCAGAAATTTTAGTTCAGCTGAATAATCCTTCATGAAAACTAATAATGGGCAACTGAGCTGTCAAGTTTTAATGCAGTACTTCAGTATGGACTGAAATTACAGCAAAGAAACAGATGATGAACTGTTGATGGTATACAATGAGCAGCTCCAAGAATTTTCTTAAAATTATGCACAGTATACAGTGAAACTGGAATTCAAGCAACTGGCAAAAAAAATCTAGGAAAATAAATTTAAAAATTAAATAAGAATAAAATAATAGGTAAAAAATAGGTAGTTTTGAAATTGTAAAAGTAAATGTTCTCTTAAGTACACATTAACCTTTGAAGATGGGAGCAAATATTCAACCAGTGGAGTGCTTTGTTCATGCTTTACTTGTCGCAGCTATTTGAATAATGTTGTGAGAGACAGTTGGTATTACCCATGATGAAGAGCTGGTTGATGCCATTCACTGTTGGAGTGACTCTTTTGAAGTGTCTCCTTATCCCTGAACCTTACAGAATTCAAACTCCTTACAGTTTGTATATTCTCCCTGTGTCTGTGTGGGATTCCTCCGGGGGCTCCGGTTTCCTCCCACTGTTCAGAACATACCAGAGGTTGTCAGATTAATTGGGTGTAATTGGGGAGCATGGGCATGTGGGCTGAAATGTGGGCTTCACATGCCGTGAAGCATGTCTAAATTTAAAAAAATTTAATTGTATGTTATTGTTCATCTTTTGGGCTCCATGGTGGGGAGGAACCTGCAGGTAAAATGACAATTAAATGTTTTCAACAAATGTGACTGAAAATATAACCATATACAGCACAGAACAGGCCCGTTTGGCCCAACTAGTCCATGCCGGAACAAATCCCCACCCTCCTAGTCCCACTGACCTTAAAATACTTTAAGGTCTATATATTCATTTGTGTGAAGTTTGTTCAGTGTAAGAAGTACAATATAGTATTTCTATCTTTTAAACTGTTTATTCTTAATGCAGGTGTATTAGTTAGGCATTGTAAGAGTAAGTCTCAAGCAACCAGAAAATACACTTATCTGGCCTCTACCAATTCTCGTAGGTGCCAGTTAC
This sequence comes from Narcine bancroftii, assembly GCF_036971445.1. Taxonomy (NCBI): domain Eukaryota; kingdom Metazoa; phylum Chordata; class Chondrichthyes; order Torpediniformes; family Narcinidae; genus Narcine; species Narcine bancroftii. The sequence continues at coordinate 37,646,789 of NC_091476.1, read as the reverse complement.
TAGAGATTTTACTGTAATTGGATCCTGGATTTCCTCACCTCCAGACTACAATCAGTGAGGATTGGTAAGAAATTTCCGCCACAATCTGCATCAGTACTGGAGCACCACAGGGATACATTCTTAGCCCCCTGCTATACTCACTTTATGCCTATGTCTGTTTGGCTCGGCACGACAATAATCCCATCTACAAGTTTTCTGCTGCTGTGGATTGCATGAAAGGATTGTCTGCTGGATTGTAAGCCAGCATACAAGAGGGAGATTGAAAACTTGGCTGATTTGTGCACCCACCACAACCTTATACTCAATGTCACCAAAACCAAGTAGCTGATTGTGAGGAGGAGAATACCAGCAGTGAACAATCCAGTGATCATTGGGGGATCAGAGGTGGAGAGAGTGAACAAATTTAAATTCCTGGGAGTTACTATTTCAGAGCCAACATGCAAATGTCGTCGTAAAGAAAACACATCAGTATCTCTACTTTGTCAGTCAGGAGTTTGCAGAGGTTTGGGATGACAACGAAAACCTTGGCAAACCTGCATATCTGTAGTGGAAAGTGTGTTGACCAGCTGTAATATGGCATGGAATGGGGACCCCAATACCAGTGGGGACACCAGTGGAAAGCCCGGTACATGGAAATGGACACAGTCCAGGACATCACAGGCAAAACTCTCCCTACTGTCAAGAAAATCTTCATCCCTCACTGCTGCCATCAGGAAAGATGCTACAAGAATCGTACCACCAGGTTGAGGAATAGCTGCGACCCCCTCCATCATCAGACTCCAAAACAACAAACTCAATCATAGACTAATTTTAGGATTTTACTTTGCGCATTATTTATTATTGAATAATTATTTTCTGTATTGCACAGTCATTTTGTTTGCATATATTTTGTATAGGTTTCTTCTTTTTTTTAAAATTTTTTTTATTTTTCACACCATAAATCACATTAGCCATGATATACACTATTTCTTTTTCACACATATACAGTGGTATAGGTTTCTTCTTGAGAACATTTTTTTGCACTATCAATAAGTAGAAATTCTGCTTGGCCTGCAGGAAAAAAGAATCTCAGGATTATATGTAATGTACGTCTTGGGCATCCTTGTGCCTCAGAAGACAATGGTAGTGCTATGGATGGTCAGTTGGTTTTAGAATAGTCTCTGGAATGGTTCATAAGGCCCACTCTGGTGTGACAGTCTCTGCCACACTTAGTGCAGATGAAGTCAGAACAATGGGTTACGGTCAACTGGTTTTGTTGTCTCTGCTTCCTCCGTGTCCTTTTGTCCTCCAGCTGGCATGACCGCTTTTCTTCACAACTTTTCATGTCCTTTCAGACAGCACTTCTCCAGTGGCCTTTGTCATCAGCAAGGAGCTCCCAGATGAGCAGATAAATATGAATGCGTTTCAGATCACACTTGCAGACACCTGTGAACTGCAGCTGTGACCAGGCAATGAGTCGAGATTCATCAGCCAGTCATCCATACAGTAGGTCTTTTGGGATGTGACCTTCCTCCATACGTGTACATGGCCAAGCCGCTGAAGTCGTCTGACACAGCAGGGTGTACATGCTGAGTGAACTGGCTTTATCCAGAACCTCGGTGTCAGTGAGTCTGCCCTGCCAGGGTATGTCTAGGATTTATCAAATGCATCAATAATGGAAGCTCTCAAGCCAGTTCTACTGCCTGGCATACGTTGTCCATGATTCACCAGCTTAAAGCAGGGTGCTGAGGATGCATGCCTGATACACCTTGAACTTAGTGTTCACTCTGAGGTGTTTATTGCTCCACACTCTTACATAGTTTGGACATCACAGTGGCAGCTTTAGTGATGCGCTTGTTGATTTCAGGATCAAGTAAGAAGTTGCTAGTGATGGTGGAACTGAGGTACACAAAGCTGTCAGAGGGCCTTGCTGCGAGCTGCCCTTAGATTTTTCTGGTGGGGTCGTGCTTGTAGTTAGTTGGTCAGCACGGTCACTTTTGCTTCAGTTACTGGCTTCAACTCTGTGATGTTTTCCTCAAACCAATCAGTGTTTTTTCACCTTTTTTTTTAACTGTATGTTGTTATGGCGTTGTTGTAGATGGCACTGCAAAGGGAGGTCCAGGTTGCCTCTGCACTCTGATCTTGGTTCCTGGGAAGAATTTGGTTGAGTAGCTCAATAAACTCTAGATTTTTCTCAGGATATGATGTCTTGCTGGTGTTGATTTTCAGCTGGCCCTTCCATTTGGCACGATAGAGGGTCTTTGGCTTGAACTTCACTCTGGAGATACTCAAGGAGTGATCTGTGTCAGCATTATGGTATGCTCTAGTGTTGACGATGCTGTTCAGTAAATCACATCTGACGATGACCACGTCCATCTGATGCCAATGTTTTGACCTGGGGTGTCTCCATGAAGCTTGTGACACACCTGTTGTGACAGCACCAAAACTCAAGGAATTTCTGTCCATTTTCATTCATCTTTCCCATGCCATGATGTCCAAGAACAGATGGCCAAGATGCATGGTCTGCACCGACTCTTGAATTCAGGTCACCCAGGAGGATAACGTGCTCTGACTTGGAAATGCTACTGACCTTGAAGCCAAGTGATTCTTAGAACTGGTACTTGATTTTGGCTACTGAACACAGTGCGGGGACATAGACACATAATGTTTACATGTCCCGTTGTGGTGGAGAGACGCAGACTGATGATTCGCTGTGTACCATTTGCTGGATGCTCGATCCTACGGAGCAGTGTGTTCCTCACGGTGAAGTCTATGTACTCTGACAATCTGAACTTTGAGACCTGTTCCACAACAATCTAATCTTTCCTTACCTCACACCATAACACTCTTTTTCTAACATCGATGTGTCTAGCTATGAATTTTTTTAACCCACCAGTCTTTTTTTTTAAATTTGCCTCTGAGATCTCCCGCGAACTTTCCTCTACTCATCTTAAACAGATATCCTCTGGTATTTGCTATTGTCGCCCCGGGAAAAGGTGCTGGTTGTCCACCCCATTTAAGGCCCTCATAATCATAACCTCTCATCCTTCGTTGGTCCATTGAAGAAAAACTCAAACTCTGTCCACCTAATGTTGTGGGTTTTATTTAATTGTTTAGAATTCTCAATTCTTCAGAGTCAGTCCACCAGTGATTTGTGTCCGGTAGGGTTCATTAATTTCAATAATGGTGGAAGAGTAGTTCATTCCTGAAACTGCTATGTATGGGCTTTAAAGTATATTATTGAGATGAGAGATTAATTTTTAGTTCTTCACAACCTTAATTAATCTGTTCAGTAGAAGAATGCATTTTTGTAGGGAAAAAATTGATAACTAATATATTTTGAACTAAAATTTGAAATTGTAAATGGTACTTGCAGGTAGAGTTATGCAGCAGGAGAACAGGCCCTTTGTCCCATCATGTTCCACCTTTTTCTCCCTTGTACCCCTATCAACTCTCCTTGGGTCCAAAGTGAACTAGGTCTCTGGTGCAATGCAACAGTGGCTCTGATAACCACATCATTGGACCATTCCCATGTGGTGCCATCAATTCTTTGTCGTGGAACTCTGAATTTATTGAACTGACTGCGTAAGTGAGCATTGCATTTGGAGAAATCAAAGTGCTTATTTAAGTAGGGCTGATGATTTGCAGATGTAGACTGTGTTCTCAATAACCTAAATATTTTTTTCTTTTCAGATCTAAAATTATTCTGTCCTGGTGAATCGCAATAAGATCCAGCTCTGCAATTTTCTTTTGAATTTGATCCATGTTTTGTTTGTAGTGTAATGTAATAATAACTTTCATGTGTTTAAACTTTACTTTCCTAATTGATAACTAAAATCCTTGATTGCAATACAAATTTATTTCTCTTTACCTGCCTTCTAAAAGTAACAACATCAAATTCTGATGTTTATGTTTTCTTTCTCTCACAATAAATTTTACTCTTCAGGAACTTTGTTACAGCGATGGAAACTTCCTTTAGACCAACAGATGAACAGGCAAATGGCTAGCGGCGTTGAACCTCCTGGCTCTGGCGCTATTTATTTAGTGCTTGTTGGCTTGGCAAGTTTAGGAGCTGGTGCATATGTAAGTAGCAGGGCTATTTAATAAAAGGAATTAGTTTTCCACCTCTCGGTAACATCTGGATCTTTCTTGGGACTTCCTAATCACCTCTCTTTCTCCCAGCTCCATTTCTTTGCTTTATAGGTACTTGAAAGGAGTCTAAAAAGTTCAGTATGGATTGCATATTTCATTTAATCATTCTTACTGTGTGAACCTTCATTTTATTAGCCCTTTGGTTCCACTTTATATTGACATTTTTTGACAAAGTCATTACGATCTGTTATTAATTTCTCATGATTTTATTTTGTTAACGATTTGAGAGTTTCTTATTGCAGTTTGGATTTGCTTTATTGCTTTGAGATGCATAAAGCTGGTAAATGCAGAATATGTTTTCTTGTTAGCAAAAAATATTCTGAGCTTCTGATAGAAATGAGTTCAGTAGATTCCATTAATTTTACATTTGGAAAGAAAAGATGCAAGGATTTTACTTGAAAAAAAAAAATTCTTGAAAAAAAATTAGTTGCCAAATAAAAATTTTCCCTGCAAACTACTACATCAAATCTTATTTGATTTGATTCAATGCCTATTTAAAATGAATTGCTTCACATCAGAATTAATATAAATAGATGCATTTCTTTGTGAATTAAGTGGGCCTGACGAAAATCTGTTTGAAATTCAATTAATCTTATTCCAGAGTTTTCAAATTAATTTTTGTGTTTTACATTTTTCAGCAAACTGTCTAATGTTTGCTTTGGGGGGGAAATAGAACCTTTATACACAATTTTTAGTATGAAAAGACTTTTCCATTAATGTCATTTATAAAGGAACATGATAATGAGCATAAGATAGTTATCTTTGAATTAAGAAATGGTAATTACTGAAATAGTTGGGAAAATATCCCATGGAAAATAAATTGCTTGAAAGACTTAAATTTTAGATCAGATTATCATTAATTATATTTTTCCTTGTAGTTATAGTCATCTTTATTTATGACCCAACTAAATATGTGGTGGTGTTATTTCTTAATGTGAATACAACAAAGATTTTTACTGGTCATTGAATATCAAATGAATATATGGTAACTAGAGGATCTTTTCAAATATTAATATCATATGTGCAGTCAAACCGATCATTAAACAGATTAGTTCCCTGATTTTTTTTTCCTCCCCTTCCACCTACCCCAAGAAATGTTCACTCGATAGCAAATCAGATAATTTCTGATCATCTGAAATTATACCACATGGTAGCAATCATGAAAACTGAAGGATTTTTTTTTTTTTCTACAACACCATGTTGGGTCAATCTAGTTTAGTTTATGCAAGGTTTGCAAAGCATACCTGCTGTTAAAATTTGAGTGTTGCGCATTGGAAATGAAAGCCGACTAAAAGTGAAATAAAAGGGCTTTGAAATGGAAGGGTATTCACTTTTTCTCCACTTGTTTCTTCCTTTTTCTCTTCTTGATTTTCTTCTGTACTTTTCTATTCTTCCCTACAGTCTTCAAGCTTTACCAAGTGCCCCCTGTAGGGCTCTCAACAGGGTGTTTGATGTCCACAGGTGTGTCAAGGAACAGCAAATGCAATCTCATGCACTTCTTCATTGTTGGTGGAACGTCCATTGGGGGACTTGCTTATGTAAGCCAGTTTTGCCCTTTTCTAGTGATATTCCTAGAGGTGGACCAAATTTTTCAAATTTGTTTGGTCCATTTCATGTAATGCTATTAAAATGATAAATGTGAGTTTCTGAAATCACCATGTTTTGTCAGCTAAAACTGCAGAAAAATCTTTAGTTCCCCAACAAATTTTGGGACTTGCTTCCTGAGAGCACTTTGAGCTTTCACATGCAAACTAGTGGTGGGTTACATGTGTAACCCTTCAGGTGAAGTGACATGAGAAGTTTGAGATAATGAATAACTTGTGCTTTGTGCAGTTTCTGCAGATCATTTCACTTGTGGGTTATTTCTGAAGTCTGCTCCACAATTAAATGCTAATCCACTTAAATGATAATCTTGGTGATTCAAATGTGTGTCCAGATGCTTCCACCACCTTGCCATGAAGTGCACTGCAGATTACAACCACTTTTGCTGAAAATGTTATTCATCTGATCCCTTCTGAATCTTGCCTTCTACCTTCACCATTTAGCCTTGGGTCTTGGGCACCTCTGCCAAGGGAAACATTTTTTGCTATTTACCCTACCTGTGTTTCGTGTAATTTTGTTTCCTCTATCAGGCTCTTTTCCCCCTCCCCATCTCCATCCCAAGGCTTCTGAGCTCCAAAGAAAATAAATCCAGGCTACTCTGTAATTCCTCATACAAACATTCTATTCCACGCAACATCCTGGTTAATCTCTGCGCCCTGTCCAGTGCAATCATGTGGAATCCAGAACTGTGGACAATATTCCAGATGTAAACTAATGTTTTGTAATATACTAGGGTCTCTGCTCTTATTTTATTTGCTCTACCTAATGAAAGTTGCATCTGTTCTGTTGTCTTTGCCTCCCTTTTTATTTGTGCTAACACTTGCAGATATCTTTAAATTTGTACGTAAAGGTCACTTTTCCTAGATTCTCACTGGGGACATTCTATTCATGATCTATGTCCTACCCTTCTATGACTACCTCACTCTTGTCAGAAGAACTTCCATCTGCCATTGTCCTATTTTAACAACTGATTAATAATGAAGAACTGTTGCCGAATGCTACCCTCCTCTCTATCAACACCACCACCACTTCTCATGTGATCTGCAGAATTACCCATCATACCTTCTGGATTCATGTCTTGGGCATTGATGTGTATAATAAACAACAAGGTTACCAGCAACAATACCTGTGGTAAATCAATGGCTTCCAATCACAAAAGTGGCTCCTCACCATTACTATCTGTCTCCTTTCACCAAGCCAATTTTGTATCAAATTTTTCAACTTCCCTTGGATTCCATGGGCTCCAACCTTGTGCATTTTGTATCAAATTTTTCAACTTCCCTTGGATTCCATGGGCTCCAACCTTGTGCATTGGACTTCCATGCGAGACCATCTCAAAGGGCTTACTGAAATTCATGTGAGCCCTATCAACTACACTGATCTCTATATATAAAAAAAAATGCATTGGACAGAATTTTCCTTTGATAAATCTATGCTGACTATACCTGATTGGTCTCTGGCTTTCCAAGTGTAGATTAACCCTGTTGCTCAGAAATGTTTATCATCTACATTGGAATATCTGTCATCTCTGCTCTTCTTATTGCATAATTAACTACATTTGCTGCCATTAAATCATCTGGCGCCTCGTTTGTGGCCAGCAGACAAATATTCCCTGCAATTTCTTCTATTTCCTCCCACAGCAACTTGGGATACATCTTAACAGGAGTTAGAATTTATCTACTTTTTTGCTCAGTCATCTTCCCCCCTCCCCACCACTCCATTTTCTTCTTGATTTGCTCGAAAATTTTGCTGTTCCATTGGAGAGGTTGAACTGTAATGTCATGTCTTACTCAATAAAAACAGGCAAAATATTCATTAAGATCTTCTTCACGTTCCCGAACACCATGCACAGATTGCCCATTTGGTCTTTAATTAATAACAATTATATTTTTAAAAGGTCATTCAAAATAATAATGAATTGTGATTATGCAATAATTTACATTTGCAGTTTGCACCTAATTTGCAATTGCAATAGACACTCTTCTGTTTTCATTTTAGTTATTAGCCTCAACCACTGTTTTCAAATCTCTGAAGATGAATGGATGTTCCCACTACCTTTTTCATATTATACAGCACTTTGCAACATGTAATTCCTGCAATTCTCAGGAATGTGTTGATTTTTTGGTTTCTATTAGGAATGTTTATATTCAGTTATAAAATTGGAGTTTATGAAATATCTCATGATATTGAATTCCTTTCATTCCCCAAACTTATTTCAACAATGTTACTTCTGTTACATCTGAATGAAGTATGTTTTATTCAAGTACAGTAAAATCCCTGGTACCTATGGGGATTGGTAGATGCTAGATAAGTGAATTTTATGGGTGCTAGAGATTGTATGTGGCATGATTGGCAAATTAACCACAGGGTGCACCATTTTAAGATTTCCATATTTTTACCTCTTTGAGTTCTGCGATTTTATTTTGTTTTTGCCGGTTGCTTGAATTCCAGACAACTGGGGTTTTACTGGACTTTATTCCCTTGCATAAGTTGAGTTGTAGTGCAACCTTCCCTAGTGGATCTTGATTTAAAAATCAAGTTTTATTCAGGTGAAATATTCTGATAAGATCAGGTCAGAAATGTGCTCGATTCACATGATTGTTTAAAGTTGATCTGTTTCAAGCAATCAAATGAAATTAGCAAATACACAATTTGCCCTTTTGCATCCATTTCAGTGTTTTTTTTTGTGTGCAAGTTTAGCTGAAACCCATTATTTCTAAACATTTATGCTGTTTATTAAATACTGACCATTCCAATTGCTACATGAATTACTGTAGCTTGATTCTGAGCTATAGACCCCTTTGCTATCTCACTGGGAATATAGAAAAGTACAAAATCCCCACTTTGCAGTCTTGTTATTTTTGGAATAGAAATCCATCAGACTAAAATTTAGAGGTTATATTCTTGAGTTAAGGAAGACAGTACACTTGCATTACTAAAATATTTTTCTCTCTCATCCTTTTTCCTAAAACGGGGAATATTTTCACCAGAATTTGACTTGTATATGCTGTATCTCGACAGATTGAGAGGACTTAAGTTCTTGTGTCTCTCAAATATTTTCTTTCTTGAGATTTTTCTCCTGCCCTGCCTCATTCTTTGATCAGAAACATCGAAGCAATCATATCTCAGTGAAATCAGATGTTGCCTTCTGTTACTGACCTACCAAGAGAGCTAAAACAATTTGCATTCATAAAACAGTATGAAGGTTATTTTTTAATTGATTTGGGAGTGATCCAAATATGCTGCATTTCTTCATAGGCATATCACACAATAAAAGAAGATAAAGAAAGGTACGAAGAACGAGTAGCACAGATACTATCAAGATCCATTACAGGAACAAAACCTGAAGAGTTCTCATCAAAAGGTAGGGAAGTATTTTCTTCTGCTTTCTTGATGTGTCAATACAGGTGAGATGCTGTGCCAGGCATGCAGTTGTTTCTTGATAGTGTCATTGAAAGTCTGAATTCTTCTATTGCGAAAGTGTGCTTTAACTTGGAATGTAAATCTTACTGTGGACTTTGCACACTTTTCATCAAGCCATTGCACTGTAATTCAGGTGAGTTTTTTTTTCTCTACATACCAGCCTAAGTCCTGGCACAGGCTAATGAGCCTTGATTAATTCCTCTGAATGGTTTGTTTATTACCTCGATCATAAAAATGAATTAAAAGATGTTGCCCCTTGCCCTGATTCTGTGATGCGAGTTTATGTGGATCAAAGTTGTCACTTCTTTGTAATTAGTTGTATCCATTTTAAAAGGTCTTTTCATGAATTCAATTCTATTCGATCAGGTTGATTGTTAACCTGGAGTTAAAAAGCAATGGAAAAGTTTGATTTTTATAAATATCCAGAAGCATATTTCACCCTTTGTCATAGCATATTTGGACAAAAATCCGGTGCAATATCTGCAAGAGTAACCCAATGTCTATTCGTTAAATGTCATTTCATGTACAGTGAAACTCCATTAATCTAGGCTATTGTTGATCAAGCAGATATTCTGAACAATTGGATGCTATTTTATTCACTTTTTAAAATATACAGTTGCACATTAATGATTCAGTGAAGCCAGTGAGATTCAAGGGAGTGCATCCATCAATAGCAAGTGAGTTGAAAGGGAGTGCAAGAGGTGCTGATGCACATAAACTCGCATCACAGAATCAAGGCAAGGGGCAACATCTTTTAATTAATTTTAATGATCGAGATAATAAATAAACTGTTCAGAGGAATTAATCAAGGCTCATTAGCCTGTGCCAGAACTCAGGCTGGGTATGAAGATAGGGGAAGAAAATCTCACCCAAATTACAGTGCAATGGCTTGATGAAAAGTGTGAAAAAGAAAAATTAAGTCCACAGTAAGATTTACATTCCAAGTTAAAGTACACTTTTGCAATAGAAGAGTTCAGATTTTCAACGACTCTATCAATAAACAACTGCAAGCAGAGGAGGGCCCTGGAACTGGGGCCTAGGAGAGTCAACGAGGAGTGTGAGAATCAGGGACCTAGAGATTAAGGTGTCACCTGTTGAGACTGATGCCAAACCAGCAGGGTTTTGGAATGGTTGAATAGCAGATAAATCAGCGTTTTATTATCTACTGAGAACGGGTGAGAGATGAGAGTTACTGTCACCTCATTTTCTTTTATTCAACGCAAAGGTTTTATCGAAGTTCATTGTTGGGAGTCCAATGCAAATTGAAATTGTGTAATAGTACTTTTAAGTAATTATTTAATGGCAAACATGATCAAATGTATTCTAAATAAGGTTTCAGGTTGTTATATTGTTTAAATTGTGTGATTATTCTAAAAATATGCTCTTTTCCTTTAAATTTGTAGGTGAAGGAGAAGTGATAGCAACAGAAGGAGGTGAATCTTGTTATTGCTGCATTCCACTCATCTTGATCTATTTTTGTTTAGAAATAATTCTGGGACGTTTCTATACTTCAAATTTTAAGATAGAATCCATCAATTTATGGATGATGTACTGATCAATCAAATACTCTTGCTTTTCTATTCTTCACTAGTGTGCTGTTTCACAAGGCAATTCCAAACCTGCAAAACTGGTGCTCCCATTGTTGCCTCCTCTACATTGGAGAGACTGGACGCAGTCTGGGAGATGGTTCTATTGAGCACCTTCGCTCTGCCGCTGCAATAACAGGGACCTCCCAGTGACCAATCATTTAAATTCCACACCTCATTCCAACACTGGCGTGTCTGTCCACGGCCTCCTGCACAGCCAAATCAAGGCTACCTGCAAATCGGAGGATCAGCACCTTAGCATTCTCCAACCAGATGGTATTAACATCATTTGGTCCAGTTCCCGTTGGGCCCCACCTTTTTCATGTCCATCTGCCTCCTTTCCCCACAGTTCCCCACCACCTTCTTTCTCTATTTTAGAGAGCTACTCCTGCCCCTATCATTGCTCTGCTTTTTTTTCTTCTACCCTCCCACTCATATCCACCTATGACCTCACAGGCCAAATGTTATGGTTATTTAAAGATATTTAAAGTCATTTAATTTCCTAACTAATAAGATCTAGAAAAATATAAATTGGGATTTCCTCTGCATGTTGAAGAAAGAAATGAGTCTTGTGTATTCAAAGAAGGTATTGATGACATTGTTGCAGAAATCAGAGAAATGCTTCTTGGTTTTGTTGGAAGCTAAAAACATGCAATGTTGGAGAAACTCAGCAGGTCAAACAGTATACTTTATATACCAATGGTAAAAATACATAATTGATGTTTCAGGCATGAAGCAAAATTGTTGAATTCTGATGAAACGGAATTAACCGCAAATAGAGACTCTCCAAAAAAGTTACAGTTATATTATGTGCTTAATTTAAAAAACCACCATATTCTGCTAAAAAGGTGGAATTAACTCTTTTTGATCACCTTGCGTAGAATAACTTTGGCGAGAAGTTGTAGAGCATAGATACTTGGATGACGCTTAAAGTTTCGTGATTTGGAGCTGGACTGGAAGAGGAAGTGGCATTAAAAAGTGATCTGTATATTTTTCTTGCAAAAGACTAAGAATGGAAGTTGCACATATTTCTGTTGTAGTTTACCTATGCTAATTGTGCAAAGGAATAGGTTAGTGGAACAGATCAGATTGTTTCAGGTTAAAAACACACAATGCAGATCAAACAGTGCTCTTTATGTAGCAAAGGCAAAGATACATAACCAATGTTTCGAGCTTGAGCCCTTCATCAAAGTATGAGAAAATGCTAGCGGCAAGTGTCCGAACAAAAGAGTAGGAGGGGGGAAGGTGGGTGGCAAAGGCAGGATATGATTGGTGGAGAAAGGAGGGAGGGGACAGCAGCCATGAGGAGGGGGAGAACTAGAAAGACAGGGTGGGGGGGAGGGAAAGGCAAGCAAAATTAATGGAAAGCAGTAAAGTCAATGTTCATGCCCTGTGGCTGGAGAATGCCCAGATGGAAAATAAGGTGTTGTTCCTCTAATCTCTGGGTGGTCAGGATGGGACAGTACACGAGGCCATGGACAGACATGTGAGCATGGAATTGAAGTGGTTGGCCACTGGGAGGTCACTGTGGTTACGAACAGAGCGGAGGTGCTGAACGAAGCGACCTCCCAGGCTGCGACCAGTCTCTCAGATGTAGAGAATGCCACCAAGGGTGCACTGGATGCAGTAAAGAAGTTATGTGGATGTGTAAATGAAGTGTTGCTTCACATGAAAGGCCTGAATGGGGCCCCGGACCGTGGTGAGGGAGGAGGTGTGGGTGCAATTTTACCTTCTGCGGGCACATGGGATGACGCTGGGGATGCAATAGGTGGGGAGAGATGAGTGTGTGAGGAAATTCCGGAGGGAACGGTCTCTGTGGAAAGCCGAGAGGGGAAAATGTGTCCGGTGGTGGGGTCCTGTAGTAAGTGCCGGAAATTCTGGCAGATAATGTGTTGGATACAAAGGCTGGTGGGGAGTTTGGTGAGGATGAGGGGGATTCTATGTTTGTTGGGTCTTGGGGAAGAGAGGGCAAGGGCAGATGAGTGGGAAATGGAGGAGATGTGGGTGAGCGGTGAGTTGATAGTGGTGGAGGGGAAGACACATTTGTGGAAGAAGCAGGCATACATTTCGGAAGTTCTGGACTGGAAAACCTCATATTCGGAACAGATGCAGCGGAGATAGAGAAATTGAGGGAAAGGGATGAAATCCTTGCAGGGGGAAAGGTGTAAGGAAGTGTAGTCCAGGGGGTTGAGGGAGTTGGAGAGTTCATAGTATATGTCAGAGCAAAGCTTGTCTCCTGAGATGGAGACACAGATCCAAGAAAAGGAGAGTGTTGTCGAGATAGACCAGGTGAGTTTGAGATCGGGGTGGAAGTTGGACGCAAAATGGATGAAGTTGACATGCTCATCGTAGGAGCATGAGGCATCCCCAATGTCGTCATCTATATACCGGAGAAAGACTTGGGGGAAGATTGTTTTCCGGAGGGTACTTTGGGTGCTATTAAATCTGCGAGCATTGAAGTACATCAGAATTTTCTCTTTCACTTAATGGCCTTGACTTCAACTCAGAACAAGGACAATGTTGATGTTCATGTACTGAGAGAAGTTTTTGGCTTAATATATGAACATTGTCTCTTTATGGCTTTTGGTGTTGACATTTGTGTTGTTGACACTAATCATACTGTAAGACAGACCTGATTTGCTTTAGGCAAGTTTTGTCCATTGGTTTGTATTTGCAGAATCTGCCATTTCAACTGATAGCCCCAAACTGGTTGCCACAGAATTGCCTAAGCACGTTTCAGTGAAAAAAAACAGTAACAAAATCTGAAACTGAGCAAGTCTCAGATTCGGATGAAAGTTACATAGATAAGATTGAAGGTGGGTCTTTCCCATTTTTTCCTCCCGTAAACTATATTCTAGATGTTATTTTGTCTTTCGGTCATTTAATAAAACTAATTCTTATTTAATAATTGATAACTTATTTTATGAATTTGATGTAAATATTGGACAAATAGCACATGTATCTTAATCTGATTGTAGATACTGATACTGTAAAATTAAATATACCTCATGATTGGTTTAGCACATGTATCTTAATCTGATTGTAGTTACTGATACTGTAAAATTAAATATACCTCATGATTGGTTTAACCTTTTCAAGAGTGCTTGATTTATCACAGACTCAAGGTGTGACCTGAGGTCCAAGTGTTCCGATTGTTTGAATTGCTCACAGGATATATTCGAGCAACTTGTTTGATTTTAAAACTACCATGAAATTAATCTCTGTAGATACAGAGCAGTAAATTTGAATTAGCCGTGTTATGTATTTCTGGATTCATTACAAATAAAATATTACCTATTGTATTATTACAAGGAATTACCTTGATAGTATTAATCAAAAAGTAATATTGCTTAACTTTGTGTTTGATTGCTAGTTGCTGCGCAAGGTTGTGTAGGGTTTCTCAATGTGTTTTTCTCCTCTTGCAGCACCAACAGTTGAACCAATCCGTGCTCAGCCCGACATCCCATCGCATGCTCCTTACCTGCTGATAGGTGGTGGCACTGCATCATTTGCAGCAGCCAGATCTATCCGTGCACGAGATCCTGGAGCAAGGGTGGGTAATAATCTTACTTCATTACATGGATTTCTAATTAAATTCTGAGTTTTGTAAGGTTTATGGGTGTTAGCAGGGTCTGGAGGGAGAGTAAGTAATGTTGCCCTGGGGCATTAGAACTGTTCAAGTTGAGTAAAATAAATAAGCTGGTAGATGACATTTTGGTTAGCATAAACTGTTTCCTGGAGCAGTGGAGGTTTTGGTCTTGAAAGCTGTTGCCTGCTGTTAGGTCTGCTTTGTTCATGAATGAGTGAGTCAGACACCAGACTGAGTCGAAATCAAGGTTCTTTGTTCTTTATTGCCGGATTGTAACACTTGCAACTAACAGTGTTAGTTGGAGAAGGCGCATTCTGCCGTTATCAGCAAGTGGTGTTTTTTTTTATACCTCAGGATACGTACTTAGTAAATTATCATACCATGACATTGTCCAATGAATAAACTGTTGCTACCCTTCTCTGTTAGTCTGCTGCACATCATTCTTGTTAGTGCCAAGCTTATCTTGAGTGTACAAGGACACATCTGCATTCTGTTACTCCTTAGTACTGGGTGACTCCTTCTCCGGTCCCATCTCATGATGTTTTTACCTTACACTGCCCATTTCTGGATATTCTCAGCAGTAGAGAACTTGTGAGTAGGTGGAAAAAGAGCCAGTTGTTGTCGTCCACTTCAATGCTAATGAAATAGGACTAAGAAAAATATCCTGCTGAGGGACTGCAAGTAGTTGTGGTCTAAGCCACAATGCTGAATCACTGTGGATTGCCATCTGTCATATGCTAACTGGTAAGGGGTCAATAAGATTAGAGTAGCATTCTCAACCATTTTTTGGCTATTCCACTCTGGACTCTTCGAAGTTTATTGCCCCCCTGCCCCCCCTTCCCTATGAAGCAATCAAGTTTAGTTGGTTTCTTATGTACATCTCGTCTACTGATGACATTTTAAAAAAAGAATGATTTCAGTCTATAGCGCACCCCCACCCCCCACTTCAATCTGCTTCGTCCTTGGGGGCCCGTGTAGCCGCATTGAGAATGGCTGGATTAGACGTTGAATTCATGACTTGGTTCAAAAGAAAGAGGATTTTGTTCACGACACACTGGTGGTAATAATAAGGAAATAAACAGTTATTTCATGTGGAATGGGCTTCA
The DNA here is from genome assembly GCF_036971445.1 of Narcine bancroftii. Classification (NCBI taxonomy): domain Eukaryota; kingdom Metazoa; phylum Chordata; class Chondrichthyes; order Torpediniformes; family Narcinidae; genus Narcine; species Narcine bancroftii. The sequence goes on along the minus strand of NC_091476.1, from coordinate 37,631,352 downwards.
CTTAAATTAAGGTGGGAACAATATCCTTTCAAATCCAGTATTCTGGTGGTTGATGGGACATAGCCCTAATGAATGGTTCATCTGAGAATTTATCTTGAAAAGAAGGCAGGATAGCAAAATGGATGACTACCACAGAGTGGACAAACATCGCCAATGAGTCCAAGTAGAGTTGGAAAGTTGGTGAAAAGGAAAAATTTGAGGCAATTGAGTTGAAGTTGCAAATGCATTGTAAAAAGATAAGTGCACAAACTGAAGTAAACAAGTGTATTTATTAACATTACAAGAACATGGTTGTAAGGTAACAATAGTCCTGAGTGCTTTTAAAAAAAAAAAATAGGCAGGATGGAAAATGTGGAGGATAGGCTAAAGACAGTGAAGAGAAAGAGCATTAACTTAGACAGTTATGAAGTAGAAGCATTTTAGGTGAAGCTAAGAAACGAGAGGGAGTAGCATTATTCAAACCTGACTAAGTCCACAGTCTGAATCAACAGTTTCATGTAAAAAATAACATATAGTTTAAGAAATAATATTGAAATATTCGAACAAGTATAGGAGCCTTACATTAAATACAATAGCGAAAACCTACCGGGGACAAACATTACCTAAGTTGATGGAAGGAGAAGGAAAGAAAAGAATGGACTCTGTAGAATTTCTGGTGTATTTTTGTTGAATGACAACATTGTCTGACTGAATTAATGCAACCTAGATTGTATACCTAAAATGGATGAGGGGGGGGGGGTGGGGGGTGGCTTGGGAGGAGGGGGGGGGGAGAAAAAGTCACTGTAAATGTGTGAAAAAGAAAAAGTGTATATCATGGCTATTGTGATTTATGGTGTAAAAAAAAACAGTTTCATGTAAAAAGAATAATACAGACTTTAACATGCATTAGGACAATGCAAAACAAATTAGCAAGAACAAAACAGAATAGGAAAAGTAGTCTAACCATGGTTCACAATAAATGGTATAAAAGCAAATTAAACTCCTCATATCACCAACAAAAGCTGTGAGACTAAAGTGTGGGAAATTTTAAAATTTCATCAGAGGGTCAAAACAGATAAGAAAAAAATAGGATCCATAAATAATCTATTGAGAAATACAAGTAGTAAGGGCTTGTATAGGTAGGTGAAATGGGGGGGGGGGGGGGGGGGGGAAGAGCAACATTTAATTGCAGCCCCTAACAAAAAGTGATAAGAAAAATTATATTGGGGAGGGGGCAATGCCAGTATTTTGTGCCTGTCTTTGTGGAAGGATAAACACAAAATAATCTTCTGGAAGCAATGAACTTTTGGTTTGGAGGGGGTGGAGGGAGGGGGGAATAAGGAGCTAGGAGAAATCATCATTGATTTCAGAGAAATGTCACCACCTGGGCTGGTGTCGTACATAAGATATCAGTGCTCTTCCACCACTCACAAGTCCTCTACTGCCCATTGAGTCTATTCCGCCAGTCAAATCATGGCAGATGTAACTTGACTCTCAACCCCGTGCTCCTGCCTTTGCCCCATAACTGTTGTCATCCTTGCTAATCAAGAACCTATGGGCCTCTGTATTAAATATTCCAATGACTTGGCCTCTACAGCTGTCTGTTATAAAGAATTCCACAGATTCACCACCCTTTGGCTTTAGAAATTTGACCCCATGTCTTCTCAATGGATGTCCTTTTATTTTGAGACTATGCACTCTAGTCCTAGACTCGCACTACTGGAAACATTTTGTTTAAATCCACTTGATGCAGCTCTTTTAATATTTGTTAGATTTAAATGAGACTCTCCCCTTCTTTCTTTCCCCCCCACCCCCCATACCATATCCTTGCCAGTGAGTGCAAGCTCAGCCAGAAAACAATTCTTGTACATTAACCCATTCATTTCCTGGGATCATTCTCCTAAACCTCATCTGGATCCTTGTTTGAATAATAGGAATTTTTAGGATCTGGACATTCTTGTCAATGCTAGCATTTGTTAGCAGTCCCCAGTTGTTCTTGAACTGAGTGCCCTTTCAATCAACCATGTTGCATGGATAGAGTGTTAGCTCATTAACAGAAAACAGTTGGGTTAAATAGGCATAATGGTTACCATCTAGGTACCACTGAGATTTCTGAAGCGTGAAATATTTACAATCTTCATCAAGGATTTAAATAAGGACACCAAGTGAATAGTCATCAAATCAGATGCGCTAAAGATGTAAGAAAGGAATTCTGAAGAAGAAACTGAGTCCAAGGGATAAAGGTAGGGAGTGAATGGGGGTGGGGTGGTTGGGGGAAGGTAAGGTGGTGCTTTGTATGGGGAAAATGGAAGATTATCTACTTTGGGAAAGTAAAGATTTGCTCAAAAGGAGAGATGCTGTAGGCATTGCTATCGTGACAGCCATGGATTCCTCAGGTGAAGTGCATGTCTTAACGATAGGCTTGTTAGTGTTCTGAAGTATTAAAGCTAGTCTTCTGGAAAAGCATTAGAGGGTGTTTGACAAAGTAAATGCTGCTCTCTTGATTGCCCTCTTATTTAATATAATTATACATTAATCCATCATTAACAGTTGCCAATGCCCTACGCCAGCAGTCCTTTGGTTGGCTTTCTTTTAACGTGTTTCTTGAAAACTCTCTCTTTTTGGTTGAAAAACTAAAGATATCCTCGAATTTTTATCATTGGGTCATTCGTGTTTGATTATCCTTTCGTGAACACTTGCTAAGTTCAAGCACTAATTATAACCAACATAAAAACAGAAAATGCTGGAAATATTCCAAAAGATAGGCAACATCCATAGAGAGAAAAATGACGTTAAAATTTAAGATAACCTTTTCCAAAATCTCTGCCACTTTTAGCTTATTTTTGTTGTTAAATCATATTTCAGATTCTTGCTGCTTCAACGTGTTATGTATATTTTAGGTACTTATTGTGACAGAAGAACCAGATTTGCCTTATATGCGGCCCCCACTTTCGAAAGAGCTCTGGTTTTCAGATGATTCCAGTGTTACAGAAACGCTAAAATTTAAACAGTGGAATGGAAAAGAAAGGAGGTATGCTGATTATATTGTGACATTTTGGGCATCTTACTGTGAACGGCTCATCAAATGTTCCTTTTCTGTTCAGTTGTAACATTTAGAAATTGATATGATGCAAAATGTTTTAATTTTTCTTTCTCAAACAACAGTTTTGGTGGTTAAGATGGAACAAATGGTCCATTCTCCTTGTCTAGGTGATAGTTATTAAATGATCCTGTTCCTAAGGTAGAAACAAAGAAACAAAAAAGATGCTTCATATCAATCGTGTTGACAATCAGCAATTCTTCAACACTGTGCACTTAAGTTATTTGAATGCAATAATAAATCCTGACATTCTAGTTTAGTGTCAGAGATATTTCACAGTTTTTTTTTACAGAAGTTGTTTTAAAAAAAGAAATGCTGTATTTCCTTAGGATGTAAAATAGTCCATGCCTCTACTCTTGGCAGTGGGGAGTTGGGAATGAAAGGGCTTTTGCTAAGACTGAAAATGTTTTCCTATTGATCACCGTCATTAAAATAGAGTATCTCCATGTCGTTACATTGTTATTTTGAAAACTTGTGTGCACATTATCCTGTTTCCTACTTTGCAACCATGTCTGAATGTAGTCATCTGGGTGTAAAATTGGAAGATCATGAAGTTATTCAGGGTTTTAACATAAAGGTTTTATCGTTTGAGGTTGCTGTTTAATTTGAGAGGGGAAATAAACAGCTACATTTTATTCGTGATAATGACTGTGTCTTTTCATATTCGCTCTTTTACAAGACTGAAGAGCATATGATACAAGAATAATGTTTGGAAAACTTTCTGCAGTGTGAGTCATATAGTGAAGAAAGTGGTCCTTTGGCCCACTACGTTAATTCCATTTACCAGCACTTTCTCAGTAACCGATGTACCTCAGCCATTCAAATATACGTCTAGATGCTGCTTAAATATTGCGAGTGTATTGCCTCCACCACCTTCTCAAGCAGTGGGTTCTAGATTGCAACAAACTGGGTGGGGGGGAGGGGGGGGGGAAAATCACCTTATTACCTTCTCTACTTCTTGCTCCTCATCTTAAAGCAAAGCTCTCAGACACCTCAGCCACAGGAGAAAAGAACAATGTGAGCCATGCCTCTAATACTTGTACGTCTGTCAGTTACTTCCACTCCCCAGCCCCTTCTGCACCAAGAAAAACAAGTCCAGTTTATTCAGTCACTTCTCATTAGCTTGGTTGTATCTTTTGTTTAAAAAAAAAACTCAGTATTTCTTAAATAGAAACAAAACACTGATAGTTTTGCTTTTTAAAATCATTGGGCATATATAATGTTTAAAATGGTTTACTTAAGGCACATCTACAAAGAATAGCTAAAAATGTGGTTGGCACTTTTCTCACTTCATTCTTCCAGCTAAATAATGGGTATAAGAATTGATCTCTTAAATGTATTGAGTGATCTGAATGAAACCATTTAAGAAGAGACTGGCTAAAGTTTGGCTGGTTTTGTCATTTTCCCAGGATTGTTAGCAGTCTTGTGGACAGGGCAATTGGCCAGACAAATCATATTTTTATTTATCTTTATTACGATTGCATTTAATAGCATCATTATTAAAGTCTCTCAAATTTCCTGTAAACTTTGGTACCCTTTCTCACTTGCCCCTGTCCACCTGAGTCACAAGCCAGGTTCAGAACCATTGACAGGAGTTGGATTCCAATGTTTTTGACATTTTGGTCATTTGCCTAAAAGGTAACAAATAATAGCAGTCAGGATTCCTTCTGTCTGTTTCATTGCAAGTTTGAACACGGTTTGGAGAAATGGCCACTTGTCCTTTGAGGACTGTTTTGGAGTTATTGTTGTGCAAGCTTGGTGCCTGAGAACCAGGGAGTTGGCTGGATTGATAAGGATAATATGGCAGCCGCCACTCAAGCTGACGCTCCTGAGGAGTGACATATCGAGGAGATGAAGGTCAAGAAGCTTAGAGAAGAATTACTGTACAACATCAGAAGGAACAAGTGGAAACAAAGCTGTTCTTCAAACAAGATTGAAAGAGGCAAGAGAAGCAGAGAAGGGAAGTCGATGGATGTGAAGATGGTTATGGAACTGTTAGCGCATGATAACCAGGATCAGGTACATTGTGGATTTGCAATGGGAAAAGCCAGAGTTGCTCCATTAAAACCAGCCACCATCCTTCAAATGGAGTTGACGGCTGCTATCATGGCAAGCAGAATGGACACAATGTTGAAAAGAGAGTTGCAGATGGAACTAACAGGCTCCATATTGTGGACTGACAGCACCTCTATGCTCAAATATATCAACAATAAAACCACATAGTTTCAAACTTTAGTGGCTAACAGAATCACTGAAATTGATAAACTCTAAATTCCAATACGGTGGAGATATGTTAACACAGTTAACAATCCTGCCGATCTATCTCGAGGTTTGAAAGTCCAGTCTTTTCTGAAGAAAGAAATGTGGGTGTGCAGGCCTCAATTACTTCTGCAGCCTCTGAATGAGTGGCATCAGAAACCTTACCAAAGGACCCTGAAATCTGGAGTAAGACTGCATGTGCTGTTCAGATAATCTCTGAACAAGTGGATTCAGTTTCTTCTTTAATTCATTGCTTCTCATCCTGGAATTGTTTGAAAAAAGCATCAACATGGATGCTCACTTAAAAGACTGCTTCTGAATCGAAGCAGAAAGAAAAAAAAACAAGGGGGGAGTCACGTGATGGATAGTGGCCGGACGGTGAACTCCAGCCCTCTCCAGAAAAGTCGGGAAAAACAAGAGAAAACACAAAGGCACAAAAATAAAAGTTACAGAAAAGTGAGTATAAAGGTGGAAAGAAGATGGCGACAAAAAAAGAAAAATCGAAAGCAACGGCAAGAAGAGAGGAAGAGAAGACAAAGGAGGAAAAAGGTGAAGGCCTTACCTGTCCGAAGAGGACCGCTGCGGAGAGAGAAACCCGCTCCCTCAGGTCGGTAAATAATGGACTACAAAAATGGCTCGCTGAGCCGAGTAAAAGTGCACAACCGCGCATGCGCGAAGTTTCGCGCATGCGCGATGCGAATGAAAAAAAACACACCGACGGGAGGGGGGACCAGCTGGGGAGTCGATCTCCACAGCAGGCAACGACAGCTGCAGAACACCTGCAGCAAGAAGAGACCACAGAAGACAATAGAAACAAGAAAGAAGAGGAGGAAAGGGCAACAAAGAAACAACAGATGGTCAACCCAGAGGAAGAAGAAGAGGAAGAGTATGGTGAAATAGAAGAAGAAAAGATAGGCAAGGTAAAGGATATACTTGCTCTTATTAAAGGATACATGGAGTCATTTAAAGAATGGCAAACACAGGAATTTAAGGATTTAAGAAAAAGAATAAACAACACAGAAGAGAAAATAAATAAAATGGAGATGACCTTAACAGAAATGGGAAAAAAAATGGACAAGATGGAAGAGCGGGCAGTAGCAGCAGAAATGGAGGTAGAAGACTTAAAAAAGAAATTGGAGAAATCTAATAAAAAAACTAAAGAGACACAAGAACTACTAGCTCAAAAAATAGATACAATGGAAAACCATAACAGAAGAAATAACATAAAGATAGTGGGCCTTAAGGAAGATGAAGAAGGCAAGAATATGAGGGAGTTTATAAAAGAGTGGATCCCTAAGACCCTAGGATGTCCAGAACTACAGCATGAAATGGAAATAGAAAGGGCACATAGAGTATTGGCCTCTAAACCACAACCACAACAAAAACCAAGATCTATTGTAGTAAAATTCCTAAGATATACTACAAGAGAAAAGGTACTGGAGAAGACAATGGAAAAAGTAAGAGAGGGCAACAAACCACTGGAGTATAAAGGGCAAAAAATCTTCATTTACCCAGATATAAGTTTTGAACTCCTAAAGAAGAGAAAAGAGTTCAATACAGCAAAGGCGATTTTATGGAAGAAAGGGTATAAATTTATACTAAAGCATCCAGCGGTATTGAAAATATTTATTCCAGGACAACAAAACAAACTATTCTCGGATCCAGAAGAAGCACGAAAATTTGCAGAACAATTACAAAAATAGACTGAGGGAGGAAGACGGGTAATGAGAGTTAAAATGATCACGATTGATATGTATGTGGGTAAAGACAAAAATAGACTGAGGGATGAAGACGGGTAATGAGAGTAAAAATGATCACGATTGATATGTATGCGGGTAAAGAGGTATAAGAGTGAATAGAGACAATGAGCATACATGAATGTATCTGTACTTAGAGGAAAATATAGATAGTATAGACAAGAATTAAAAAGGGAAGGTAATGGAATAGAGAGAATAAGGAGGGAATTAAAAGAGTGACCTTTGTGACATATGAAAAGTGAAATCTTTTCTGGGGGAGGCGGGGTGGGGGGAAATAGCGGTCACTGCAAAATCAGTTGACGCTTGCGAGTGGATTCGCAAATCCAAATGGAGAGGGGAGATGTGGTTGTCCGACAAGGGATAAAGGACAACTCAGGAGGGGAAGGGGAGATTGGGGATAAATAAGATAGAAATAGGAGAATAAGGAAAATGTTAGATGTTGTAGGAATGTTGTCTTATAAAGAGTTGAAAATAAGAAAACAGAAATGGAAAAGGAGGAAAGGTAATGATGGAAAAACGGAAAGAGAAGATAAACAAAATATAAAAGGGCTACGCTGAACTATATGTCTAAATATTAATGGAATACATAACCAAATTAAAAGGAAGAAACTACCAAATTTAAATGAATAAATGTATTCCATTAAAAAAAAATAACATATTGGTTAAGAAATAAGATTGAAATATTCGAACAAGTATAGGAGCCTTACATTAAATACAATAGCAAAAACCTACCGGGGACAAACATTACCTAAGTTGATGGAAGGAGAAGGAAAGAAAAGAATGGACTCAGTAGAATTGCTGGTGTAATTTTGTTGAATGACAACATTGTCTGACTGGCTTAATGCAACCTAGATTGTATACCTAAAATGGATGAGAGGGGGGGGTGGGGGGGTGGTTTGGGAGGAAAGGGGGGGGGGAGAAAAAGTCACTGTATATGTGTGAAAAAGAAATAGTGTATATCATGGCTAATGTGATTAATGGTGTGAAAAATTTTAAAAAAAAAGTGAGTGGTGTTCCTGCTCAATTTCTATCAGATAATGTTCATCAAAGAGATCTACCACAAAAGGAGACAGGAGGTCTTGAGACTCAAGAAAACAGTCAAAGAACTGGTTAATGCTGAGAAGAAGATAATCTGCTTTTGCCAGAGGAAGAGTTTTGCAGATGAGGTTTCAAGTCTGAGAAAGGAAATGAATATTAAAAGAACAAGCCACATTCATAAACTCAGCCCCATTCTGGAGAATGGTGTATTAAGAGTTGGTGGGCAACTTAGCAGAGCAGCAGTGGCAGAAAAGAATAAACATCCTGTCATACTGGCTAAGGATCTTTACATCTCTGATTTGATTCTTCACAAAGAGGTGGACCATTGTGGTCACACCATATGTTATCCAATCTACGCCAAAAATAGTGGATTCCTGGTGCCACTGGGTCATTTTGAAAAATTATGTCGAAATATGTTGTGTGTCGGTGTATAAATACTCCTGGACATCAGCAGATTTGCCTATGGACAGAGTCTCTCCTGACAACCTCCATTCATACATGTTGGAGTTGATTATTGTGGACATTTGGAGTACTGTGTGGAAGGAGTGTTGTGAAATTCTATGGTGTTATTTTCACATGTTTAGCCACGTGCAATTCATATCAAAGTGGCATCATCACTTGACACAGACTCCTTTATTAATGCCCTTCGGCATTTTATTGCCAGGTGGTCAGGTAAAATGACTATCATCTGACAATGGGACTAATTTTGTAGGGGATCAACACGAGTTGAAGAAAGTGCTTATGGATTGGAATCAGGGACAGATTGATGATGAACTACTCCAGAAAGGAATCAAGTGGATCTTCCATTCCCCCCCCCCCCCCCCCCCGCCTGTTGGCTCACACCACAGAGGTGTATGGGAAAGATTGATTAGATCAGTGCAAAAGGTTCTCAATTCCATCCTAGATGGACAGAATCTTAAATGAGTAGGGTCTTCGCACAGTTTTTTTTTTGTGAAGCTGTCCTCCACAGTCATCCAATTACTAGGATTTCTACAGATCCAAATGATCTCAAGGCACTTAACCCAATTCACCTTTTGCTTCTTAAAACTAAGCCTTCGATGCCACTGGGGTTTTTTCCAAAAGAAAGATGTATATGCTCGCCGCAGTTGGAAATGGGTGCAGTTTATATCGGATTTGTTCTGGAAAAGATGGGTAAAGAATATCTTCCACTACAAAAACGGTGTAAGATCAGGCGCAATTTCACGCTAAGGGATGTCGTGATCATCATGGACAATTCAGTGCCTCGAAATTCCTGATTGAAGGGGAAGATTGTTGATTCCATTTAAGACAAAAGGGGACTTTTATGTCAAGTTCAGATTAAGACTAAAACTGGTTTTCTGAACAGACCAATTACTAAAATCTGTCTTTTACAAGAGGCAGAAAGCTTTGATAATTTACTTCTATTTTCTTTTGAAATTTATATATGTATGTATGTATATATTCATACACGCACACTCCTATGTACTATGTTTGATTTTTTTTCTTTATAATGGTAATTATTTTTTAAACAATAATTAGGGCTTAAAATGTATTTCATGCTCACAAGGAGTTTGTTTGTGGCTTTTTGCTTAATATATTTTAATGTTGTCTCCTAGCAACATCTTTGAGCCAAGGTTATTCCTGGCTTCTCAATTTGATAGAGAAATAATACTTTTAGTTTATTGTTCTGCGCAATGGAGGATCCAGGGAAATGTTCTGGCATTTCGTATTGACTGTCGAACAATGTTTGAATGGCTTTGGAATAAACTTTAATAAACTTTGGAAAACTCAACTTTCATATGAATTTGTTTGAACATGTCATAGTCGACAAAAACATTCTTTTATCCCTCAAGCGACTACAAGGGAAAGTGGTCGCTACATTCACCTTTGCTACAAGCATAACATTGTGGAAATTATCAAAATTGACAAGTTTTTAAAAGCTGCATTTAGCCGGCAGGCGGTTAAATAATGGAATTCATGATAGGGAAACACAAAAAAGTGGATTCAACATTTAGCATTGGCAAGCTTGAAACTTAAGGTTGAAATTTTTGGGAAATTGCTGAATGATTATCTAGAATTATTGCTGCTGGTTTAGCAGAGACGTTATTTCTTTCCAATTTTAGATGAATGTTTGTACCTATTGACCATAAGATACTGTAGTTTAAAGGTAAAGATTCTACAAGGCTTTTTTGTAAATTTGCTCTTTTTTTAAACAGTATTTATTTCCAGCCTCCCTCTTTCTATGTCAGTCCGCAAGACTTGCCTTTTGTGGAGAATGGAGGAGTGGCAGTGTTGACTAGAAAAAAAGTAAGTCTCGATATTTAGATTTATATTTGTAACAGGTTCATGCTAGATTTGATCACAATGTGAAAAATAACTCCACAACTGCACTGTAGGTTCTTATTGCATGATTGAAAGACATTTTGGGGTTTTAATTACCTTGCAATTTTCTTCAATGTTAATGTTGTGGGTTTGAGCTTGGAATTTGGATTGTTGTCAGTGTTATTTAATTACATTATCTGATTTTTCTTTTTGTAGGTTGTTCATATGGATGTTCGGGGGAATAAAGTAAGATTAGACAACGATGTAGAAATAACCTATGATAAATGTTTAATAGCAACAGGTAATTTTTTGTTAATGTTTGCAGTTCTTTCAATGTAGTTTAATAGTATATTTTATATGTACATACTCTAGTTCATATTTTTGGCAAAGAAGAATGTTTTTGAAATAGAAAGATTATTTTAGAGAGGAATGATAAGTTTGGCTTACTGTATGTTGGTGTTATCCTTGTATTGCAAACAGCCTCCTGTAAAAATATGAGTATCACACAGAAACTGGCTCTTTTGGACCAACTCATCTATGTTGACCTTAATGCCATTCAACACCTATACCAGTTGATTGCATTATTTCTTTCTGTCAGTCTGATCTAAATGTCTGTCCAAGTGTCTTTGAAGTATTGGATTGTAGCTGCCACTCCCACTGCCTCTGGCAGCCAACCATGGACAACCACCTATCCATCAATGTGTGTCATCTGCAAACTTACAAATCAGGCCATCACTGGTTTAAACCTTTCCAGTTTTTAAAAACCTCCCTATGGGGATACTGGTTCCCTCTCCTCTTCAGGTGCAACTAGCCCCTTATATATCACTCCTGATTCAGAAGAGATTCCAATGATCCAAAAACCTGAAGTCTTCTTCTCTGTACCAAATCTTCAGTGATGCATTCATTTATCCTATCTTCTTATTTCTATGCTCACTAATATTTTGTATCTAAACTAATCCTAAGATTATAACCAGAGGGGTTCTGATTTTCAGTTAACTCTTTAAAAAAAAAAGATTCCCTTTGCAGAATCCCATCTCCCTTTGCTATCTGTTAATATCAACATGGAATATGACCATTGGCTGTTTACCCCTGCCGTTTGGAATGTTCTGTACTTGCTCTGAGGCATCCTTGATCCTGACACCGGAGAGATGATGCACCTTCCTGGAGTCTTGTCGAGGTCACAGAAATGCCTATCTATCCACTGACTATCAAGACCTCCATCACTTTTGCTTGAGTGGACTTCCCCCTTTCCTGCCAATCACTGTACCATCGATTTGGCTGATGTTTTCATCTTAAAGACCACGCGCCAGTCCACCACCTGCCTCTCCTACCAACTGTCTCCAAAGGGGTATGAATGTTGAAGAAGGAACTAGCCATGGGGAACTCCTGCACTACCTTCCTGCAACAAATGTATTTCCTTTGTGTATCCACCCATCTCCCAGTTCATAAGATAAAGGAACAGGAGTGGGTCATTTGGCCCATCAAGTCTGCTGCATTACTTAATATTTTGTATTAAATTTGTATCAGGGATCCAAAAACAATATCAGTGATAAAATTAACAATGAGGAAATTGTTGACTTCCAGACAGTGTAAAAGGTTAAACTCTCAAGTATTTCATTAGCTTTTGTTGTGTGGGAAGGGAAACCAGTTCAATGGGTTCAGAGCACGCTCGTACTTTCAATCACACAAAATGGTATAATCAGTCATATTGGACTCAACCCTACAGATACGAGCAATTACTTACACTCATACAACCCAGTTATATTGGAAATGATTACCAATAGTAGCAACTGTTTATACAGACTTATCACAACCAAGGACTACAATACACTAGTTGCCGTTCCGACTCCAACGTGGGCACAGCTCAGGTGCTATGGACAACATGCCAGATCCCCACGTAGTGGATACTTTACCAACAACTCATACAGCGTTGACCACAGTTCACGACCTGGAGTGGAGCAGAGTTCATCTCAGGGATGAAGAGCAAAAGAGAAAGACCTGCTTCACGTGGTGGACTTTGTAAGACAGTAAGCTGGAGGGTCCAGCCAGGTAATTGCTAGGTGATTAAAAGGGCAAGTGGTCAGATGTGCACTAATGGATGGGCAGAGTCCAACCTTGATTAGCAGGTGAGGCGAATTTCATGGTTGGGTCACGTGTCAGTCGAGATTGTCCACACTACAGCTCGGCACAGCGACATTTGCAAAGCATTGGAGTTGCTTGTTCAAGAAATGCTTTTCCCAAGTCTAATGTAACCATTCACACAAAGAAAACTCCAGATGAATGCTTAATGATGAGAACATTTGAAATTCAAATTCATCATCTTTTTTTCCCCACGTGCTGGGCAATAGCATCTAAATTATCAATAAAGCTGACCCTATTAAGATGTGACAATTCAGTCAATGAAGGCAAACAAATCAATTTCTAACTTTAACATAGTTTACTGATCTACATATTCTTACCCAACTAAATACAACAATGCCATGCAGACACTATCATAATTAGAAACTGAATCGAGTTTATCTTTATGAACGTGTGCCATGAAATTTATTGTTTTGTGACAGCGCTATTGTGCATTACAAGTCCAAGAATTGCTATCAATTACATTTTCATAAATACACTATAAAAAAAATAAATAGGGCAAAAGAAGAGAGAAAAAAGTGAGGTGGTATCTGTGGTTGATTGTCCATTCAGAAATCTGTGGTGGAGAGTAGAAAGCTGTTTTTGTAACGTTAGGTGTTGATCTTCAGACTTCTGTACTTCCTTCCTGATAGCAGTGAGAAGAGGGCCTGGCCTGGCTGGTGAGACTCCTTGATGATGTAGACTCTTCTCGAGAAACTGCCTCTTCTAGATGTCCTTATTGGGTTGAAGATGGCACAGGCCGAGTTCATAACCCTCTGTAGCTTTTCCCTGTGCATTTTCACCTTCATACCATACAGTGATGTATCAGTACACTTGTAGAAATTTGCAAGAATCTTTGGTGACTCTCAAATCTCCTCAAGCTTTTAACAAAATATAGTGACTGGTGAGCCTTTTTCATGATTGCATCAACATGAAAGCCCCAGGATGGATCTTCAGTGATGTTAACACCCAGGAATTTGAAATTCTTTACCGTGTCCACTGGTGACTTTTCAATCAGTACTGGTTTGTGTTCTCCTGGTTTCCTTTTCCTGAAGTCCATTAGCTTTGCTCATGTTGAGTACAAGGATGTTGTTGTGGCAACGCTCAATGAGCTGATCTATCTCACTCCTGTGCACTTCCTCATTGCCGTCTGTAATTCTGCTGACAACCATGGTATCATCGGCCAAAGTTAATTTACTTTTAACAACTAAAATTGAATTACACAGAAACTGTGGAGTGAAAGATGAGACAAGTCTTTGTTGATGCTTGTCTTTCACTTTCACAATAATACCAATTCGCAAAAAAAACTTTTATTTTGTCCTTTGATCCTTTCCTTCAAATGACCCCATTTCTGCAGGTAACACTATCTTGGCTTTGAACTTTGGTTACACCAACTTAATTACATTGCCTCATCACCATAGGGAATTACTTTTTCCCTGCTGTCAATCAGTGGACACTTCCTTTGGATTCTGCTCAACGTTTATGGCCCCCTTTCAAGTTAGTTGGTTTCTTCCATACTTCTATCAACTACATTAAAAAAAAACTATTTCAGTCTATGGCACCCTTGCTGAAAATGGCTAGTACAGACCTTTGAACCACAAAGCATTTTGTTTCTTCATCTGCTCCTCACTATTTCCTTCATTATAAATATCTCCCATCAAATCACCCACCACTTTCCTCATGAAAAGAACGTGATTTTGAAGTCCTTCGTTCGACTGGTGCTCCCTCACACCTGGTGGTAATGGCAAATCGCTCTATCCTCATTGTTGTCTACAATTCCTCACAGCTTTCGTGTCAATTTCATTGTCATTCGCAATTACAGTTTGCTCTCAGGTTTTCTTTATATCTGCTTGCGTTTGTAGGGGGAATTCCACGCAACCTTCCACCTCTTGAAAGAGCAGGAGCAGAGGTACAAAAGAGGACAACCCTATTTAGGAAGGTAAATATAAATCATTATGTTGTAGACTTTTACATTGCACTGAGATTCCATTTTTTAAAATTACTTTGCCATTCTCCTGTAACCATGCATTTAAAGCCATATTCATTTAGCAGAAAAAGAGACCCTTCAGCACATTTTTAAAAAAGCATAGAAAACACAGCAGAATACAGCCCTTCGGCCCACAAAGTTGTGCCAAGCATGTCCCTACCTGAGAAATTACTATGCTTTCCCATAGCCCTCCATTTTCCTAACTTCCATGCACCTATCCAAAAGTCTGTTAAAGGACCATATAACCATTTAGGCCATGTCGACCTTTCGAGTCCGCACCGGTTCACTAGAACAACTCCACTAGCTCAACCAAACTGCTTCCCTGCAGTTCTTCGGGAAGGTTGATCGGGGTCCGCATTCTGCCTGGTCTGTTTATGATGCTCGCCTCACTTCAACATAGCAAATGCCCTCTGGCCTAGATAACCAGAGAGGTGTGTAAAAATATCGAGAAATTAGAAATGGTCAGTGAGCCCCAACTTTGCCCCCATTGTCCAGTGTGAAAATTAATAATCATGTGGAACAAATAAATGGGTTTTGAAACTTTCATTCAAAAGTCATCGATGCTGATATTCAACCAATCAGAATGTCACATAATAAAGCTTGCAAACAAAGATGCATCTTCCTACTCTCAGCTGACGTTTAACTGCACACACAGACCTCCTGCACAATGCCTGACTGGAGAAGTGGGGGATAAGAATCAAAACAAAGGAAACACAAATTCATAAAGTATCGTACAGATACCATAAACCTGAAATTAAAACAGAAAATGCTGGAAACACTCTGTGAGTCAGGCAGCATTTTGTGGAAAGAGAAACAGTACAAGGCTAAGATGTTTTTTTTTTTTTACAGAATAACTATTTCTCTTTCTACCGATGCAGCCTGTCCCACGGCGTGTTTCCTGCATTTTCTCCGTAATGTATCTGCCTCCACTAATGTTGTCATTCAACACACCCACCACTCTCTCTTCTGTTCCTACTCCCCAGCATGTTGTCTATGTTGATCAATCAACGAGTCTGTTTACCACCACTTGGTCTGTGCTGATTAACACATGCAATTTGATATTTGGATATGATGAGAGTAACTGCCTCCACCATCCCCACACAGGCAGTGTGTTCCAGGTGTGTTCCAGGTGGTCAACCATCGACCTGCATCCTTAAAATTTTGTTCTTTTGTTTTGGATGCCCATGATGGGGAAATGGTTTGTACTCTCTCCTCTGTCTATGCCCCTCCTAAGTTTGTGCTTCTTAATGAGGAAATTGAAGGTCTAATTGCAGAGTGATGAACAGATTCCATACCTTTTAAGTTTACTGATGGGGAGATGGTAATAAAAGTTGGTAGCAACGTGTAGATAGCAAAAGGATCAGTGATAGGCAAATGAGAGAATGAGTTTTCTGAACAGGGGAATGAATGAAGGATAAGGATTACTGAGGGGTTTGCTCTGCTGGGACTAAATTCAGAAATTCATGTTGTGGGAAGCCAGTAGTTTTTACTGCAATAGCTAACTATTGATTGTAAATTGTCCATTGCATTCCATTAGTTTTCTACTATGGACTTGAGAAGGGGGACCACTTGAGACAGTGGAATCAGATGGGGACAGCCAAGAATATGGAAGAAGATTAACAGATGTTAAATTGAACTAAGGGAGGAGGTATGACAGCATTGCTGGTATGTTTAACGCTATTGGGATATGGGTTGAAGTGGCTGGGGATAAGCACAGCACAAGATTTAGAAGTAGGACTAGGCTATTCAGCCCCTTACATCTGCTTCATCATTGATAAAGGTTCTAGTTTATCTTTCAGCGCTGCAGTATCTTGCATTATTCCTTTGTAATGATTCCCCTAATCAGAAATCTTTCTGTTTGATTTAAATTTAGACATACAGTGTGGTAACAGGTCCTTTTTGCCCAATTATACCCGCTTGACCTACACTCACGGTGCATTTTGAATGGTGGTAGGAAACCTGAGCACCTCAAGGAAATCCACGCAGATACGGGGAGGTCATACAAACTCCTTACAGTTCAGGGTTCGAGCCCGATCACTGGTGCTAAAACAGCATTGCGCTAACCATACCACCCGATATGCTCACTCTGCCCATCTATTAATCTCTTTTATATAAATGCGTAACTTGGCTTTTGTGGGGGTGGGGTGCAGGGAGCCTCTGGGGTAGAGAATTTTCAATGAAGAAATTTCTCTTCTTATCCTCTCTCAGGAGCCTGCATCTTATTTTCACACTGTGCCTTCCAGTGCTGGTCATCAGTAAGAGGCAAATTTCTTCTTGCTTTAAGTCTCTCAAGCCTCAATAATTTTATAACTTTCATTGAGATCTCAAATTCTTAACTCCAGTGAATATGAGTCAAATCTACTCAATTCTTCAAGTAGACCTGACAGTGTATCCTTTTTTTTGTTCAGGAAATCCAAATTGTGTACAGTACTCCAGGTACAATCTCACCAATGCCTTAAAAGAGTATAATCAGGTGTCATCAGTTATGCGCTCAAATTGTCTTGTAATAAAGGTTAAATTAGCAGTTTCTCCCCCCACCACACAATTGTTGAATGCCAACATTGCTATCAAAGCTTTTTTTCCCCTCAAAGTGCATGAAATCTTCTGCTAGGGAAAGACGAAACCAGTGATTTTTGTCATAAATTACAGGTTGAAATAAAGTCTAATTCAATAATTTAAGCACATTTCATTTTGAAACTGGGTGTATTTACTGTTTTCAATTAAGTGAACAACAGAATGAGGCATTGTTTGCAAAATGCTAGCAAGCCATTAAATCAACCAAATTCTTAACTCAATTGTGCATGCTCTCATTAGATTAGTGCCAGACAACTGGAAGCTCATGGTTAAGATGAACAGTGCAGGGGCATTTTATAAGAATAGTCTGATGTAGTGGAAACAATGCAATACACTAAATCTGAAGAAGCGCAAATTAGAACTATATCTGGATAATTTGACTCATCCGGGCAGCATAAATGGAAGTTGTGCTGGGCTGTGATGAGAGATGGTGGGTGTTAGCGGGTGATGTAAGAGGGAACCAGATCACGTCTAAGGGGTCTGCTGCTTTGGACTGCTGAAAGAAAGGAGGGGCATCTCATTGGTAGTGCTGTAAGTTGTGGAGGTTTGTTGGGTAGAAGGGCAAGGACCCCTATCATTGGGAATACGAGCAGAAGAATAAGATGCCCAGGTGAATTTGAAAGTCCTGCTGACTCTGGAGAGGAAGACCTATTTTGAAACAGTGGTGTAAAAAGTGAAGTGTGAATAGATGTCACGGAGGTGGTGCAGTCGAGGAGCTGTGCAAGTTTGTGTATGGAGTGGTTATTGGTTTGCAACCTACACCTTAAAATAGAGCTAGAAACCAAGAAAAGAAAGCTTAAGAGTCCCAGATTGACCATGTAAAGCTGAGAGCAGATTGGAAATTGGCAACAATGGTACGAAAGTAGGGAACGGCAGTAATACAGTTTGCAATGTACAAGAAAAGGAGATGGAAGGGAGATTCGGTTCGGACTGAAACAAGGATTGTTCCACATATCACACAGAGTAATTGGTTGGAGGGACTATGAAGGTTTCCATAGCTGAAACTTGGGAGTTGAATTGAGAATGAGTTCAATTGAGAATGAGTTCAGTAAAGTATTGGGGGACGATTGCACCTCCACAAGGATAAAGCTAAGAATCCTCTGGCCAACCTAATGGGAGGTTATTATCAGTGACCGGCTGTTTCCCCTATCTTGGCTTCTGTGTTATCTCTTGTTATATTTTCTGAATTCACCACATTTATGCAACCCTTTATCAATTTTTAACAATTTGAGTTATTGTTGAATTTTTTTAAAACAAGTATAGACTTTGAAGACGTTCTTGATATAAACTATGTTGGTAGGTTCATTTAATCACGAGATTTGCTGGGATTTAAGTAAGCCAAAACTTTAATTTCAAAACCGGTATTATTTTAATTTTGACATTAGCTCACCTTCCTATTCAAATTACATGTCACATTCATATGCTGATACCGTCATTAAAATTCACAACTAACAATTTTTCAATTGAGAACAGTTTTAAGTAATTACACTAAATTGATCTTAAAATGTAGTAAAAGGAAAAAAATTAAGCCCAGTTGCTTGATGTTAATTTGAAAATTATACTGCAAAATTAATTGTAAATTGTTCGATGGTGAGAATCAACAGTCGTCTAATGAGACTTTGAAATCCAGTGCTTTCAGATTTGCTAATAACAAAACCTGCAATGGTTGGTGCAATACAGAATGGAAATGTGTTGAAAATATGTTTGAACCTCAACTTGTAAATGTGTTTGGTTGGTATTCTTATTGGAGGCTTGGTGTACGACAGTGGTTTTCAAACTTTTTCTTTCCACTCACATACACCTGTAGGTGTATACCTGTAGGTGCTGTGTGATTAGTAAGGGATTACTTAAGGTGGTATATGAGTGGAAAGAAAAAGTTTGAAAACCACTTGTGTAGGTGAACAGTTGAGTCTACCCCATAGTAGGTTGGTAATGGGTGATTGTCTGATGCTTGTGTTTCAATTGCATTTTGAATTTTTATTGCCAGAAGTAGATCAACTTGCATAATATTACAGTTTAGTGAGGAGTTTACAAACTGAAACATGAACTGTCATAGATGATGTCTGAGCTGCTCAGCATTTTCTGAGATCGTCTAATAACGTCATGGTTAGACTGCAGTCAACTCTGGTATAATGATGGCAGCTGGATGAATTAGAATTCACATTGAGATGGGAATTAATGCATCTCGATGACCCTCTTCAGAGAGTATAACCAGCCATCGTATGCAAACTAAATTTGTTCCAGAAAGTGATTAGCAGAGATGCAAGGTGGCCATGTCATTTAATAGCACACCTATATTCTGGATAAGTAAATAGATTTTTCTAATAGCCTTTGATTTTCTTTACAGATAGAAGACTTTAAATCATTGGAGAAGATTTCAAGAAATGTGAAGTCCATTGTTATCATTGGTGGTGGATTTCTGGGTAGTGAATTGGCTTGTGCTTTGGGAAAACATGGTATGCTTTTTTTGTTCATTCAAGTGAGAGAGACGAGATGCAATTTGCACTTTAATATTGAATGAGTAGGAAGTCTGGACTAGAAAATAGTTATATGCTGTGAAAGTGAGTGCGTTTAATTTTTAGCTATCTCAGGTGCTCAGCCTTTCAAATTTGTCATTTAAAATGTCTGCAGATTTTAATTCATAGGTATTCAATGAGAAACTCAAAGTTGGCAAATGTGGATATACCCACATGCAAACTAATAATATTACAAGTTTTATTCATTTTCATTATCTGGGTATTGCAACAAGGACAGTTTGTGGAACTGCCCTTCTTGGAACCTTTTTAGTTTTTTTTTCTTGCTGGGAAGTTGCAGCTCTTGTTTGCTGTCGTGCCCTTACAATAGTACTGGCTGCTCTCTGGGCAGTTTGCCTTTGTAGAAAAATCCCAGTCTGACTTTAATTAGCTGCTTTAATCTTGAACTGTATTTTAAAATAAAGGCATGGTCTTTTACAGAAGATTTTTTTTAAATAAGTAAAATTGGACTGAATTAGAATGGTATTGAAAATTGTGCTTGTATTCAATAATTCAATAGCCTGTTTACTGTTGTTAAGTTATAATGAATGTCCACATGGATGAGAAGAGGATTTCTGACTCTGGACAGGAACAACAGTTTCAGTCAAAATTGGCCAAAACGAATGGAGTATTAATACTGCTTTCAGTTTATAGACCGGCTCTGTTAAATTCATAGAGATTTGCAGATGATTAATGCTTTTCAAAATTAACTATTCAGACTTTTTGCAAATGTATTTTGCACATGATGGATTAAAAGAAAATGATCATTATTGTTCAGGAGAGTGAAACATTGCTTCTGGGAACATTTCCATTATACAATGGAAATAATGCATATTAATTATTCCATATGAAAAATACAATTCAAATGTTTTGATTCAAATCTTCATAAACAATCCCAATACATCACTTGCTATTGGAAGTAGTTTTGGATCACAGTTCAGAATTAACCTTTGGTTTGTGTGTTTTTTTGGCAAAAAGAACATTGAAAAGGTGACAAAATTTGTGTTGTGGATGGAAATGGCTCTTTTCCACTTGATTATCTATTTTGATATTCTTTTGAGCAGTATAGGACAGGGTCAGACCCTTCAGTCCACCATGCCTTTGCCCAACCAATCCTATCTGCCTGCATGTGGTCCATATCACTCTATTCCCTATAGGATTGTGGGTTTGTCTCAATGCATCTTAAATGCTGCTAACATGTATGCTTCTGCCACCTCCCTGCAGCAAATTTCAGGTACATACCACTGAATAAAAATTGAAATTTTGTCTTGCTGCACGTTAACAGGCCTTCTGCCTAAATTGCCTAATTAACCTATAGCCCATGTATGTTTATGGGTGGGAGGAAACTGGAGCGCCCAGAGAAAACCTATGCAGACACGTGGAGAACATACAAGTTCCTTACAGACAGCGCCAGATTCAAACCCGGTTTGCTGGTGCCGTAACAGCATTGCGCTAACTACTACAATTTGCCTTACAAGTCTCCTTTAAACTTTCCTGTCTCATCATCAACCTGTAGCCTCAAATATTTAACATTTCCACCAATGGAAAAAGATAATCCTAACCTATTTATGCTTCATTATTTAATTCACTACTATCAAGTCATCCTGTAGCCTCTTATATGCCAGAAAAAAAGTTTTAAGTTCATCCAACCTCTGCTTATAGCAAATATGCTCCAATCCAGGCATCATCCTGGTGAACCACTTCCAAAGTCTCCACTTGTTTTCTATTGTGTTACAACCAGAGCTGCACCATTTGTGGCCCAGACAAAGTTTTATATGGTTGCAACATGAGTTCCCAACTTTTGTACTCTGTCCTGACCGGTCAAGACAGACATACTGTATTTGCCATCCTATCCACTTGTGTTGCCACTTTCAGGGAGCTATGAACTTGCCTCATTGTTTCTGAGTGTCTTGCCAGTTATTGTATACTTTCTGGAGTTGAACGGGACAGTCTGCAGATGCTGTGATTGTAATGCAATACACAAGTGTTTGGAGAAACTGTAGACTTTCAATGCATAATTTCTCTCTTTTCTGGATAAAACTTCAACTGCCACCAATATCCTGCTGTATCCTTTGTCAATCTTGTGCATTTTATTTATTCAGAATTTCTTTATTACTTGACAGCTCTCATAAATTTTATTTCCATTGTGTTTTCTTTCATCAAACCTGAGAGATTCTTAATTAATTGTGAAATCAAAGATAATGGGAACATGGCAACAAAGTGGACTTGAAAGTTGCCACAACCATGATCAGCAGGTTCAAGGGACTTAAGGACCTACTCTTGTTCCTCTTTTTTAGATCTGTTATGAGCCCAGAGGACCCATAAACCCAGCAGCAATAGATATTCACCAAGACAAATGGTTACTTAAACAGAAGTTGCTTTTAATTATCTTTAAACATGAAAACAGAATCCCACTTTAACTTATCACTATTGACTTACTTAGCCTAACTTAACCCCCTTCTAGTTCTAAGCACAGGTGTATGTAATATGTGTGTGTAAGTTAAGAAATGTTCTTTGGTTCACAGTCCAATCTCACTTCTCATTTCTCCAAGTTCACTGGTTGCAGCCAATTCTTCTACTGTGCACAGAATTTAACATTTATAAAGTTCACCAGGCCTTGGTGCTTGAAAGGTAAATGGTTACCGCTCAGGAAGGTTCTTGTCGGTTTTCAGAGAGAAATGTGTTGTTTCAGGACATCCACAACTGATGTACTTCCATCAGTCACCTCAGTGTCTTTCTGGTGAAACTTGCCCTGTCAGGGTTCTCCAGATGATAACCTCTTTCTTTCAGGTCACCACTGAGTACCTTTTTGTTTTTCTTATAACAAGTGAAACATTAGACAGCCAGTCCTCTCCTCTTGCATAAACCACAAGGGCTTTGATCAGGCCATCTTCCAAAAAGGCTTTCCATAAGCTTGCCAGCTTGACCTGTTCCAGTCCCAGCTGCTTCTGCTGGCTGTAACACTGTGCAAGTGATCTCTGCCTCTCTCTCTTTCTCTCTGACACAGAGAAAAGCCTGTTTGACTCTCTCTGCTTGCAAAATTACATGACCCTCTTAGAACAACAAGCTCTCTTCCAGACAATCTGCGGCTCCAGCAAGATCTTTTGTCTGTTGCCTTTTGTAAACAACAATACATTAGTGAAGTCTCTTGAGCACTCTTCAAAGCTTTTGCAAAAGCTCTGAGGCCCTGATATGTCTAGCATGGGGCAGAGCTCCAGTATTTTAAATAAGATCTGTTTTAAAGTGTTTGTATTTAACCTATTCTAACAAACCTCTCCCAATTTATCTCCCAAAAACATATCTATTATACTCTGTCACATCCAACCACTATTTTACAGAACTGAAAATGGTTCTACAGATAATAAAAGTTAAAAATGGTGTGTGAATGGTTTAGTTATTTCCAGTAAATTTAAAAAAACCCAATAACATGTTAAATCACAGCACAGAATGCAGAACTTGAAGTGATCCAGATCTTTCCAGAGAAAGGAAACATGGGTAAAATCCTCCCAGAATACCTCAGTAACTGGACAACTGAGAAAGTACGAAAAGGTAAAGATCTTGATTATTTTTGTGAAAATCCATTTTGCAATGTTTTGATTAGTAGAGGAAATTTGTTTCCTTGATAAACTGTGAAACTTAATATCCCAACAATAAACATTTATAATATTTCAAAACATTTAATCTTAATCTCTATGAAAAACCATGAATCTGCATAATAACGTAGGGTAGAAAATTTTATCGCCACTTTTTCCTTCTACTCCCCAGAAATATTATTTAATTTTATTAGCTGTGACTGATGTTGAAAATTGAATTGTATTTAGCACAGTTCTATTTTTTGAAAATATTATTTAAAATTTTTTCCATACATGTAGTAGTCAAAGATTAATATAATAATACAAATTGCAAAGCAGAAAACAAGCTAGGAACTACATACATGATGGTATGTATCCCTTCCCAGAATCTCCCAACACCCCACCCTCAAAATAATTCATATAAAAAATACAACATAGTTATATAAAATAAAAGAAATTCTCAGGATTGCACAGAGGGATGCCAACTAACACACGGGTTTAAACAATTCAGAGGAGATTCTTGCAGGACCAGAGGCACAGTATTACAAATTTAATGTAAAATTACTAATGTTTTTTGAGTATACAGGCACCAAATGTGTAAAAACGTAGCATATTTATTTCTCAAATTATATGTAATTTTTTTCCAAAAGAATACTATTTTGAATTTCTGCATTCCATCTTGTCATACCCAAATGCGTATCTGATTTCCAAATAATTGCAATACATTTCCTTGCCACTGCTAATGCAACTTTGACAAAATCCAATTGATATATTGACAATTTTAGTTTGGGTCTCGTTCCTTCAGTATTTTCCAGTAAAAATAAATCTGGATTTTGCAGAAATACAACACCTGTAATTTGACACAAAAAATTCCCTAAATCCACCCAAAAAGGACTTACCTTGGGATAAAACCAAGTTGAATGCAATTCCTCTTCAACCAGGTAACAACATGGTTGGTCCTAGCTTGTCCAGGGGGGCCTTCCATTTTCTCTACATCGGCATTAAACTTTTTATCCAACTCTCGATAACCCAAGGCATTTGGGTTCTTTGGACAATGACGGATATTGCACATTGGATAAAAATTTGAGGCAAAAACTTGATCTGTATTTAATGGGTCACCTTGCTGGGGTTGACCAGCAAGACACCAGGATCTCCTGTGACATAACCTGTACCTGGGTAAAACAAGCCCTGAACATGAAACTCCCTTAAAAACTCTTCACTTTTCGATTGATCAGAGCTGTCAAGATTTTAAAATGCTATTAAAAATCAGAAAATTTTCAAGTAAAACTGAAATCAACTGTTGAAAATTGGATAGATAGTATCTCTTTAAACATTTAAGTATTTAAAACATTTGGTCAAGCTGAAATGATGTAAAATAAATGGTTTGCTCTAGGTATAAAATTTCCATTGAAGTGAATAGGTTGTGGATTCCATGCTGGATTTCAGGAGTAGTTTCAACAGAGTACTTGTTCTTGCTCCTAAGTTAGACATTGTGAACTGCAGATAAATCTGGGCCATTAGGTTAGGGTAAAAAAGTGAAAGGATGGGGTCAGTAAGTTTGGAGATGACACAAAGGTTGGAGGTGTTGTGGATAGTATTGAAGGTTACAGGTTATAGACGGGATGTAGAATTGGGTAGAGAGAGGGCAGATAGAGTTCAATCTAATGGGTGTGAAATGAAGAAGACAAAACTTGAGGGCAGAGTATGTAGACAATCCCAGAATTCTTAAGTGTAGAGGAACAAAGGGATCTTGGGTTCAAGGTTGTTGTACAAGTTGTTAGGATGGTTAAGAAGGTGTATGTTGTGCTAGCCTTCGTTAGTAGAGGGACTGGGATCAAGATCTGTGAGGTAAAACTCTGGTTAGTCCACCCTTGGAGTATCACGTTCAGTTTTGGTCACCTCATTACAGGAAGGATATGAAAGCTTTCAAGGGGGTGAAGAGGAGATTTACCAGGATGTGGCTTGGGAATGTGTCAGGGCTTTTCTTTGGAATGATGAAGGGTGAGGGGTGACTTAATGGAGATGAGAGGCATAGATAGGGTAGACAGTCAATACTGTCCCAGTGCAGGAATAACAAGTATCAGAGGACATCTGTTTAAAGTGAGTGGACAAAAGTTTAGGGGGAAATGTCTTAGGTAGCCTTTTTTTACATCGAATGTTAGGGGGCTGTTGTTGGAGCCTTGTACAAAAGGGACATTCAGAAAATGCTTGGACAAGCACATGGATTTAAGAGAAATGGAGGGTTATGGGTGTGAGCTAGGGAAGGGTTAAATTGTGGAGTAGATTAATATAGTTGGCATAACGTTGTGGGCAGAAGAGTTGTTCTGTGCTATGTTGGTTCTATATTAAAATAAAACTTTTTTCTTTTGTTTTATAGAGGGTGTTAATGTCATGCCCAAATCAGTTGTGAAATCTGCAAAATATAAAGATAATAAAGTTGTCCTTCAACTCAAGGATGGACAAACTGTATGTATTTGTAGTCAAAATTTGTGTATTTGCAAATATGAAGTATTTAACCATTTAGTCTTGCTCACCAAATTCACAATTAAGCCAGCCCACTTTCTGTCATTTCCAGATAAAGACTGATCATGTCATTGCTGCAGTGGGACTTGAACCAAGGGTGGAATTGGCAAAGTCAGCAAGATTGGAGGTGGATTCTGACTTGGGAGGATTCAGGGTGAATGCAGAACTACAAGCACGTTCAAATATATGGGTGGTAAGTACATGGGTCATTGCTCAAAGATATCTTTTTTGGATTTTTAAATTATGTTACTGCAAAGTTCTGCATTTATGTCCAAGACTAGATCCATAACAATATTCTTTATCACTGTCTGTATTCTTTTCTTTTTAATATTTTAATTTTGGATATAATGTTATGTACAATAGAATTATTAAATGGAGTATAAATGCCAACTTTTACAACAATAGGCTGTGCAATGTACTTGAAAACTATGATTTTTTTTGGAGAAACAACACAGGCTTTTAGCCTAGTAAGTATTATAATGTTTGCTTTGTGACCACCCAGGCCGGAGATGCTGCTTGTTTTTATGACCTTAAGTTGGGCAGGAGGCGTGTCGAGCACCATGACCATGCTGTAGTGAGTGGGAGATTAGCTGGAGAAAACATGACTGGGGCTGCCAAGCCTTATTGGCATCAGTCCATGTTTTGGTAAGTGTTCCCTGGACATTATCTAAAGATGAATAGAATAACTGTCAGCAATCAACTATTTATTTAAAATAATGTTAAATGTTTGTCAATTTTGTTAATTATTGGTACTGCAGGAGTGACTTGGGTCCTGATGTGGGATATGAGGCGATTGGTATTGTTGACAGTAGTTTACCCACTGTGGGAGTGTTTGCCAAGGGAACTACAAAAGATACCCCCAAAGCTGTGACAGAAATGACTGGTAAGTTGCTCTGTATCAGTTTACTTAAAACAAATGCTTGATACTTTTGTTGTTCAGTGAAATCCATCTTTTTAATCACCATTAACTAAATTTTAAATTAAAAATGGTGCTGGAGCATGGCGACTTTTTGCGATGCCTGGACGGGACACTAAACTAACCTTTTTGCTGTATCTCAGACCACGTGAAAGGATAAACAATCAATCTAAATCCAAAATGTTAACTCTTCCTCTTTGCAGTTGCTAACTGACTCGCGGATTATTTCTAGCATTTTTCTTTATTAAAGTTTCATCTTTATTCGCATACTTTTAACCTTCCTACTAGATTTTTTGTATCTTAAAATGTATACCTGAATTTCTTCATCATATTCGAGACAAGTCATCTTTACGTTTTAACCTAGATTGCATATGAAATGGAAAATCTGATTTTAACCTTGACTGATTGAGATTAGCTGTTCCTAATCACCTCAACTGTTTTGTTTCAAAGGAAAATTGTGCGGTGTCACCTGATCTACTGTTGCTCATTTAACGTCACTGTGAAACTTGAATTCTGCCCAATACCTGAAGATATGAAACTCACATCAAAAGCTCTCTGTTATGCTGACTTGGAAACAAAGTCCCTGTTGAAACCTAGCATTAGATCATGACACAGTGGGTATGCTCTAAATAGCGCCACAGGATAGAAAGATGGACAATGAGCAGGGTCCCTGTTCTCAACATCCAATATCTGTCGCCAGGTCAAAGATTTTGTGTCCAGATAGAAGCTGCAGCAACTTTCACCTTTTAATTGATGTCTGCAAGATCGAGGTTTTGAGTGTATTGTTTCTTTTTCCAGATTCTGTTAACCATGTATATCTTCATGAATATAGGTACAGGAATACGATCAGAAAGTGAAACTGAGGAAGTCGCCGCTTCTGTCAGTGTGCCTGCTGCTACTGTTGTTGAAGCTCATCCACCTATGGAAGGAGAAGACTATGGAAAAGGCATCATTTTCTACTTGAGAGAGAAAGTGGTTGTGGGAATTCTTTTGTGGAATATTTTCAACAGGATGCCCATCGCCAGAAAGGTTAGCATTGTAATTAGAATTGCTGACAAAAGATGTGAGTTTGGGAGGGGGGGTGTTATTTTTGGGTGAATTTAGTACATTTTCAGTTTGTATTAGTGTTGGGCAAAATAATCTTCACTTGAATTGCATCAATTTTCACCCTCTGTGCATTAAAATTGGAAAAAAAAGTCAGAAATGACTATTGAAATAAAAATTCAAATATTATCTTTATTTTTTCTTTCTTCCTTTCATTTGTAATCATGAGTACCTTTGCTACTTGCCCCAATTCTGCTTGTGCCTTTGGTAACAGGCTTTTTCAAAACCATCTTCGCATTGATGAAGACATTTGGCAGATGTGCCATTAGTCAAATTGACCTGAAACATTTTTTATCTCCAGCGATGGGTGTTCCTTGCTCTGTGCATGACTGGAAATATTCATAGTTTTATCATAATCACTTCATAAAGGACCCATCACCCTGGTCACAACCTCTTGCTGTTTCCTTCGGGAAGAAGGTGCAGAAACCTGATGTTCAGCACCTCTGCGTTCATGAACAGTTTTCCTCCAGTGGTTCTCACGTTCTTGAAGCTCCCCTTGCACTATTGAGCATCTCTCTCTCTCTCTCTCTCTCTCTCTCTAATTCATCACTACTTCTGTGAATTTAATACAAATAAATTATTAATTTATATCAAGGGCATCTTTATTGGCTTCAGTGCAGGACTCTCCATGTGACTTCCATTGAGGTAGATGAAAGGCTGCTAATACTTTAACTCAACTCTCCCTTTCCCACAGCACCACTGTTGAAAACAATCATGGTGTGATATTTTGAATCATGTTTATATTATAATAAAGTACATTAAATGGTTTTTAATATAAAAACCTCAGTCTTTATATTCAAAACACATAATCTTCCAATACTTTCCCATTTTACTTCATTAAGTCAAGGGTCCTCCTTGTTAATTCTTGCTCTTTAGCATAAACGTGTATCTTTATTGTTGGCTTCTTATCTGTGTGAGTTACGGTTCAAATTCACAGAATTAATTTGTGAGCATTGTCTGTAGTAGATGGTTAAAAAAAAATCAAACATCCTCAGAATAGAAGGCAGGCATAAGAGAAAGTTTGTCGAATGTAGTGAGAGATAGTTCCACAGACCTTTTCTATACTTCTGATGCATTTTATCCTTTATTTTTTTCACAGGTCATTAAGGATGGTGAAGAACATGATGACCTCAATGAAATTGCAAAGTTGTTCAACATTCATGAAGATTAGATTGACCAGAGTTTAACTGTGTATATAAGATTCTAGATTTTTTTAAACTGTAAACAATTTTTGTGCAGGAATCAAGAGCTTGAATTCTCAGAATGTATGTAATATTTTGTGAGTTACTCATTATCTAAATTTGACTGATTTGTACTATGTGCACATAAGTGATTCAGAGTTTCTGAACTAAATATTAAAAATAATGTAAAAATGGCATTTGAAAATGTTTTAATTAAAAATGTGAGGATTTTATTCAATTTTGTTTTCAGATGTTGAGAATTAGCATTTGTGGTTTACTAGTATTACCCAGGATAACATTTGGCCAGCTTGTTGGGAAGAGTTGGCTAACTTTTGGACAGTGCAATGTGAATTGTTTCCATTCTTTTGATGTCTCCTGTTACTATCCAAAAGTGATGGTGTTACTCAAGATTATGATGCTTGCATCTCTGAGATGAGAATTCTTTGAATAGTAACTTGGAAAAACTAAATAATAAGACATGAGTGTTTATGCAATGGTAAACAAAAACACAAATGGATAAATTTTCATCCTTAAATTGCTATGTTACTATGGAATTATTTTTGTGCATCTTCTTTTACTTGCATTGTAATCTCTGTATGTCTAATGTTATGAATTTTCTCCCAACCTTGATTATTTAACTTGATAACTTTTTCTTGTTGTTCTGAACCCTGATCTTTGGCACATTCTGATGGCAAATTGGTTGTTTTGATAGTTGAAGACAAGGGACAATCTCATTTGGCTGAGTCTCTATCTGGTACTCCTCTGTGGACTCCTCTACATTGGAGAGACTGGGGGCAGACTGGATGACCACTTTGTTGAGCATCTTGGTTCTATCTGCCACGATAGTGTGGATCTCCCAATAGCCATCCATTTCAATTCCCCATCCCATTCCTTTGCTGACATGTCTGTTCAGTCTCCTTCACTGTCAGATTGAGACCACCCACAGATCGGAGGAACAACATCTCATCTTCCTTCTGGGTACCCTCCAACCAGATGGCATTACATCAACTCCGATTTCCTTTAGAACCCCACCCCCAATATTTCCCCATGTCTCCAATCCTCAAGCTCCGTGTGTCTGTCGCTCTCCCCTTTTCCTTCTGTCTCCTTTCACAAAGCCAAAATCTATTCCCACTTTTCCTCATCATATCCAATTGACACCTTTTGCTTGTTGGTGTGGATTTCTCCCCCACCCCCAGCAATTCTTCCACCTACCTCTCTCCAGTTTTTAGTGAGAGGTCTACCTGCTTTTTGCTTATACCTTGAAGAAGGGCTCAGAACCAAAATGTCGATAATGTATCTATCTCCTCTTACTGTTCTGTAACCGGCTGAGTTCCTCCAGGATTTACTGTGTTTTTACATCTGTTTGCTATTAGAGCATCTTTACTTAGTATGCTCTCTGGAATTTGCTGCAGGGAATGTTTATTGGAAGATGCTTATTGAAATGTCTTCATTGTGCAGACCTTTTTAATGTACACTGTGTTTGGTCACAAGAGGGAGCCAACACCCTGCAAATGTGAAAAGGGCCCAGTTTCAGCTGTCATCCTCTCATTTACTGCAGATTCACTCAGGCTTTGTGATGAAAAGCAATGTCTTAAGCAGAATCATTGCTCTGCAGTAACTCTCCTTTTCCACAGATGCTCCCTACTCTACTGTGTTTCTGGCATTTTCTATTCTTATGTCATATTTTCAGTATCTCCGTCAGAATAAGAATGAAATGTGCAAAAGTTGGAAGTGCAGAATCAATCACTGCTTGTGGGTTTCTCATTGCTGCCCTTCATGAATACAACCTAATGTTTTTATATTCCTCTGCCTGAGGTCCGGGTAAAATTGATTCCCCAATATCTGCAATTTCCCCTAAAGTCCCTACTCTCCCATCCAATTCAAAGGCAGATATGCAGACATTTAAATTTGTAAACTGGTTCTTGGTGAGGGTGGGGAATTTAGTGTTTTCAATTCACTGGTGCTTGCACTCCTGAACTTGGGCCAAAAGTTCCACTTGATGCATTTGGTCTTGACGATGGAGCCTAGAGATCATGGGATGTTCGATCCGCCTGCCTGGAAGAGATCTTATTCAGGAATATTTTAGACACATGGCAGTAAATTGTTCAGGGAAACTGGAAGCTGCCATTTACAGGGTACCAAGATAAGCAGGTCTGCATTTTCAAAGTTTATAGTACAGTATGTGTGTGAGGATCTTTCATCACAGTTGAGTCAAAGCTAGGAGTTTTTCATTTGTTACCTAGGTTAATTTTGTTTGTACATATAAACTTTTTTTTTGAGAATTTCTTTTTAATATTGATTTGAAAGAAATATTACATAATATTTTGACCAAAAGTAATAGTCAAGCTTAATATGTTAAAATACAGAATATAATAGGCAAATTATACAATATAATATATGCAGTAAACATGTATAAAAGAAGTTCATTTGAAGGAACTTCACATTCTATTATTGAAATAAATTTATAATAAGATAACCAGAGAATTTTTCTGGGCAGGGTAACGACTGACATGTTTTTTATGGAATCTGCCAGGTAAAGGGTATGAACTTGTGTAACCAAGTTGTCAGATTCTGTTAATCTCTGACACACCTGGCAATCTACAACTCTCCACCACCTCATTTGACTCCAATGCCTGATTTACCACATTCCTTCTAGGGCATTGAAATCTAGAGAAGTTTTATCTAATGACACAGATCTAACTGAAGCTCTTGTTTTTTGGACATTGGCCACCTTCAATCCCTAGATCTGACTCCATCGTGATCATGGTCATTGTGGATGAACCTGACCATTTATAATGATTCAAACATTCCTTCCACCTACTTACTCCATCACCGTAACGATTCTGATGTCTTGGGTTTATCTCTGCTGCTGCCCGCTGCAACCTTCACCAATGGGTTTGATCCAACTAGATTTGATCATTCAAATTCTCTACCCTGAGGCAATACCATGAGTAACCCCAACTCCTATGCTTGCTGGACTAGGAGTAAATGTAAAGTCTCAATTTAAAACAAAAAAAAATTGTTTTCAAATCCCTCTATGATCTTGCCCTTCCCTTTTAGTACAATTTTTCCATGCATATGAACTTCCCAGATCTGTGCTCAAATTCAAATGTCTTGTATATTTTAACCAATACTCCACCGGCACTTGCATCTTGAACTTCCAACATCCTAGGTGCTGGGATTCCCTCTCTAAATATCACTTTGTCTAATATGTTCCTTAAAATCTAGCTCGTAGCAATTTTTGAGCATTTGGTCTAGTATCTCCTTATGTGACTTGATATTTTTTTCAAAAAATAAATTTAGACATGGAGAACAGTAACAGGCCCTTTGGCCCATGAGGCAGTGCCTCCCAATTCCATCCAATTGATTTACAACCCCAGTATGTTTTGAACAGTGGGAGGAGACCCATGGAGAGAATATACAAAGTCCTTACAGACAACACTAGATTTGAACCCAGATCCCTGGCGCTGTAACAGCTCTGCGCTAACCACTAAGCTTTTGCTTAGAAATGTCATTCCCGTACCAGGAGTTGAACCTGGGTGAAAACGTGGAATCGTAACGGCTCGACTATATGGGAACAGCTAACACTGGTAAGAATCCCAGCATGTTTTAAATCGATAATGTGATGCGCAATTGCAAGTTGATATTTCATTATTTAGAAGTGGGTCTAATTTTGAGTACAAGTCTCACACGATGGTGGTAAAGATTGCCTGATTGAAATTATTAAGCGAGGGCAATGCTGTGAATTTATTCTGCCCCACATACTTCAAAAGCAACAGGAAATGTTTAGTCAACAAATTTTGCTCGATGTTGAATGTGGTTTGTCATACAAAAATACAATGTACAG
Organism: Narcine bancroftii; assembly: GCF_036971445.1. Lineage (NCBI taxonomy): Eukaryota > Metazoa > Chordata > Chondrichthyes > Torpediniformes > Narcinidae > Narcine > Narcine bancroftii. The sequence continues at coordinate 37,598,583 of NC_091476.1, read as the reverse complement.
ATGCACCAAAATTTTTGATGTAGCCAAATGGGTATGTAAGTTACATTAATTACAACATTATAAATTTAAATAACTACAAATGCAAGGCAGAAAAAGATACATAATGTATTAAAGTACACACAAATATTCACAATTGTACTTCGCGAAAGAAAAAAAGTGGCATTTCAGTCATGTGGACAGATCTTTTGGTGGTCCTGAAGTAGTGTATGGTATTCCACAATACACCTGTTAAAGTTTGATAAAATATATTATGGCATTGCCATATCTCCTCAGGCTTCTGAGAAAGCTACAGTGTTGGTGTGCTTTCTTCTTGGTTGCTTTGATGTGCTGGCTCCAGGAGTGGTTCTCTCATATGTGAGCTGCCAGGACCCCCAAGAATGTCCTGTTAATGAGGGTGGGTGCTTGATCCCTTGGCATCTCTTACCGTATATCCCTGGCATTGTGGCTTTTTTCCTCCCCTCAGTGCACCTCCCATAATCAAAAAATAGAGTGTGATGGGATATGTCCCATCAGCCTGGATATCCATTTGTGATAACATTGTAGAAGCTGAAATGTAAGTGAAACAAAACAGGGTATTTAATCAATGCTCCAACATGGAACTCAATGTCAGCACAAATTAAAAGACCAGGAACATTATTACCAATAAATTTCTAAGTTGCAAACACCAAGATTTGTTAATGAATAATACAAATTTTTAATTGTTGATGGATAAAAGCTCCAAATGTGTTATTATTGTGGGATCATCATTGCAGGGATCACAGTTACTCAGAAGGAAGTTCAAGTACTCCTTTATCAGCTAAAAAAAAAAGAACAAAAGAGCTCTTCAGGGCATCCCCCCCCCCCCCCCACCTTTACAAAAAAATACCCAGAAAATGGTTGACAATTTCTGAATGTGTGCACCTGCTCTTTGGGCCTTTATCCTGAGGAATGTAGACCATTACAGCACAGTATTGGCCCTTTGGCCAACCATTTTTTTTGTGCCAACCTATGTAAACAAACACAAACAACACTAAGAAAGCTGTCATTTTCTTTGTCTTACTTTAAGATGGCAAGTTTGGAGGAGATCTGAGGAAGATATTGCTAGAGTGGTTGGGATCTGAGGTGCATTGCATTGAGAGGGTTGATGAGGCAGGTACTCGCAACAATTAAAAGGTATCTGGATAAGCATATGGAATGCTCTGGAGGACTGTCATGAGCTAGGGCAATTAATGTAGTTTGAGCAATTCAGAAATAAACATGACTCAGATTCGAAGGGAGAACATTTCAGTGTTGTATCTTACTCCAAGTGGAAGAGCCTAAGCTGGGGATTCTCAAATCAAGGGAAAGGTAGAAGTCAGACTTAGGAATAATGATTAAGGACCAGAGCTGATCAGATCTGTCAGAACAGCATGACTGCAATTAATGCAGGGTATAATCTGGTGCAGTATTACTTTCTCCACCAGCTATATTTGACAATGCAAAAATTGAATAAGGTTAAACCAGAAATTTCAGGCCAATGTTTTAGATGTAGCATTGCAACAGGAATCTTTGTGCATGCAAACTTGGTATATACCAAGGTGGAACTAGGGTAAGTCCTAGAAAAAGATCATAGGAGGAGTCACGTGATGGAGTAGTGGCCGGACGGTGAACTCCAGCCCTCTCCAGAAAAGTCGGGAAAAACAAGAGAAAATACAAAGGCACAGAAATACAAGTTAAAGAAAAGTGAGTATAAAGGTGGAAAGAAGATGGAGACAAAAGGAGAAAAATCAAAATCAACGGAAAGAAGAGAGGAAGAGAAGACAACGGAGGAAAAAGGTGAAGGCCTTACCTGTCCGAAGAGGCCCGCTGTGGAGAGAGGGCCCCACTACCTCAGGTCGGTAGAAAAAGAACTACAACAATGGCTCACAGAGCCGAGTAAAAGTGCGCAACCGCGCATGCGCGACTCCTCGCGCATGCGCGATGCGCATGCAAAAAAACACACCGACGGGAGGGGGGACCAGCTGGGGAGTCGATCTCCACAGCCGGCAACGACAGCTGCAGAACACCTGCAGCAAGAAGAGACCACAGAAGACAATGGAAACAAGAAAGAAGAGGAGGAAAGGGCAGCAAAGAAACAACAGATGGCCAACCCAGAGGAAAAAGAAGAGGAAGAATACAGTGAAATAGATAAAGGGAAAGGCAAGGTAAAGGATATACTTGCTCTTGTTAGAGGATACATGGAGTCATTTAAAGAATGGCAAACACAGGAATTCAATGATTTAAGAAGAAGAATAAACAACACAGAAGAGAAAATAAATAAAATGGATATGACCTTAACAGAAATGGGGAAAAAAATGGACAAGATGGAAGAGCGGGCAGTAGCAGCAGAAATGGAGGTAGAAGACTTAAAAAAGAAATTGGAGGAATCTAATAAAAAAACTAAAGAGACACAAGAATTACTAGCCCAAAAAATAGATATAATGGAAAATTATAACAGAAGAAATAACATAAAGATAGTGGGCCTTAAGGAAGATGAAGAAGGCAAGAATATGAGGGAGTTTATAAAAGAATGGATCCCTAAGGCCCTAGGATGTCCAGAACTACAGCAAGAAATGGAAATAGAAAGGGCACATAGAGCATTGGCCCCTAAACCACAACCACAACAAAAACCAAGATCTATTGTAGTAAAATTCCTAAGATATACTACAAGAGAAAAGGTACTGGAGAAGACAATGGAAAAAGTAAGAGAGGGCAACAAACCACTGGAGTATAAAGGGCAAAAAATCTTCATTTATCCAGATATAAGCTTTGAACTCCTAAAGAAGAGAAAAGAGTTCAATACAGCAAAAGCAATTTTATGGAAGAAAGGATATAAATTTACACTGAAGCATCCTGCGGTATTGAAAATATTTATTCCAGGACAACAAAACAGACTATTCTCGGATCCAGAAGAAGCACGAAAATTTGCAGAACAATTACAAAAATAGACTGAGGGATGAAGACGGGTAATGAGAGCAAAAATTATCACGATTGATATGTATGTGGGTAAAGACAAAAATAGACTGAGGGATGAAGAAGGGTAAGTAGGGTAAAAATGACCACGATTGATATGTATGCGGGTAAAGAGGTATAAGAGTGAATAGAGACAATGGGCATATGTGAAAGTATCTGTAATTAGAGGAAAACATAGAGAGTATAGACAAGAATTAATAAGAGAAGGCAATGGAATAGAGAGAATAAGGAGGGAATTAAAAGAGTGACCTTTGTGACATATAAAAAGCGAAATCTTTTCTGGGGGGGGGCTGGGTGGGGGAAAAGAGCGGTCACTGCAAAATCAGTTGACGCTTGCGAGTGGATTCGCAAATCCAAATGGAGAGGGGAGATGTGGTTGTCCGACAAGGGATAAAGGGCAACTCAGGAGGGGAAGGGGAGACTGGGGATAAAGAAGATAGAAATAGGAGAATAAGGAAAATGTTGGATGTTGTAGGAATGTTGTCTGGTAAAGAGTTGAAAATAAGAAAACAGAAATGGAAAAGGAGGAAAGGTAATGATGGAAAAACGGAAAGAGAAGATAAACAAAATATAAAATGGCTACGCTGAACTATATGACTCTAAATATTAATGGAATACATAACCAAATTAAAAGGAAGAAACTACTAAATTTACTGAAAAAGGAAAAAATAGATATAGCATTTGTCCAAGAAACACACTTAACTGAATTGGAGCACAAGAAATTAAAGAGAGATTGGGTAGGACATGTAACAGCAGCATCGTATAATTCAAAAGCAAGAGGAGTGGCTATATTAATTAGCAAAAATGTGCCATTTAAAATAGAAGAGGAAATAATAGATCCAGCAGGGAGATATGTTATGATAAAATGTCAGATATATTCAGAGCTTTGGAATCTACTTAATATATATTCACCTAACGAAGAAGATCAAAAGTTTATGCAAGATATCTTTTTGAAGGTAGCTAATACGCAAGGGAACATACTAATAGGAGGGGATTTCAATCTGAATTTGGATCCAAATATGGATAAAACGGGGAAAAAAATTAACAGGAAGAACAAAGTAACCAAATTTATAATTAAATCAATGCAAGAAATGAAACTTGTGGACATATGGAGGAAACAAAACCCAAAAGAAAAGGAATACTCATACTACTCGACTAGACATAAAACATACTCAAGGATAGACCTATTCCTGTTACCAGCCCACATTCAAGGGAGAGTTAGGAAAACGGAATATAAAGCTAGACTATTATCGGACCACTCACCCCTGTTATTGGCAATAGAGCTAGAGGACATCCCTCCAAGAATGTATAGATGGAGATTAAACCCCATGCTACTTAAAAGACAGGATTTTAGAGAATTTATTGAAAAACAATTAAAAATGTACTTTGAAGTAAATACGGAATCAGTGGAAGATAAGTTTATACTATGGGACGCAATGAAAGCATTCATTAGAGGGCAAATAATAAGTTATGCAACCAAGATGAAGAAGGACTATAACCAGGAAACAGAGCAGTTGGAAAGGGAAATAATAAACATAGAAAAAAAATTAGCAATAAAGGAAGATACAACCAAAAGAAGAGAATTGGCGGATAAAAAAATAAAATATGAAACATTACAAACATATAAGGTGGAGAAGAATATAATGAAGACAAAACAGAAATATTATGAACTAGGTGAAAAAACACACAAAATCTTAGCATGGCAGCTTAAGACAGAGCAAACTAAGAAAATGGTATTGGCAACAAGGAAAAAAGACAAACAAATTACATATAATCCAAAAGAAATTAAGGAAAACTTCAGAGAATTCTATGAACAATTATACCGAACCGAAAACGAAGGGAAAGAAGGGAAAATAGATGAATTTTTGACTAAAATTGAACTACCAAAACTACAAATAGAGGAACAAAATAAATTAACAGAACCATTTGGAACAGTAGAAATACAAGAGATAATAAAAAATTTACCAAATAATAAGACACCAGGAGAGGATGGACTCCCAATAGAATTCTACAAAACATTTAAAGACCTAATAATACCGCCCCTCCTGGATGTAATCAACCAGATTGATGAGACACAAAACTTACCAGATTCATGTAAAACAGCAATAATTACAGTGATACTAAAACAAGGGAAAGATCCACTCTCACCAGCGTCATATAGACCAATATCTCTGCTAAACACAGATTATAAGATAATAGCTAAACTATTAGCGAACAGATTAGCAGAACAGGTACCGAAAATGGTAAATTTAGACCAAACTGGATTTATCAAAAAAAGACGCACAACAGACAATATTTGTAAATTTATTAACTTAATTCATGCAGTAGAAGGAAATAAAGCACCCGCAGTAGCAGTTGCTTTAGACGCAGAGAAGGCCTTCGACAGAGTAGAATGGAATTACTTGTTCAAAGTATTACAAAAATTCAGTTTACCGGAGAAGTATATTAATTGGATTAAAGCATTATATAAGGGACCGTTAGCGAAAGTGACAGTAAATGGACATGTATCAAAGCAATTTAACTTAAGCAGGTCAACGCGGCAGGGATGCCCACTATCACCATTATTGTTTGCGCTAGCTATAGAACCACTAGCAGAATCGATAAGAAGAGATAATAATATAAAAGGAATAAAAATAAAAGACAGGGAATATAAAATCAGTCTGTTTGCGGATGATGTGATAGTGTACTTAACAGAACCAGAACTATCAATAAAAGAACTATATAAGAAATTGAAGGAATATGGAGAAGTGTCGGGATACAAGATAAACGTAAATAAAAGTGAAGCAATGCCTATGAATAACGCGGATTTCTCAAAATTTAAGGAGGAATCCCCATTCAGATGGCAAACGCAGGCAATAAGATACCTAGGTGTGCAAATAAACAAAAATCTAGGCCAATTATATAAACTCAATTACAATCCACTAATGAAAAAATTACAGGACGATTTAGAGCATTGGAAAGAGCTACCACTAACACTGATAGGAAGGATAAACTGTATTAAAATGAACATTTTTCCAAGGATACTATACTTATTTCAGGCATTGCCAATACAACTGACAGAAAAATTCTTCAAAGAGTTAAAGAAAATAATAAGGAGATTTTTATGGAGAGGGGGGAAACCGAGGATAGCACTAGATAAATTAACAGAATGGTATAAACAAGGAGGCTTACAATTGCCAAACTTCAAAAATTATTATAGAGCCGCACAATTAAGGTACCTATCAGATTTTTATCAAACAAGGGAAAAACCAGACTGGACGAGACTAGAATTAGATAAAATAGGGGAAAAGATACCTGAACACATATTATATAAATGGGACGAAAAATTGGTACAACATAGAACTTCTCCAGTATTACACCATCTCCTCAATATATGGAAGAAGATTCATGTAGAAAGAAATAAAATAAATTACCAAATACCAAAACTAATATTGACGCAAAATAAGCTACTCCCTTTTACAATAGACAACCTTGCCTTTAGAAAATGGGAAAAAAAAGGGATTAAAAGAATAGAAAATTGTTTTTCAGGAAGTAGATTCTTATCCTTTGAACAAATGAGAGATAAGTACAATATAACTGGAGATACAGCGCTGGCATATTACCAACTGAGATCCTACTTGAAAGATAAATTAGGAAGCAACTTGAGTTTACCAGAGGGAAGTAACCTTGAATATGTGATTACAGATACAATGTTAATCAAAAGATTTATAAAAAATATGTATATTAAACTGCAAGAAAAGGAGAATGAGGAAACAAATGGTAAAACTAAACAAAAATGGGAACAAGATTTAAATATAAAGATAAAAAAGGAAACATGGGAGAAGTTATGCTCTGGAACGATGAGAAATACAATAAATACGAGGCTGCGTATGATACAATATAATTGGTTACACAGACTATACATTACACCGCAAAAGTTAAATAAATGGGACCCAACAGTATCTGATAGATGTTTTCGATGTAAAAAAGAAAGGGGAACAACAATTCATGCAATCTGGACATGTGAGAGAGTAGAAAAATTTTGGGATGATCTCAATCAGATATTAAATAAAATAACAGAAAACAATATACCAAAGAATCCAGAGATCTTTCTCCTAAGTAACATAAAAAATAAAGAATTTGGAATTGACTTGGAAGATGCACAAAAAAGATTTGTCAAGATAGCCCTAGCCGTAGCAAAAAAATGTATTATGTCAACCTGGAAAATGGAAGATAATTTGAAAATACAACAATGGTATATAGAAATGAATAAATGTATTCCATTAGAAAAAATAACATATAGTTTAAGAAATAATATTGAAATATTCGAACAAGTATGGGAGCCTTACATTAAATACAATAGCGAAAACCTACCGGGAACAAACATTACCTAAGTTGATGGAAGGAGAAGAAAAGAAAAGAATGGACTCAGTAGAATTTCTGGTGTATTTTTGTTGAATGACAACATTGTCTAACTGAATTAATGCAACCTAGATTGTATACCTAAAATGGATGAGAGGGGGGGGGGTGGGGGGGTGGCTTGGGAGGAGGGAGGGGGGAGGGAGAAAAAGTCACTGTAAATGTGTGGAAAAGAAAAAGTGTATATCATGGCTATTGTGATTTATGGTGTGAAAAATAAAAAATTTTAAAAAAAAAAAAAAAAAAAAAAAAAGATCATAGGTAAAGAATTCCCACAGGACCCAGAGCTGTTCCTGTTGGGAAATATGATGGACATAGGTTTAAGATGAAGCTGTCCAAATTCCAAATCCAATCTGGAATTATTGCATTGGCAGCGGCCAGGAGTGCATAGCGGTTACCTGAAAATCTGACTATCACTTGGGTATTGTGCGCTGGAATACAGAAATGCAAAGCTGTGTTCCCCTGGAGAAGATTAACTTAAGGAAAAAATATAAAATTTTCCTAAAAAATTGGCAACCATATTTAAATTTTATAGGAACACAGTTATAGTGTGGATCTACGTATCTTCCCACCCTGCCTCCCTGTCTATCCTTCTACTGAGGGAGAGATGGGGGAGGTGTCCATTCCATCCCAATCAAGTAAACAAGACAAATGTACCTAAACAAGACAAATGTACTTGCCATTGAGCTGTGACAAATCCCTGATGTGTCCCTACCTTTGTTGTGGGTGTCTTGAATGTGTGCATAACTGTTTTGTTGAGTGGAGGGGTGGGAGAATTGCTTGGACGCAACGGCAAATTTTGTATATAATTGATAACTGTAATTTCTGATTACTGGAAACTGAGTTTGTTTGAAAATGTTTAAAAATATTCAAAAAAAACCTTGTGAAATGTTATGGCATAGAAGTCTGTGGATGAAGCACTGGCAAATGGAGTCACCTGGAATGACCAGATCCTCAACGCAATGAACAGAAAGTCTACACCACCTCATGTTCATTTACTGGCTGTGACATTTGTAGAGCTGTACGGTGATCCTGTCAACCAGCTCAATTCAGAACAGGTGTACTATAAGTCAACCACAATTTCAAGGGTTAGCTGAGAGCATGAGAGAGAGAAAGATATCAAAGTAGTTTTACCAGAAAGATTTAGCAGTTAAGGACTACAGAGTTGCTCCTTGAGTTGCTGCCTTACAACTCCAGCCATCTCTGTTCAATCCTGACCTCTAACATTGTCCTTGTGCAGTTTGGGATTCGTTTGGTTTGAAAATCAGATTGATGGTCAGCACAAATGGCCTGCTTCTGAGTTGTATGAATCTGAACTGGGTGGGCAATAATCCCGGCTGTTGTTTTAAATAATCCTTAATTTGCTGCTTGTAACATTAGTTGGCAAATACAGGGCTGAATGCTTTGGATTGAGTACGGCATTCATTAATGAGTTTATGGAGCAATTCTTGTGTGGCCAATGCTATTTCACAGTTATCATTGAAAGGCTGAATTTCTGGAGGAGATTCTCACTAACTCTTCCATTTCTGGAGAGAAAACTTGGCAGACAAAATGCAAAACTACCCAAAAATATGTTTGTAGGTTAATCATCGAGAGTAAATTCACCTCTTATTGGGGATAAATTGCAAAAGAAGTAAAGAGATTGAAAAAAGAGCTCATATTAATGATTCAGGAAAATGAAAGGAGAATGCTCTGCAGGAAGCATTTATAGATGTGATCAGCTGCTATTTATTGTCATGTAATGAAAGAGAAATGCAATAGTTTACAAAATTGCCTTCAGTCTGCCATAAGACAGACAAAGATTCACCATTAGTATTAGCTCAGCTAGTCAGAGGAAGAGAAGCAAAGGAGAGTTTGTCTCCAGCATTACCATAGCCGCACAGATCATAGGAAAAGAATTCCCACAGGAACTAGAGCTGTTCCTGTTGGGAAATATGTCCATCATATTTGGACATAAGGTTATGGACATAAGGTTTAAGATGAAGCTGTCCAAATTCCAGTTCAGTTCAAACCATTGGCAACCCAAGCCCAGATCCAAATCTCTGACATGATGAGGAAGCCTTCAGTGCTCAGGGCCCTTTGGGAGCACTCCCTTCCCTCAGCATTCCTCTCACACACCAATTCCGCTACCTGGTTCTCATGAGGTCATCTCTAGCACCATGTGTGAGTTCCTCACCCACGGCCTGTGGGTGTTTCTCGTCTGCATTGCTAGCAGCCCATGTGGATTCCTTGCCTGCAAGACTCAAAGGCTTGGGCAAGCAGAGGATGAGGATGATCTTGATTCCAGTAAGGTAATTTAAATTGGGAAGGGCTAATGGAGACAGCAGCTCGGCCAGTCGAATGCTCCAATTGCAGGATGTGGGAAATCTGGGACAGCACAATTGTTCCTGATGACTACACGTGTAAGAGGTGCATCCATCTGCATCTCCTGGGAGACCGAGTTGGGGAAATGGAGCTGGATGAACTCCGGATCGTTTAAGAGGCAGAGGTAGTGATAGGAGATGAGCTTCAGGGAGACAGTCACCCCCAAAGGTCAGGAGACGGGTAAATGGGTGACTGTTACGAAATGAAAGGGGAATAGACAGAGTGCAGAGCACCTCTGTGGCTGTTCCCCTCAACAATAAGTATTCTGTTTTGGATATTGTTGGGGGAGATGTTCTACCAGCGACAAGTGGTGGTGGATAAATCTCGCCCGCGGAGGCTGACCCCTCATCTCAGAAGGGAGGAGAAGAGGAGAGCTATGATAATTGGAGACTCGTTGGTTAAGAGAGCAGATAGAGGGTTTTGTGAATGAGATTGAGGCTCCCAGATGGTATGTTGCTTCTCAGGAGCCAGAATTAGGGATGTCTCTGATCAAGCACAGCTTTCTGGAGGCGGACGGTGAGCAGCCAGATGTCGTGGTCCAAGTGGGGACCAATGTCATAGACAGGGATGAGGTCCTGAGGAAGGAATATACAGAGTTAGCTAAGAAGCTAAAAAACAGAAACTTAAGAGTGGTAATCTCAGGTGTGCTGCCTGTGCCATGTGCCAGAGAGGGTAGGAATAGGAAGTTGTGGTGTATGAATGTGTGGCTGAAGAGTTGGTGCAGGGGGCAGGGGTTCAGATTTGTGGATCATTGGGATCTCTTCTGGAGAAGATCTGATCTGAACAAAAAGACAGGCTGCACCTGAACTGGGAAGAGACCAATAATATTCTGGCAGGCAGATTTGCTCAAGCTGTTGGAGAGGGTTTAAAGTAGTTTGGCAGGGAGATGGGAACAAGAGTGTGAGTGCAGAGAATAGGGTAGAAGGTCAAAAGCATGATGCCATGTGTTCTAAGTTTGTGAAGGGACAGGCAGGGGACAAAACATAAATGGAGGTTGAGGAAAGTCCATCTCCCACCCTCCATCCTCACTACATCTTGCAGTGGATGTATTGAGAGCATCCTGTCCAACTGTATCACTGCCTGGTTTGGAAGCTGTACCACTTCAGACTGTAAGACATTGCAAAGGATGATGAAGTAAGTGGAAAAGGTCATTGGGGAGCCTTTTCCTAGCATGGAGGTCATCTACTACACTTGATGCAGGTGGAAAACAGTAAACATTGTGAAAGACTCCACACATCCCACATGTAAACTGTTCTGTCATCTGGCAGGATGTACTTTAGTACTCGAGTCATTGTGTCTAGAGTTGGAAACAGCTTTTATCCCCAAGCCATCAGGGTCCTGAACTCCCAGTACAGATGTAGATAGTGCACTATGGACTTAATACATTAATATTTTAATGTGTTAACTGTTTTCTTAAATTATATCTATGTAAATATGCTCCATTGGCCTGTAGAAATGCTATCTTGACCTACCATGCAAGCATGGTATGAATGATAAATAAAGCTGACTTGAAATGTAGCCATTTGGAGGGTTTGAAATATGTATATTTCAATGCTAGGAGTATTAGGAATAAAGAGGATGAATTTAGAACATGGGTCAGTATGTGGAACTACCATGTTGTGGCTGTAACAGAAACTTGGCTGGAGGAAGGGCAGGATTGGCTGATGTAGGTACCAGGGTTTAAGTGTTTTAAAAAGAATTGGATGGGAGATAGGAGAGGGTGGGGGAGTAGCATTACTGGTCAGGGATAATATCACAGCTATAGAAAGGGAGGATGCTGCAGAGGGAGCTATCTCTGTGCTGGGAGTAATCTATAGGCCCACAAATAGTCCTTGGGTTACTGAGAAGCAGATAAGCAGGCAGATTTTGGAATGGTGCAGGAAATACAGGGTTGTTGTTATGTCAACACTAATATTGACTGTCACTTCCTGACTGCAAGATGGATATATAGGGCTGAATTTTTCAGGTGTGTACAAGAAAGATTCCTGACATAGTATGTGGCCCGGCTGATGAGAGGAGAGGCCACACTGGATCTAGTTCTGGGTAACAAACCTGGTCAGGTTGGGGGAGCATTTTGGTAAGAATGATCACAACTCTCTTAGCTTCAGCATAGCCATGGCAGAGGATTAAAAACAGACAAAATGGGAAAGTGCTTAATTGGGTAAGGGCTAATTATGAAGTGATGAAGCAGGAGCTAGCGAGAGTAAATTGAAGGAGGTACAAGGGTGAAAGCACAGAAGTAATGTGAACAAAGTTTAGGGACATGGAAAAGAAGGTAGGAAAAGGAAACCTAGGCTGATAAAACAGGAGAGGAACTGTATATTAGATATAGGAAGCAGGAAACAGGAAGGACTCATGAGAAATATATGGCAGCCAGGAAGAAGCTTAAGAAAACACTCAGGAGAGTTCAAAGGGGGCATGAGAAGGCCTTGGCATGTAGGATTAAGGTGTTCTATGCATTTGTGAGGAACAGAAGGATGACAAAAATGAAGGTGGGCTATTAAAGGATAAAGAAGCAAACATGCCTGGAGATGGAGGAGGTTGGGAAGGTCTTAAATGAATTGATTGGTTCAGTATTCACAGGAGAAAGGGACATTGATCAGAGTGAGATTGGAATAGAACAGGCTTGTCTGCTGGAAAATGTGAAGATTAAGGAAGCAGAAACATTCGATCTTCTTAAAAACATCAAGATTGATAAGTCTCCAGGGCCAGATGAAATATATCCCAAGTTACTGTGGGAAGTGAGAGAAGCTGGTGGTGCTGGAGGTAATAATGAGAACCCTCGGAATTATAGACCGGTGAGTCTTACATCAGTGGTGTGCAAACTATTGGAGAGGGTTCTTAAGGATAGAATATATTAGCATTTAGATAAGAACAGTCTACTCAAAGATAATCAGCATGGCTTTGTGAAGGGAAGGTCGAGCCTCACGAGTCTAATTGAGTTTTTTGAAGAGGTACAAAAGAAATTGATGAGAATAGGGCAGTAGGTGTGGTCTACGTGGATTTTAGTAAGGCATTTGATAAGGTCCTCCATGAGAGACTTATCCAGAAAGTCAGGAGTCACGGGATGATTGGAAACTAGGCATGGATTTTTTTTTAAAAACTGTCTTGCAGGAAGAAAGCAGAGAGTAGTAGTGGAAGGAAAATGTTCTGCCTGGAAGGTGGTGACTAGTGGAGCATCACAAGGATATTTTTGTGACCCTTGTTCTTTGTGATTTTTATAAATGATCTGGACGAAGAGGCAGAAGAATGGGTCAGTAAGTTTGCAGATGACACGAAGCTTGGAGAAGTTATGGATAGAGCTGAGGTTGTCAAAGGTTACTTGGACTTTCATGAATCATTGGGTTCTACCTTTTGGTGTTCAGGTCACTATTACAACAGATGGAGGGCCACAGTTCAAGTCGATGTTGTTCCGATCTTCAGGGCACTACCCATATTTGCAATGCAGCTTACATCTGCAGGCTAATGGGCTCATTGAGCATTTCCATTGATAATTGAAGGCAACATTAACAACAGGTGGTGATGCATCTACTTGGGGTGAACGTTTCCCCATTGTTCTCCATGGAGGGCGTACTGCTGTTGAGGCAAATCTTGGATGTTCAACGGCAGAGCTAGTATATGGCAGGTGAGTTGGTGAATCTGAATCCAAGCACAACGCTCTATGATCCAGCTACTTATGCTGATCCTCTTCGGGAAAACGTGAGATGACTCCAACCTACTCCTACGCAGCAGGCATCACCTGCAGTATATGTGGTGAATGATTTACAACGCTGTACTCATGTGTTCCTCCAGCATGATGCTGTTTGCAAACCACTTCAGTCCATTTATGATGAACATTTTCAGGTCTTACGACACCACCTAAAGACATTTGTGATTGTCAGTGATGGAAAAACTGACACTGTCGGTTGTATATTGACAGTCCATGTTCTGCATCAGTACCAGTGGCACCCCTACTAGTTGAACCATGCATCGCCTGTCTTGTGGTATTGTACAAGGTTGGGCCGAACTGTCAGCCCTCCGGACTGTTACATAGCTGGACAGTTCGAATCAGTCACCTCCTTGCATGGCTCAGAAGTGGGGGGTGGGGTGGGGTGGTTGTCATGGACACACACTTACCTTTGACAGGACCAGTGCTGGCCATGGCTGGTGACGTAAGTAATGTGATGTGCAGGGGAAATAATGCGCATGCGCAAGTGTGTTAAACATCAGAATACGGGTGATGGATCTCGGATGCAGGAGGAGGAGAGTGAGAGTGTAGGATCACCCATGTGGAAAGGAGCCAATGAGAAGGTCAGAGGAGTTCAGCTGGGTTGTGTTTGGGGATTTGAAAAATGCAATGTTGTGTCTAGTGAATTTTAAAATAAAGAAAGTTGACTTCACGGTGTGCTGAAAGAAACGAGTGAGCGTATTCTTTATTTGTTTGTAAGCTGTGGTAAATCAGGATCATTACAGAATCATGTTGGAGGTGAATGAAATTACAGAGGATAATGAGCAGAGGCTGGTGGGATGTTAGGTAAAGACAAAGGAAACCCTGTGTTTGTTGTGTCTACGGGTAGAGGGAGCCAGGGCAGATTAGTGGGAAATGGAGGAGATGCGGGTCAGGGCTGAGTTGATGTGGTGGAGTGGAAACCACGTTTTTAGAAGAAGGAAGACATCTCAGATGATCTGAACTGGAAGACCCCATCTTGGGAACAAATATGACGGATCAATTGAGAGAAAGGAATAGAATCCTTGCAGGGGCCTTGGTGGAAAAATTGCAGTTGACGTAGTTGTGGGAGATAGTGAGTTTGAAAAAAAAAAATGTGGAAAACTTGTCTCCCAAGATGGAGAATGAGAAATCAAGAAAGGGGAGAATGTTGCTGGAGATGGGCCATGAATTTGAGGTCAGGGTCAAAGTTGGCAGCAAAATGAATGACATTGGCGAGCTCATCACAGGTGTATGAGGTAGCCCCAATGTAGCCATCAATATAGTGGAGGAAGGGTTGAGGGGCCTTGCCAGGAAGAATACTGCATATTCTTTCAAGCTTCACAGGAAATGTGAATGTGAATTTTAAAAATTGTTTCAAAATTATTTGACTGCTTTTCTTTTGTGATTGTCAAATTGTAAATGTTTCATGGATTTTCTGCAATTTTTCTAAAGAATACAAGGACAAATACTTCACTTCATTGAGGAAATCTATGTGAAGTGGTGTCTTAAAAAAGAAGCCTCTATCCTCAAAGACCCCCACCACCTAGGCCACACCCTCTTCACTCTGCTACCATTGGGAAAATGTACAGGAGCCTAAAGGTGAGCACTCAATTGGACAAGGACAGTTTCTTCCCCACTGCCATCAGATTCCAGAATAAGCTATGAATCAAAACACTGCCTTACTTTTTGTGCATTATTATTCTTAATGTTGTAAGATGGTTATAATAGTGTACTACCAATCAATCACAATCAGACAGAGAGTCATGATTAATAGGCTTTAATCACCTTAAAGTGTCAGCACAGCTCGCATGTTGCTGACCCAGTTCCAAGGCAGGTACTGAGGGAGGGGTTTGAGTGTGGCAGCCTTTATGGGGATATCTGGGAGGGAGGAGTCAAAGGTTCGGGGGGGGGGGGTGCGGGCCAGCCCATACAGCACATACATAAATCTATACACATAGTGGTAGCACCACAAATATGAATGTTTGGACTGTGACGCTGCCGCAAAACAACGAATTTCATGACTTGTTCATGACAATAAATTCTGATTCTGATCTTGACAATCAGCATTAATTTTATCTCAACAAACTGAACTTTTTATGCTAGAAATCCAAAACATAACAGACATAAACCATGCAGCAAGACAGGCAGCATCAGCAAGGAGAGAAATAAACTCAACATTTCAAATCAAGGATCCTTTATATGAACTGGAAAAGTATCAGTTTTGTCAATTAGAACTTTGTTTATTTGTGACTGCAAAAAACACCATGCCTGCAAATGCTTTGGTTTAGTAGCATGAAATTTATTTAGTAAGTTGCATCCAGCACGAAGAAACAGTACTTAAAGTCATTATAGGGCACTGCTCTGTGGAGGACAGAGTGAGGATACAAGCATAGATTGGGACAATGTAATTTTGCATAGCTGCACCTTTTGATTTGGAGAAAGTAAATGGAATTGAAGTCGTTGTTCAGTGACTGAATGAGCTCAGTCCTTTCTCTGTTGCATTGCCACTTTTTCCTTTGAAGGCCACAGTAGAACCTGCCTCCTTCACACCTGCAGGCAGTGTATTCCAGATTCCATCCGCACGCTACTTTAAAAAGTCCTCTCCAAGTTGCAATTATACCTGTGACAGTAACTGTCTTTAAAAATAAAAGGAGCTGGCTGGATTTAGAACTAAGAAAAAGGAAGTGAGTTTATTCATGCAGATGATGGTGAGAGGTGTTCAGCCATGGAAGGCATTAAAAGAACTGATGTTGTTTTAAAGTCAGTCCTAGTTCCTGGGAAAGGGTCGATTGGTCCACTGGATCCATGCCAACCACTGGGCACATCTGTTTTCATCCCATTTCGACCACTTGGTCTGCCTCTCTCCAACACTATTTCAGGCAGTACATTCCACATTACCTTCTGGCTAAAACATCTCAGTTGTGAGGAGAGACTTGAGTGGAGGAATTTTTTTATTCCTTACCTCAAACCAGTTTATATATATATTGCTGGTTTCATGTTTAATTGTTTGCTCTTTTTTGGCTTTACTTAGTTGCCCTTTTACAAACAATACTCGCAATCCTCAGGCTAGTTGAGGAAATTCATGTCTTTTCTTGCAATTACATATTTTCTTCAACTTGCAATGGGTGGACTACTTTTTTCTCCGAGATCACTGACTATTTCAAGGCAAGTAAATTCATTGAAAATCTAATATATTTTCCTTTAATTTTGTACCATTTCTCATCTGCTGTCGCCTTTCAAACTGAATTTCCCAATTGACCTCTGCCAGCTTGTCCCTCGAAACAGTTCATTTATTTTTTTACCCAAGACCTCACTTTGGTCTTAAGAACATTTCCATGAATTTCAAAGTGAAATTCAATTACATTATTTTCAAAAAGATCTTTCGCCAGGAACTTCTTAATTACACCTGACGTATCTGAGATGGCTGGATCAAAATAAGTAATTCCATGGTTAGGTCATGAAGTATTATTTTCAGAAATGGCCGTGAACTCATCTTCCAGTAGAACCATTGGCAAGTTACTTTAATCTGCTTGAATGAAAATGAAATACTTATGCACTTTGAATTCTTTCATTAATGATGCAATTGTATTCCTATTTTTGGGGACCTTTGAATTACTCCCATTGGATTACTCCTTCATATTTCTGTCTTTACTACTTCATGATCTCAAAGCAAGAGAATCCTAAACCACTGTCTCTATCCTTTATTGAAGTTAAATCTGTAGAAGCTGTGATTGTAGTTTAATATGCAAAAGTGGTGGAGAAACTCAGCAGATCTTTGCTTCATGAAGTAAAAACACACCAAAATGCTAAAGGAACTCAGCGGGTCTTTTAGCATCCATTAAAAAAAAGGAAAGATGTGTTGCTGATGTTTTGGGCCTAAGCCCTTCTTCAAGGAATAAGCAAAATGAACCAGAAGCAGGAAATCTCAGAATTCAGACAATACTGGCTGGGGAGGAATCTAGACTAACAAAAGGTGTTGATGGCATATGATAAGGGATGAGACGAGCATTTATCATGTCTGTGCAAAAGGAGACAGGGAAGGGGAAACAGAACTGCAGGAAGTCAACAGGGGAAGAAGTGAGGGTGGGAGGATTTAATGAAAGCCAGAGAAGTTGATATTAATGCTATCCGGCTGGAGAGTGCCAGTCGGAAGATGAGGTGTTGTTCCTTCAATTTGAGTGTGGTTTCAGTCTGGCAGTGCATGAGACTGTGGACAGACATGTCAGCAAGGGAATGGAATGGGGAATTGAAATGCGTGGGCACTGCAAACTTCTTAATTACACCTGACATATCTGAGATGGCTGGATCAAAATAAGTAATTCCATGGTTAAGTGCATGAAGTATTATTTTCAAGACAGACAGAGCTATTGCTATTGCGGCAGACAGAGCCGAGATCTGCATCCAGTCTCTCCAATGTAGGAATCCATATTGGGAGCAACGAATCAGTAGATGACCCATGCAGATTCACAAGTGAAATGTTGTTTCACTTGGAAGGACTTTTTGCGGCCCTGAATGGTGGTGAGGGAGGAGGTGTGGGCGCAAGTGGAGCATTTCCTGCAATCACAGGTGGACAGTTGGTAGGGAGGGAGGAGGGAACAAGAGAGTCATGGAGGGAATGGTCCCTGCGGAAGATAGAGGGGGAAGAAAGAGGAGAATATGAGTCTAGTGAGTCTAGTGATGAAGGAGACTGATGGGATGATACGTGAAGACAAGAGGAATCCTGTCCTTGTTGCATGTGGGGGAGGAGGGAGCCAGGGTAGATGTGTGGGTGAGCTCTGAGTTGATGGTGGTAGAAGCAAAGCCATGTTGTTTGAAGAATGAGGCCATCTTTGATGATCTGGCATAGAAGTTCTCATCCTGGATGCAGATGCGCTGGAGATGGAGGAATTGAGGGAATGGAATGGAATCCTTACAGGGCAAGGTGGGAAGAGGTGTAGTTGAGGTAGCCATGGGAGTAGTTGGATTTGTAAAAGATGTCTACAAGAAGATCTTTGCCTCATGACCTGTCGAGGTTCACCAGCAGTTTTGTGTATTCAACTATCCTTTATTATTGGGGTACCCAACCCTTATTTCTTGCATTCAGTTCAAAACTGTGAGCAACTTGGAACCAAAGTTGTTGAATCAAATCCACGAGTTCTATTTTTTTTTGACAAAAATCTATTTTGAAATCTTCTTGCAACCCAGGAGTTCCATTAGCACCGTTTTTTGGGTGATTGCAGTCGCTCCACTTTTCCAAGCAGACTGGGCTGAGAAAGAGCAACTTTAAGTGAAAGGAGCAGCCTAGCGTCTGCAGTTGGTCCTCAACCAGAGATGGATTTCAGCAACATGGACTACCAGGTTGTGTTACAACACTCGCACCAGCTTGGTGAGAGCTCGCAGCCATCTTTAGTCAGCTGTTCCCATATGGTCTAGCGGTTAGGATTCCTGGTTTTCACCCAGGCGGCCCGGGTTCGACTCCCGGTATGGGAATTCCACTTTTCTATCTGCAGACAAGAATTCTTTTAAAATAAAGTAAGTGAAGCACTTCATGGTTGGTGGGGGGGGGGCTGCACCTTGAGAGTTAGGTGGGGGGGGAGCCCGAACCCTGTCTGGGGGCTGCGCTCACGGGACGGCCTGGAAGGGAGAGGGGGAGAGAGAGAGGGAGGGAGGAGGAGGGAGAGAGGGAGAAGGAGAAAGAGAGAGGAGGAGGAGGAGGAGGAGGAGGGGGGGTGGGGCTGGTGGGAGAGGAGACTGCTGCCTGAGTCTCGTCTGGGGGCTGCGCTCACGGGACGGCCTGGGAGGGGGGGAAGAGAGGGAGGGGGGGGGGGAAGAGAGGGAGGGGGGGGGGGAAGAGAGGGAGGGGGAAGAGAGGGAGGGGGGGGAAGAGAGGGAGGGGGGGGAAGAGAGGGAGGGGGGGGAAGAGAGAGGGGGGGGAAGAGAGAGGGGGGGGGGAAGAGAGAGGGGGGGGGGAGAGAGAGGGGGGGGGGGAGAGAGAGAGAGAGAGAGGGGGGGGGGGAGAAAGGAGACTGCTGCCCGAGTCTCGTCTGGGGGCTGCGCTCACGGGACGGCCTGGAGTCGCTGTCCTTGCCGAATGCGTGGCGGGGACGAGGAAGGGGCGTTGGCGTGGCCACGGGACCGGTTTCCCGCATCTCCAACCTCCATGACATTACAACATCGAATAGTCTTTCGGAATTTCTTCGGGGGGGGGGGGGGGTTTGGAATAGAAGCGCTGCAATCCAAGGGAGCGTCTCCAAAGTACGTTTCTCTGCCCAGGGTCCAGAGAAGGATCCTCATTGCTGATGGTGGCCAGTGAAGTTACTCTCGGGTCCACCGAAAGCAGCCGGGTCAACTCACTGAGATCACCGTGGATGAGTTGCGCTCACGTTAAATGTTTGCTCCCCCAACTCTCACTTGCTAACTCCCTGTTAATGTTGGGGAATCTAGTGAACTCCCGGGTCCTTTGGTGGATGAAATTCAGGTGCCGGACAGGTGTAGCAGAGCCTCCTCCCTCCGCAACTTTGTGTCCCAGTTCCAGCTCGCTTCTTCGTCACCCTCCCAGCGAAAGGCGAGGAGTTGCTCAATCTTCCTAAACAGATTTCTTCTATCTTCTACTTGTCTTGTGGTTTCCCCCCCCCCCTCGGATTTAATCACCATAATAAAACTGGAGGGGGAGGGGGAGGGGGAGGGGGAGGGGGGGGGGGGGAGGGGGGAGGAGGGGGGGGAGGGGGGAGGGGGGGGAGGGGGGAGGGGGGGTGGCTGGGTAAATGCTGCTTCTTTCCCAGCCCGGGTGAAGCTTGGAGATGGTCCCTCCCCTCGCCAATTGGCCGATGTGATGGAAAATTTGCAATTCACTCTGAGCCAATTGGAAAGGGTGGAAGTCGAGTTAGGAAATCCCCAAAGTTTCGGGAGTTCTGGCGGAGCACGCGGCCGTGTGGGTGAGGTGAGGGGGACTGCGCTCCATCCCATCAGGTAGGTGCCCCAGTCTGGCCACCTGGTCGACCCGAGAGAAAGGCAGGGTCCGCTCCCCACGGGACAAGTCACTGACATCGTTCTGCTCCATTCAGTTGCATGGGACTTGACCCACCCGGGGGTGCGCGATCAGAAGTAACCCTTGTGGTTGGAGTGATGGTCAGAGCCCCTTGTCACGCTTGCAGTGGCCTTTTTAGCGATGATTTATCCCAATCCTGGGTTGTGGTCCCTTCCATACAGATTTTTAATAGCGGGCGTAACGGGGTCTTGATATCGACGATCGGGATCTTCTGAGTTGTCCGATCTTCGGATTTTTCATCTCAACTTTCCTGGTCCAGGCAAACGAATAAGAAGTGGTGGGAGACCGGTCATCATGTTGTCTCCTACTCCACGTGCGTTCACACACCGCTTGTAATGCTCTGAGTGAGTTGATGGCAGCTGTCCAAGGTGACCAGAATGCAATAAGTCGACCACTCCAGCTCGCTGATCTCATCTCTGGAGCTCCTCAATCACGTGTCGTAGTTTTAAAGCAAGTTTTTGTTTTCTTTGGACGATTATTGAATCTTTAATAGGAGTGTGGTGAAGGTGGCCCTTCTTGTAAAAGCTGGCCACGCACCGGGGGAAACGTGCAATCTGGCTGGGAAGTTCTTCCATGGGAAAACAAACTCTTCAAGAAGTTACAGAAATGCATGGGTGGTAATTTACCAAAATTCCGTGGACTCCAGCAGATTCGAAGTCACCAAAGGTGGACAAAATGCAATTAACTGGAGGCCAGTTAGCTTAATGTGTGTAGTAATCATTTGGATAAACACCATTCCATCTAGCAGATGCACCAGGGATTCAGGAAGGGCAGGTCACGTTTAACTTAATTTACTGGGGGTCTTTGAAGAGGTACAGTTTAGCATGCGGTGGATAGAGGAGGAAAAGGTGGATTTCGATTTCAAGAAGGCATTTGATAAGGTGCTGCACAAAAGACCTGCATAAGACAAGGATGTACTGGAGATGAGGATAATGCATTGGCATGCATAAGAGTGAAAGTCTGCAGAAGCTGTGATTGTTGTAAAAACACAGAAATGCTGGAGAACCTTGCAGTTCTCACAGTATCCGTCAGATAAAGAGAAACAACCAAGGATCTTGAAGAAGGACTCAGGCCTGAAACGTCTGTGAGACCTGCTGAGTTCCCCCTAGCATGTCTGTGTCTTGATGGCATGTGGAGAGGATTGGTTAACCAGTAGAAGGCAGAGAGATCGGATAAATAGGTCTTTCTCCAGTTGGCAATGCCGGTGCATCACAAGGATCGGTGTTGGGCCCACAACTGTTTACAATATACTGAAATGATTTGGAGGAGGGGACCAAGAGGAGTGTATCTCAGTTTGCTGAGGGCGTTGAATTAAGTGAGAAAGCAAATGGTGTGAAGGTCACAGAATGTTTACATAGTCTGTCAGATGGAGTGCAATGTTGCTAAATGTGAGTTCATGCATTTTGGAAGGAAAAATAGTAAACCAGACTATTATTTAAATTAACTGCAGGATGCTGTTGTGCAGAGGACCCGGGACTACTTGTGCATGAATCACGAAAAGTTAGATTACAGGTGCAGCGGGTTGCTGGCCTTCATTACTGAGGGATAGAATTTAAGAGCAGGGAGGTTCTGCTGTGACTGTGCAGGTTACAGGTTAGGCTGCACACGGAATACCATGTGCAATTCTGGTCTCCTTGCTTTTGAAAGGATAAGCTGATGTTGAAGTCAGTGCAGAGGAGGTTAACCAAGTTGATTCTGGAAATGAGAGGGATAGCAGGGGAGAAGAGATTGAGGAGCCTGAGACTACTCTTATTGAAGTTTAGAACCATGAGAGGGATCTTCTCAAAACATAAAATTATGAAAGGAGTGTGTGTGTGTGTATGCATGTATGTAAAGCAGGGTTGTTGGTCCCACTGGCAGGGAGACGGGAACTAAGGGAATTGGCCTCTCAAATCAGGGGAGTAGATTTAAAACAGAGATGAGAAGGAATTGCTTTTCCAAAAGCAAACTGAATCTGAAATGCTCTGCCCAAATGAAACGATACAACCAGGCTCATGAATTTAAGATGTTGATAGTAGGTTTTTGAATAGCAGAGGAATTAGTAGTTATGAGGAACAGGTAGATAAGCGAAGTCAAGTCCACAGCCAGAACAGCCACAATCTTATGGAATAATGAAAGGCCAGATGGCCTATTCTTGCTCCTATTTCTTTCTTATGCTCTTGTATTATGGCTCATTTCATTTTGAAGTAGAATACATCTGTTTCATGATTACACCTTTATCTCTTGAGATGATGTCGAAAAAAATAAACGGCAGTTCACTTGTTCAGAATAGCTGTCTTTGCTGAATTGTTTCAAAGATTAGGATTCTTAAATATATGGGATCAAAAAAATATCTTAAATTAGTGGAGTATGAAAACCACAATACCAAAACTGGGGTTTATTAATTCTGATCCCCTTGTCCATTTGATGCTCTGGTTACTGAGTCAGACGTTCGTGCCACAATGGTGTTCATTTTCATTGTGTTCTTTAATAACCTTATCCAACACTCTGAAAACATGATGTTCTTCTATTTGTTTGTCCCCTTGGTCAAGAAACTAAGTCAATGAAATAAATGGAAACCAAAAATTAAATCATGACACAAGGGAAGCCACAGTACAGAAACATGCCAAGGTGCAGCATCTGAATACCTGATGTGATCACAAGAAGATAAACAAAGTAATACATCAATGGAAGTAAATATACACAATCTCATTTCCATGGGTGCCAGTGTGACTGTAGCTGGAATCATGATCTTCGCTTGATAGGTCATTACTTAGAATTAGAAGTTGCATCAATTTGGATCAAGTAAAGAAAATAGCAAAGGGCAGAAAATATTAGTCAGAGAACTATTTACAGGTTGCCAGAAAGTAGATGTAATATTGGGCATGGCAGAAAGCAGGACATGAGGGGGTGCATGTAGCAGGGTTAAAACTGTATTCATTTTAATGTACTTAAAGACTAGATTAAACAAATTTGTTGCAATGATGTGGTAGATTAGTTCATGGAATGCGTATATGAATCTTTACCAAGTTAATTCTTTGAGGAACCAAATGGGAATAAAGGCCAATTTAGATTTTGTTTTGTGGAACAAAAAAAGCTTAATTGGTACTTCTGTTGGCAAGGGACTTTTGAAAAACATGGCTGTTCTGCTTATAGAAAGTGACAATGAGTTTAAAAGTGATTTAGCTCAATCCAAAAACCAGCGTTAAATCTCAATGAAGGTAAGTCAGGAAGGTATGAAAGGAGATTTGGCTGCTATTCATTGGAAGAATGCGATAAATGGCATGGCAGTGTGAAGGCAGTGATTAACTTTGAAAGAAATAATGTATAACATTTGTATTCTATCGCTAACAAAAGAAATTAAAGATGGTCTTAAATCAAGTGAAGAGGCATATAAAGTTGTCAGAAATAGAAATAGACCTGAAGATTGGGAAGATTATAGAATTTGGAAAGAAGGATATTTTTAAAAAGGCATGATTAAAAAAAAAATGAAGGTAGACCAGTGTGAATCATTAAAACAGACTTTAGGAGCTTTTATTGATTTGTTAAAAGTCAAATAAGGGAAAAAATAAACACCATGTGTACCAAAATAAGAAATTAAAATGGAATTAAGCAATTTGTCCCTGTCTTCATGGACAAAACCTACCAAGTATATTAGAAAATCCATGGTCACGGGAGAATGAAGATCTGAAGGAGCTAAATATTAGATAATGTAGTAGAAAATCAACAGTCTTGAACGTGGAATAATCCCAATAAGTTGATGACTTACATTCCAGTCTTTTGAAATAAATGGCTTTAGGAATAGTGGATGCTCTGGTCACCTAAATTTTCTTTGAAGTTCTCATCCCCACTAATGTTTGACACCCCACCTCACTAAGGGGACAAACAAATGGAAGAACATCATGTTTTCAGACGGTTTGTTTTGGATAAGGTTATTGAGGCAGGGTACAGCTATCAAAGGAACACAATGAAAATGAACACCATTGTCACATTAAAGTGCGACTCAGCAACCAGAGCATTCAATGGACAAGGGGATCATAATTACCAAATCCCAGTTTCTTCCAGTTAATTGGAGGGAAGTAAATATGATGAGGAAGGAAGGGAAAATGGAGAACCATAAAACAGTTCGTACAACTTGTAGTCAGGGAAAATGCTGGAAAAATTGAATATATGTTGACCTTGGGATACCAGTAGATAGTTTCCTGAAAGTGATGAGACAGATGGAAAGGTAGTGAAAAATATATTTGGGAAAAATACCTTCATTTATAAGGGCATTGAGTACAGAAGTAGGGAAGTGATGTTTAGAGTATTGTGTATATTTCTGGTTGCCTTCTTAAAGGAAATATATAATTAAGCTGGAAAGATGTTATAGGCACTGGAGGGCTTGAGTTAATAGGGGAGGTTGGATAGACTAGGACTTTTCACCATGGCGTGTAGGATGCTGTGAGAGATTGAAACAATCATGAGGGGCATAGATTAGGTAAATACTCATTTTTTCTTTCCCCCCCCCCCACCCCCAGAGTAGGGGAATATAAAATTAGATGGCAGAGATCTCAGCTGAGTTCTAAAAAGGGACCCAAGAGGCACCTTTCTTGTATGGAGGGTTGTAGGTAATTAGTGGTGAAAGGAAGTGCCAGAGATGGCTATATTTGCACTGCTCAAAAATCATTTAGATAAATGCATGAATATGAAGGATTAAGAGGTGATATGGGTTAAATAATTTGACCACCATAAGTCAGTAACATGTTTGTATAGGGGCAATTTCTGTGCTGTAAAACTCTTTGACTATAACAATGGACATTTAGAAATTCAAACACATTTACAAAAGTGCAAAGATCCAGATGCCAGAAATGTGGACCACTCGAGAATCTTGACTTTTCAAAATCTCTTGAGCATTTTAATTTTAGCGAGCTTTTGTGTACGCGTGTCCATGTGTAAGGGCCACAGATGCACAGCGGCAACCATATATAATGTACGCATTTACTGAACCCATAATAATGGCAACTATATATAACATACGTATTTATTAAACCCATATTAATGGATCCCAACGTAGATAAACTTCAGTGTGTGTGAAGAGAAGAACACTTGAAAACTGAGTGACAAACTTGAAATAATTAAGAAGCTAGAATGTGATGTGAGCAGAACTATTCTAATGGAAGCATACGACATCAGAAAGTCTACAATTTATGATGATGAAAAAGGCTACTGCAGAAAAGACCATTGAAATATTTGTTAAATTTGTGGAATAGAACCATAGCTTCTGTTTTCAAGACATCATGGTGCAGAATAATCTTATCACAAAGAAATTACAAAGGCGGAAACAAAGTAATATACAGAAGTATTTAAAGAAAGCAAAAGAAGTGCCAAGTAGTGGAGCAGATGCTGCAAGTGTTCCATCCACAAGTAGTGCAGTTTTATTTCTCCTCAAATTTAAATCTTAAAAGTAGTGCCCGAGAATCTGGAAAATCCAGGCTGACCTAATCAATTCCTGAACAATCTGGATTTTCAGATTTCTACTGTATTTACAAAGAGATGCTGTCTGATTTATTTCAGTATTTGATATTTTGCTTTGCATATTATGTATACTAATATGCACAAACAGAAATGGCTATTGTGATGGACTGGTGCCCGCAACATTCATAATTAGTTCCTGGAGCAATAAGGCTCATTGGTTTGCATTAAGTTGCAGTCAAGGCCAGAGTTGCCGATGGGAGTTTCAAGTGGTTTAAAGATCCTTAGATACACCTGAAGTTGAACCTATCAGCTTTTTTGCATCGTGCTGTCTTCCAATGACTCCAATGTGACAAATCTGGCTGAATTTTATTTCTCTTCTGCTGCTGAGGGCCTCAATTGTGAAATGTCTCCCAAAACCCACTTTCTTTCTCCTGTGAACCTAAGTCACCTGGCTGTTGATCATCTGTAGTAATGTCTCAGTACTTTTTTTTGCCAATTATTTGATAAAATGCAAAGGAACATTTTGGTAGATTATTGGTGCAACATAACCACCATCGGCAGAATTGTGGAATTATTCAACGATGATTATTGATTAGGTGAAATGGATGTTCTAGTGGCCAAAAATTTGACAAAAAGGGCAGGTTTTAAATTGAACACTAGGCAGTGAAGTCATTTGCTGCCTACTCCTCTTGTTTGGTAACTTTGATTGCTTTCCATCCCTTCTGACCCCCACCCCCCACCCCCCACCCAAACTAATCTCTATTTACTTTGACTCAGGTCTTTCCCATTCCATCTGACCGCAGGTACTGGCACCAGCACAGGTAATTTAGGGAAGGTGAGGGTGTCCATGAAAATTTTGCTCGTGAACCAAACTCTTTGGAGCTCATTGTTTCAAATAACATTTGGATTTTCAATTAACGGATCACTCTGTCATGTTCTAAATGCTTCAACACTGTTATAATCTTGGTTGTATCTGAACTAGCCAGTTTCCCACAGTGAAGAGCTGTAGTATGCAAATGAGATGTGATGATAATCTGTTATGGGTGGGAAGAATGATGGAGGCAAGGATACCCAAAGCAATTTTTTATTGTTCAACCAACATATGTGATATTTAGCATCCTTTTGTGAGAAGGAAAGGGCCTCCATTCTCTTACTTGTGAGAATAAACAGTGCCTGTGACAGTGGATCAGCCTCTCTACAATGAAACATCATAGAGAGAACTTTGATGTTGCACTGCCTCCAACAGCACTTCGAGACCAATCCTAGGTGTGCGACTCTTGTTGGTGAAGGCAATGAAAAAAAGATTGTGTGCACAATACCACAAATTTGGAATTCCTAATTCATTAAACTGCACCCTGTTAGACACAGCAGTAATTTGGAGAAAACTTCATAACTAATTTGGGGATCTGTCACTTTGTTTGCTTCACTCCATGTATTAAATCACGTTCACAGCTGTGTCAATGTAAAAGATGCTGAAGGAATTTGGAGGAATAGAATGAGTAACAAAAAGTACAAACTACCAAAAGAGAGCACGGAGTCTCACTTAACCATAACCATATAACCATTTGCATGAGTTAACAAATCAAAACACTTTCTCCAGTTTTATTCGGTGGGGGGCGGGGGGAAGAATTATTGTGGTCAGGATCAATATATGCCACTCTAATAATAGAATGACAATAATAGAATGGTATTTTAAATGAAAAGGAGAATTGATGAAGTGGGGGGAGGGGGCATGTGAGAGAGAATAGGTTACAAGGAACCAGGTGGGAAGCTAGAATCTGGGGCCAGCCGCATTCTGTGAGTAGAATTGCCTCCAATTTTGTAACAAAATATGGAAAGTTAAGGATCTAATGGAACTGATGGTGGATCGATTGCTATTTACCACCCAGATCAAGGATAGCATCCTGGAATTTGTGCAGAAGCTGATGTGGAATCAAGGTAAGGGTACTTCAGCAAATTAACTGAGGGAAACCAATGAAGATGAATAACATACCAATATGAAAAACAGACTAATCTCCAGTTTTCTATCTTTGTATTTTCAGAGATGCTTACAAAAATTTGAGAGTAGTCATTCACCTGGCTTCAAAATGAGTTGAGTGGTAAACACCAGAGAACTGGGGTGTGATTAGTGAAGATCAGGGTTTGTGGTGGGGCTGAATCAGTTAACAATAATTTGTAAATGATGGAGATGATGGAATTGAAAACCATGTGTTCAATATTTGCAGTGCCATAAGTAATTGAAGAAGATAATTTGAGAGTTCAGGGCTGGAGTTTTGACCTCTTATGTTCTTCACCTTTAGCCAGCTGGGCCATGACTTCTGGAATTCTCAACTCAAATCTATTCTTTCAAGATGTTACATAAATCTTGACTCTTTGGCCAAGCATTTGATCGCCTGCCCTGGTCCTTTTCCCCTGCTCAACTGCTATATAACCACTTACAGCACAGAACAGGCCAGTTCGGCCCTACTAGTCCATGCCGTAACAAATTCCCACCCTCCTAGTCCCACTGACCAGCACCCGGCCCATACCCCTCCAGTCCTCTCCTCTCCATGTAACTATCCAGTCTTTCCTTAAATGTAACCAATGATCCCGCCTCAACCACGTCTGCCGGAAGCTCATTCCACATCCCTACCACCCTTTGCGTAAAGAAATTTCCCCTCATGTTCCCTTTATAATTTTCCCCCTTCAATCTTAAACCATGCCCTCTAGTTTGAATCTCCCCCACTCTTAATTGAAAAAGCCTATCCACATTTACTCTGTCTCTCCCTTTTAAAATCTTAAACATCTCTATCAAGTCCCCCCTCAATCTTCTCTTTGGCTTGGCTTCGCGGTCGAAGATTTATGGAGAGGGTAAAAAGTTCACGTCAGCTGCAGGCTCGTTTGTGGCTGACAAGTCCGATGCGGGACAGGCAGACACGATTGCAGCGGTTGCAGGGGAAAATTGGTTGGTTGGGGTTGGGTGTTGGGTTTTTCCTCCTTTGCCTTTTGTCAGTGAGGTGGGCTCTGCGGTCTTTTTCAAAGGAGGTTGCTGCCCGCCAAACTGTGAGGCGCCAAGATGCACGGTTTGAGGCGTTATCAGCCCACTGGCGGTGGTCAATGTGGCAGGCACCAAGAGATTTCTTTAGGCAGTCCTTGTACCTTTTCTTTGGTGCACCTCTGTCACGGTGGCCAGTGGAGAGCTCGCCATATAACACGATCTTGGGAAGGCGATGGTCCTCCATTCTGGAGACGTGACCCATCCAGCGCAGCTGGATCTTCAGCAGCGTGGACTCGATGCTGTCGACCTCTGCCATCTCGAGTACTTCGACGTTAGGGATGAAAGCGCTCCAATGGATGTTGAGGATGGAGCGGAGACAACGCTGGTGGAAGCGTTCTAGGAGCCGTAGGTGGTGCCGGTAGAGGACCCATGATTCGGAGCCGAACAGGAGTGTGGGTATGACAACGGCTCTGTATACGCTTATCTTTGTGAGGTTTTTCAGTTGGTTGTTTTTCCAGACTCTTTTGTGTAGTCTTTCAAAGGCGCTATTTGCCTTGGCGAGTCTGTTGTCTATCTCATTGTCGATCCTTGCATCTGATGAAATGGTGCAGCCGAGATAGGTAAACTGGTTGACCGTTTTGAGTTTTGTGTGCCCGATGGAGATGTGGGGGGGGCTGGTAATCATGGTGGGGAGCTGGCTGATGGAGGACCTCAGTTTTCTTCATGCTGACTTCCAGGCCAAACATTTTGGCAGTTTCCGCAAAGCAGGACGTCAAGCGCTGAAGAGCTGGCTCTGAATGGGCAACTAAGGCGGCATCGTCTGCAAAGAGTAGTTCACGGACAAGTTTCTCTTGTGTCTTGGTGTGAGCTTGCAGGCGCCTCAGATTGAAGAGACTGCCATCCGTGCGGTACCGGATGTAAACAGCGTCTTCATTGTTGGGGTCTTTCATGGCTTGGTTCAGCATCATGCTGAAGAAGATTGAAAAGAGGGTTGGTGCGAGAACACAGCCTTGCTTCACGCCATTGTTAATGGAGAAGGGTTCAGAGAGCTCATTGCTGTATCTGACCCGACCTTGTTGGTTTTCGTGCTCCAGAGAAAAAAGCCCTAGTCTGCACAACCTTTCCCTGTAACTCAAACCTTGAAATCCTGTCAACATTCTTGTGAACCTTCTCTGTACTCTCTCTATTTTGCTTATATCTTTCCTATAATTTGGTGACCAAAACTGTACACAGTACTCCAAATTTGGCCTCACCAATGCCTTGTACAATTTCATCATAACCTCCCTACTCTTGAATTCAATACTCCGATTTATGAAGGCCAATATTCCAAATGCCTTCTTCACCACACCATCTACTTGAGTATCAGCCTTGAGGCTACTATTTACCATCACTTCTAAATCCCTTTGTTGCTCTGCATATCTCAATAGCCTACCATTTAATGCATATGACCTATTTAGATTTGCCTTTCCAAAATGTAAAACCTCACACTTATCTGTATTAAATTCCATCAGCCATTTCTCAGCCCACACCTCCAGCCTTCCTAAATCACCTTTTAATCTTCGGTAATCTTCCTCACTGTCCACAACACCACCAATCTTTGTGTCATCCGCAAACTTGCTTATCCAATTCTCCACCCCTACTTCCAGATCGTTAATATATATAACAAATATATATATATATATATATATATATATATATATATATATATAAAACTGCTGATGCTCAATTATGTGATTACAAAACTGTTCACATTATCCTGACTATATAACAATTAGGAATATTTAACTACATTAAAGGAAGCTGAAAAATCCAAGTATTTGTTCCAAAATAAAATTAATTCTTACTCTCACTCAGCTCAACATCAACTGAATGATCTGAATGGCTTCTTTCTGTAAATTGACTTATTCCTTCTACTGAGAACAAAAGGTCTCTGTCTCATTCTAAAACAATGAATCAGGTTGTTTTTGATAGTGAGCCTTGATTAGTGTGGATTCCAAGACTACTGTGCAGGTGCTTTTTCCCTGGGACCCTGTACTGGTCCAGCTAATCTCTTTCAGCAGAGATGAGGGAATCTGGCCTGTTGAAAATCCCCAGCTTTCATCATTTCACCGGGGACCACTGTGCTTTTCACTGGCTTGGGGTCAACATTTAGAATTTGTCGCAAAATTCGAACATCTGGCACACCTCCTCCAATGCTCCAATGTACAAGGTTTTGATTGCCTGTCAAAGTTTGTGCTTCTGAGTTCATTGAGATTTTTTTATTAAAGGGAGGAGACATGTTGCAGTGTTCTTAATGGAAATTTGCAAACTATGCTTTATTTTAAATTGTATGACAATGTCATAATGTGCAGGCCAAGTAATTTATAATGTCTGCAATATGCCCCTGTTCTGGAGTTGTACAAAAAAGCTCTATCTCATACTTTCGTAGGCTGTGTGTACTTGTATAGAACCAAAGAGCATTACATCACTGAAACAGGCCTCTTCAGCCCTTCTAGTCTGAGCCAAGCCATTTTTTGTTTACCTAGTCACACTGACCTGCACCCTGTCCATAGCCCTCCATTCTACTTCCATCCAAATTCCTCTTAAATGTTAAAATTGAACCTGCATTCACCACTTCAGCTTTCAACTTGTTCCACACCCCCACCACTCTCTGTGTGAAGAAGTTCCCCCTCATGTTCCCTCTAAACTTATCCCCTTTTCATTCTTAACCCATGTCCTCTGGTTTGTA
Organism: Narcine bancroftii; assembly: GCF_036971445.1. NCBI lineage: Eukaryota > Metazoa > Chordata > Chondrichthyes > Torpediniformes > Narcinidae > Narcine > Narcine bancroftii. The sequence continues at coordinate 37,566,995 of NC_091476.1, read as the reverse complement.
TCTAACCTAACCTCAGTGGAAAAAGCCTACCTACATTTACTCTGTCTACCCCCCTCATAATTTTAAATACAGGCATACTAGAGCATTCCTAAACCTTTAGTATGCCAAAATGGCGTAAAGTGAAGACCCATTCACTACTATTGAAGGCTATTTTCATAAAAACGGAAACCCATTCAAATTTCTTTCAGATAGCGAACACAGGTTTCTTCATGAAAGTGAATTTTCGTACAGAGAGTATTTGTAAAGCAGGGTATACTTGTATCTCTAACAAATCTCCCCTCATTCTTCTATGCTCCAGGGAATAAAGTCCTAACCTGTTTAATCTTTCCCTGTAATGTCTGGGCAACATCCTAGTAAATCTTTGCTGCACTCTTTCTATCTTATTGATAACTTTCCTACAGTTAGGTGAGTATCTTTGCTTTAACTGCTCTTGTTCCAACCAACTCGACGACAGTGGAAGACAGACAAAGGCATGAATGTGACCACAGTGTATGACAGTGTCCTGTTGTTGCTGAATGTTCTGTGAAGTACAAACGAAACAGTTGATAGCAAATAAATCTGCTGATCTTACAGAACCTCATCCATTCCAGTCAGATGCATAATATAAATGGGGTGCGATTGAATTGACTGACTCTTTAACCATGAAGACCGCAGTGTGTTCAAGCCCAATCACTCCAAATGGCTGACAATGTATTTGTGGTTTTATTAATGCTAGGTCAAAGACTGACATGAAGAGTGAAAAAAATGAGAGTGCTGCACTGTGCACGTCTCCTGAAATCGACATGACAAAAGCTGCTTTTATTTTTGACTAACTGAAGGGTTCGTGCCTCCAGCTCCCAGTGAGCTGGTACCATGTAGTCAGTGGTGCATCTAATTCTGTGCTGTGTTAGTTAAAGCACAAGAAAGAGATTCAATGATAGGCCGTTCCACCATTCAATAAAATCGTGGTTAATATTTTCCTGAAGTGACACTTTCACTAAACGAATATCCCTTAATTTCCTTTAAATCTTTCTCAAATATACGAAGTTTTTGAGCCTTGGGAGAGAGAATTCCAAAGCTGCATTGCTCTATGGAGTCATTTTCATTATCAGCCGTGAATAGATAACCCTTGTGTTGAGATTTCAACACCTGGTTTAAGACACCTCTGTCTTGTGCCTCCTTTGTTCAGCCCTGTGAGAGATTATTTTGTTTCAATGAGATTGTTTCACATTGTTGTGAATAAATAGAGTAAAGGCAATGACTACTCAATCTCTCCTCACAGGACAATCTACTCTGTCCTACATACCCTCTTCCACTACTTCAGATTTCAGATTTATTGTCAGAGTACATAAATTATATCATATACAGCTCTGAGATTCTTTTTTCTTTGGGCACGGTAGACCTACCATACATAACTGATAGTACAAAAAAAACTACACAACATGAACATGTAAACATATAAAAGAAATGTAAACCGATAATGAATGTAAACAAACTGTCCAATACAGAGAGAATAAAAAAGAAAATCAATAAAGTGCACAGGTAAGAGTCGTTAAATGAGTCCCTTATTGAGTTTTTTTGTGGAGTCTGATCGTGGAGGGGTAGCAGCTGTTCCTGAACCTGGTGGTGCGAGTCTTATGACACCTATATCTCTTTCCTGATGGCAGCAGCAAGAACAGAGCATGTGCTGTTGGGTGGCGGGGGGGGGGTGGGTCTTTGATGTTTGCTGCCGCTCTCTGATGGCAGTGTTCCCTTCAAAATCAATCTGGTGAACCTTTACCTCACTCCTTTGATAGGGAGAACAGACTTGCACAGTTTTCCCGGTGTGGTTGCACAAGACTCCACGGAATTGAAATGAAGATATTATTACTCAAATCAGAAAGTTGAACACATTATTTGCTTTGCTAATGTCGTGCCAGGCAATTTAGGTCCCACTGAATACCAGCACCTTTTAATCCAGCACCGTTTTTTTAAAAACAAAGTTCTTTGTTTTCTGACAGTGAATTACCTCATTTCTTCAATGAATTGTGCTTCAACAATTGACTTAATTTGACAATAATCCTTGAAGTCTTTCTGCGTCCTGCTCATAACCTACACTGTTGCCCAGATTCATGTCATCAATAATTGCCAGTAGAATACACTTTGTCCCTGGCGATGTAGTTTGTGTACACCTAAGACCCTAACACTAATCTGTGTGACACCTCATTGCTCACACCCTTCCCACCCAGTCTTCTGTCCATTAACTGGTCTTAAATCCATGATAGTATATTCTAAAGGACTTGGAACAGTACAGCACAGGCCCTGTCTGTGCTAAACTTGATGTCCCAATCGAACCAAACCTTATTTGTTTGCACTTGATAGATATCCCTCCATTCCCTTCATATTCTTGTGCCTATCGAGAGGCTTCTTAAATGTTATCATTGTATCTGCTGCCACTGCTATGTCTGGTAGCCCGTTCCAGACACCTTTAATCCACACTTCTGGGTGCTTTGTAGCACATTGGTGAGCCTCTTGTGTTGTTCTTGTGTGGATCTTCATAGGATCCTGTATTCCATGTTCACACGTTCCCTATTTATGCCTTCTATGATGTGCTTCATTGTCCTGTGGAACACTTCTGGTGTTGAGGAAATTCCAAAAGGCATCCTCAGACAGGAGTTTCAGCCGAGTGGTGTATTTAATGTACAGTATTTTGTGCTATCTTAATGCTGTTTTATTTGCCAGAAGCCCTGGGATGCATCCAATGTTCTGAAAAACTTTGCACCGGCCATCTCGCTTGTAATTTCATCCCTGGTTGGAATCTGGTCATGTTCCCTCTTTATATTGGCATTCAGGTTTTTTTGGTCCATGCACACGTGTAGGTCACCGTTCTTTTTGACACACACCATTGAATTCACCCATTCCGTGGGCTCCTCCACTTTCTTTATGAGCTCTAGTACTATGTAATATTATTACATTTGGTTGAGTTCTGCTTGAGCTTTTCTTTTAGTGGCGTGGAACCTGCCTCGGGGCATGCACTACTGGCTGTGCGTCCTCCTTTAACTGTATCTGATAGGTGAATGATAGTACACCAAATCCCTTGAAGAAGCCTGGAAATTGATCCAGTATTTCCTCTAGCTGTTCTCTGCATGGTCACTATTAATGTGGTACACCCTCTTAACGAGGCTTAAGTTTTCATATGCTTTGTCACCAAGCAGTGATTCATGTCCATCTGGGGCTACTGTGAATCTGAGGTGGTGCTCTTTATCTTTAAATTTCACCTCGAGTTTACATGTACCTGTCGAGTTGAGCTGTACGGGATTTGCATGGAGGTATGGTTTTATCTTTATTGCCCTGATGTTGTGCTCACAAATTAAATTGACCTTTGCCCCTTTGTCCATCTTGGAAAGGAGTATTTTTTTCCATTTGGATGCAATGACACAGTCCACTTATCTTGTCCGACTCTGTTCATGTTTGGCTGCTGAGTGTCTGTTGGTTATGGTCTTTCCGCATTACCATGCTATAAAGAGTGCATCACTGAAAGCCCTCTTTTTACAGTGTGCATGATTTCACTTCTCTTTTGTTTCCCTTTGGAAAAACGTTGCTTTGTGTAATGATTCTGCCCTTTGCACTTATTATAGACTTTTCCATAGGCTGGGCATTGTTTTGGTGCGTGTTGAGTGCCAGTGTTGAGTGCCACGTCGTTTGAAATTGAATGTCTCTCCACCTTTTTGTTGTTTCCTATGTATTTTTTTTAAAATTTGTGTGTGGACACAAACTGTGGCTATGGCTATGCCTTCGTTTTCACTGGCTTTTGAAGTCTCACTGAACTATTTCACTGGTGTGGCATATCTTCACAGCTCCAGCTAAGGTAAGCTCTGTCTCTTGCAGCAATCTCTCTCGCACTTTCTTATCAATAATACCGAACACAATTTGATCATGGATCATTGAATCTTGCAGTGGTCCAAAATTAAATATTCTTGCTTTTAATTTTGTCTGTTTAAAAAAAAAATGTATCAAAGCTCTCTCCCTGCAGCTGAAAACAGGTATATCTCGAATGTCTCCTTTCTCTTTGGTGAACAGTGTTAATCAAACATTTTGATAATCAATTCGACAGGGCTGCCCATTGACACCAGCCTTATTTACACTGGTTATTGAACCATTAGCTCAGGCTATTAGACAAAATAAAGAAATTAGAGGGATGAGGTTTAAGAATGAAGAATATATAATTAACTTATTTGCGGATGATGTGTTGGTATACTTGATGGAACCGGACTGGTCGTTGAAACAACTGCAAGAGTGTTTGTTGAAATTTGGAGAATTATTGGGATATAAAGTTAAATGGGATAAAAGTGAAAATTTACCAGTTGGAGTGGGTGATTATTTTGAATTTAAGACAATTACAAAATTAAGGTGGACAAGTGAAATTAAATATTTAGGTGTGTTTATGGATACAAATCATCAATCATTATATCAATTAAATTATGTACCTATATTAAGACAGATTAAAGCAGATTTGATTAAATGGAAAGATCTTCCATTAACTTTGATTGGTTGGGTTAATTGTATTAAAATGAATATTTTTCCTCAAATTCAATATTTATTCCAGCCACTTCCTTGTTTACTTTCTAAGGGTTTTTTTTTTCAAGATTTGAACAAAGCAGTGCAAGAGTTTTTATGGAAAGGTAGATTAGCTCAAATGGCATTGCATAGACTTGCATGGAAGTATACATTGGGCGGACTACAACTATCGCATTTTCAAAATTATTATGAAGTGGTCCAGTTGAAGTTCATTAGTAGATTGATGGATAAAGATCAGTCTCCTATCTGGGCTAAAGTGGAGATGGTGTGTATTCCTAGGGTTGAAATACATGAATTTATATTTCGTTGAAATTCAAATTTGTTACAGCAATATGATATGCCAATATTGAAACATTTATGAAAGATTTGGTTAAAAAAATAGGGTGCTGGGTCGAAAGATAAATTATCTATTTTAATTCCATTGTATAACAATCAGCTTAGTCCTTTTTCAATGTTTAACAATCATTTAAAGATTTGGGATTCTAAGGGTATAAAGACAATACAAGATTGCTTTATAGAGGGGCAATTTCTTTCTTTTAACCAATTGAAAGAAAGATTTGATATACCTGTAAATTCTTTGTTTGTGTATTATCAACTTAGGGCTTTGATAAAAGATAATTATGGTAGAGAGATGATTTTACCTACTTTGTCGAGATTTGAATCTTTGATTTCCTCTATACTGAAAAAGGGTTATATTTCAGTTATGTATGATTTGTTACAAGATAGTATGGATAAACAAGATTGGGAGAAATCTAAACTTAAATGGGAGAGTGATTTAGTATTTATTTTTCCTGAAGAAGATTGGGTGAATATGTGTCAAGACAATGTAATTAAATTGACTAATGTGCGATATGGAATGATTAACTATAATTTTTTACATCAATTATATTTGACCCCGGAAAAGTTAAAAAAAAAATATGGGTTTAGTAATTCGGATTTTTGTTTTAGATGGGGTTTATGTATTGAAACTTTTTTACATACTGTATGGAATTGTGTTAAAGTTCAATAATTTTGGCAAGGAATTAAAGTAGTTTTGGAGAAATTATATAATTTTATATTACTGTTGGATCCAACGATTTTCTTGTTGGGAAATTTATATTCGTTAAGAGGAATGGGTTTGGATAAAATTCAAATTGCTTTTGTATGTTTGGTATTATTGGTAGCGTGTAAATGTGTTGCTAGTACTTGGAAAGATGATACTGAGATTAATATAGCTTGTTGGCATAATGAATTGAAAGTATGTGTTGTTATGGAAAAAAATTACATACTTTACATGATAATTATTCTTCTTTTGTTAGTAAGTGGTCTCCGTATTTGAAATATATGCATTTAGATATTGTTAACATTTATAATTTAAAAAAAATATAAATAATCAATATTTTTTTTGTTGCTCCCCTTAAGGGAGCTGGCTGTAAGGGTGGGAGGGGGGATGGGTATTAATGAAAAATTTTCTTTGACTCTTTTTATATTGTATGTTATGTTTCTATTATCTTTTAAATAAAGTTTGAAAAAAAAAACATTTTGATAACCATGTTGAACTTGCCCTAGTCATCTGCCTCAGCACAAAACAAATATGCTGAAAACCTCTAGTGCTTGAGGTCCCATAAATGTAAGTAGCAGTGCACTCTTCCATACATCAGGTTTGCTATCGAGTCACATGGCTTGTAGGTACAGCATAAACCATTGCTTGAACAACCTCTACTCATGGTTGACATTTCCAGTCCAATTTACAACATCAGGTGTCTTTACATTCTCCATGCTTTCTGCTGCAATCGACTGATTCTCACTCTGTACACTCCTGGTCTTTTTTCCACTCTTCTACTCCTGGTATTAAGTGATATTTCTTTTACTGTAATAAATAAACTTGGGTTTTTTTAATAACAACTATAATTTATTAACTTTAGAACTCATGACGTGATGGAGGCATCCATTTTGAATCTACACCTAGTTGCAACAACTCTTCATCGATTCTCTCTAGTGGTCAGGATTATCATTACCACTATCATTACACCTGCGATGACTGGTATTCAAATCCAGCACCATCTGTAAGGAGTTTATATGTCTCCCAGTGTCTGCGTGGGTTTTCCCCGGGTGCTCCAACTTCCTCCCATCCTCTAACATGTACCAGGGGTTGTTGGTCATAATTGGGCGGTACGGACTCGAATGCTGAAAGGGCCTGTAACCGTTCTGTATGTCTAAAATTCTAAATATGTCCTTTTGTATATGATGCATTCACCCTGGGGAAAAGATTTTGATTTTCCACCCTAACTATGCTACTCATGATTCTGAATACTTTTATATAGTACCCTCAGCCTCCTTCACTCCAGTGAAAACAACCCAAGTTTATCCAGTCTCTCCCCATAACTTGTATCCTCTAAACCAGGGTACACCGAAGTAAACTGCTTCTGACAATTTTCAAAGCCTTCACATCCTTGGGGATCCATGGTGACCAGAATTGCACACAGGGTTCCAAGTGTGCCCTACTCAAAGTTTTGTACAAAGTCAGCATGCCAACCTCACTTTTAATGAGCTGTGGATCTGGGCCCTAGATCCCACTGCACATGAATATTTTAAAGACCCCTTCCATTAACTGTACATTCCCTTATATTTAGCATCCTAAAGTGCAACATCTCACTTTTCTGGATTAAACCCCATCTGCTATTTTTTTTTACCATTTCTGTATTAGATCTATATCCTTAAACTTACTACCCCCCCCCCCACTACACTTTAACATCCAATTAATATATGTAGATCACAAACCACAGGGGTCCCAGCAGAACACCACTGGTCATATGACTCCAGCCCAAATAATGCCCCTCCACCTCTAACCCCTGTATTCTATGAACCAGCCAATTTTGCATCCAAGCTATCAACTTACAATCTATCCTGTACATCAGCACTTTCTGAATTGGGGGACCTTGTCAAATGCCTTACTGGGATCCCTGCAAATAACACTGACTGTTTGACCCTCAGCAGTTATCTTTTATGTCCTGACCCTCACAATGCATTGTTGCTGTCTTTAATCTAATAAATTTCGAAGTGTGCATAAAACCCATCCCTAAGTAACCTCTCCAATAGTTGCCCTATAATTTCCTGAATTGTTCTTTTTATTCTATTCTTAAAGAAAGGCACATTAGCCACTCTCCAGTTCTCTGGGACCTCTTGTATCACGAGTAAAGGCACAAAGATGGTTGTCAAGGTCCCAGCAATCTTCTTCATGTGCCTCTTTCAATAATCAGGGATGTATCCCATCAGGCCCAAGGGACCTGTCCACCTGATTGTTCCTCAAAAGACCCAACAGCACCTCTTTCTTGATTGTAACACGTGAGTATTCTCCATGTGATGCTTCCTGTCTTCGTCTTTCTTTGTAAACACTGATGCATAGTACTCAGTTTGGAAACTTGCCCACTTCCTCTGATTCCTAGCATAAATTCCTGCCTTTGTCCTTTGGTCCAATCCTCTCCCTGGTTATCTTCTTGTTTTTAATGTGAATATAAAATGCCTTGGGGGTTTTCTTTAATCCAGCTCGCCGCCAGCGCAAATGTTATTGCATATCTCAAATTTGTGGGCGGTTATTTGTGAATTTTGTGAGGGCAATCTTCTGTTTCCTGATGGCTGTAATGCAGGTGTTGCCTGCAGGTTTCTGTGTTTCTCTTCTGGTTACCATCGTACTCTGCTTCCCCGGTCCTTATTGGTTTATTGGGCCCCTGTGCTAAAATCGGAACATTTTCCAGACCCTGAGCATCAAGCCCATTTTGGCAGTGAGATGAATATTTTGGATTGATCTGACATTTTTAATTTCTTGTGTTAACCATGGTGGACCATTTCTGCTGTTTGTTTTTTTTTGTGCTTTAAAGGAAGATTTTTTTTGGGTAAACCATATAATAACTATTTCAAGGCTAGTCACAGCTTGTTTATTGTCATATCCTTTTAATGTGGGTTTCTATTTGATAATAATCAACTTTGTAGTTTTCTGGTTGGCTTCAGCTTAACCAAATTATTTTCAGTCTCTATCACATTGTGTTCACTCTTCCCTAGAAGTCCCTTAGCTGCCAGATGGCTGCTGTCATTACATCCCTCTTACTGACCAACATGAATGTTCAAAGAACCATGTGTGCTTTTTATATACAGTAGATAAAATGATTCTGAGGCGTTGTTAGATTGGTCAGCGGTTCAGTCACTTTTAGTAAAAATCCCCAAAAATGCAGATTCTGAAAACTGAAATATAATTAAAAAAAAACCCAACTTGGAATACTCAGCAGATCAGGCCACATCTGTGGGAAGAGATATTGGAGAAAAGTCTTTGACCTGACGCATTGGCTCGGTTTCTCTTGCCACATATCTGTCTTTACCTGCTGATTGTTTCCAGCATTTATCTTTTTATTTCAGTCACTTTAACCAACCAGTATCAGTCAATAATAGATCCTAAGCACTTGTAGAGTGGTAGCCTTCTCTCCACATATTATTCTTTTGCTGTATTAATCTTTAAAAAAAATTGAGGCCAGAAAGAAGCTACTTAAATGACCAGGAACAAGGCGAGAGGTGGATCTTTGGAGAAGCGGCTTCAGCCTAGCAGAGGGATGTTGCTGGATGTGGAACTCTGCATACTGAGGAGCAAATGAATGCCTTGCCCTCATTTATTGTGTGGGATACGGCACAGATGCTGGCCACAGCAAATCAACCTAGATACCATAAAGGTCACTGGTGATGACCTCAACAGCTGACTCCTCCAGGGGAAGAATAGTGTCCAGGTCAGGTCCAGCTTGATGGTAAACCTCTCTCCCCTCCTGATCTTCTCTGGTTTTCCTGACTCCCGAGCTTCCCCCTAACTCTTGTGTGGCCTCAGTTATATACTTGGTCTGCACACTGGACACCAGAACTGACTGCAAACCTGCCAAATTCTTGACCTGAGTGAACAGGAAAGTCTCTAGATGCTGTGATTTTAGTGCAATACGCAAAAGTGCTGGAGAAACACAGCAGGTCATGCTGCATTTATGGGAGACAAAGGGGAGCTAATATTTTCAGGCCTCAGCCCTTGAGGTCACCCTTTGCTTCCTGTGTGACCTGCTGAGTTTCTCCAGCACTTTTGTGCATTGCACATATTTTTGACCTCTGGTGGTCCATATCCTGACTCCAAAATTGTAAGTTCATGATCATAAATCAATGGATTATGCGAGTTTGGCTTCAATCACAAGTGTCTGATTTAAATACTTTCAAAGCCTTATTGATCTGCTATTTGAAATAATTCTGACCTCTCATTGGATTAATTTGACATGGACAACATGCTGAATTAAATAAATGATAAAAGAAACTTGTGCAATGTAATTATTTTAATTCATGAGGCAAAGCACTCTTCAAATTGTGGGTTTAAGTCGTGCTCAAAAGCCTGAAGGTGAATCTTGAAAGTCTTAATGCCCCAGTAGAGTACCAAAGGACTGTTGCACTCCTGGACAAGCAGTTTTTAAAATAGATGTTGAACGAAAGCCATGCCTGTTGTCTCAAGTGGACTCGAGATTTTGCAGCTTTCTGATGAAGATCGAGGGATTATCCTTCCTTTCCTCCCTGATACTGTCCTCTAATCAAAATTTCTATTACAAATCTTGTTCATTATCACACTGGTGTTTGTGGAACTTACTGTGTACAGAATTTGATGCCACATGTCTTACGATATGAGCTGTGATTTTAATGAATGATAGAAGGGCTGAAGGCTGACTCCTCATTCTGATGTTCTTTCAAATAAAGAAAGGAATGAGAGCGGAGGCTAAACATAGGTCACTGGAAATGGAAAATAATTTCTTTCTTTACCCCACAAAAAAAATAAAGCACTGCTGCAACTTCCAGATCGATTTAATTTTTGTGCCCATCTGAATGAAGGAATGAGTGAGGTTATTGTCAAATGGAGTAAATTTTATTCAGGTGCCTGCCAACATTTTACTTGTACCTTGATGATGGGCTCAAGTCTGAAACATTGGTTATATATCTTTGCTATTATGCTGTTTGACCTGCTGAGTTTCTCCAGCATTGTGTTTTTATGAGTTGAATGTATAGATGTAATTTAAGTCTTCCTTGCTACAGCTTCTCTGGTGCTAAAGGACACTAACACATTCATTCTAGTTAAGATGCTACAAAGATTTATTTTTAAATATGTTAATAAGTATTTAAAAGGAAATAAATGATTAATATTCACAGTTCATTGGGCAATAGTGCAAAAATGTGTTCCGTCAGTAATACAGAGAGATCTTTGATGATTTTGTTGAAGTGTTATGGTTTGTGTTTAATATGAAGATGTTCAAGAAGATGATACTGTTGTCTTCTGTGCAGTCTGCCTGAAGGTGGCAGTGAAAAGAGAGCTTAGCCAGAGTGACAGGGTCTTTATGTTGTTCACTGTCTTCTTGAGGCAGCACCTCACATCTTTGATGGATTGGAGTTTCAAAAACCTGCTGAGTACTGGGTATTTGAGTTTCTGAAACAGGCCAAGATGCAACCAGTCAGTGTTGTACAATACATCGATAGAAGTTTGATTGAATATTCACCAACATGGTAAATCTCCTCAGACTCCTTGGAAAGTGGAGGCAATGGCCTTAATGTGCTAGCCCTAGGGCACATCCTCTGATATAAAACCACAGATCACTACAGCACAGAAACAGGCCCCTTCTAGTATGTGCCGAACCTCGTACCACTGACCTGCATCCAGTCCATAGCTTGCCATACTTCCCTCATCCATGTACTTGTCCAAATTCTTCTTAAATGTTAAAATTGAGCCCACATTCACCACTTCAGCTGGCAGCTCATTCCACATTCTCACCTCTCTCTGTGTGATGAAGTTCCCCCTAAACTTTTCCCCTTTCACACTTAATGCATGTCCTCTGGTTTTTATCTCACCTACCCTCAGTGGGGGAAAGAAAGCCTATTTACATTTGCTCTGTCTATCCACCTCATAATTTTATTACCAATATCAAATCTCCCTTTGTTCTTCTATGCTCCAGGGAAATAAAATCTTAACCTGTTTAACCTTTCCCTGTAACTCATTTCATGAAGACCAGTCAACATCCTAGTAAATTTCCTCTGCATCCTTTATCTTACTGATATTTTTCGTTAGGTGAGCAAAATTGCACGCAATACTCCAAACAGATGATATGAATTGGCTGATGTCTTGCACAACACCTTAACATCCCAGCTCCTATACTCAATAGATTGATTTATGGAGGTCAATATGCCAAAAGCCCTCTTTACAACCCTATCCACCTGTGACACAACTTTCATGGAATTATATACCTGTATTCCCAGGTCCCTCTGTTCTACTGCACTCCTTAGTGCCCTACCATTCATCATTTATGTCCTTTCTTGAATTTTCCTTTCAAAGTGCCACACTTCAGATTTGTCTGCATTAAATTCTGTCTGTCATTTTTTCAGCCCACTTTTACAGATCCCCCTGCAAGCTTTGAGAACCATCTTCACTGTTGACAACGCCTGCAATCTTAGTGCCATCTGTGAACTTGCTGATCCAATTTACAACATTATTATCTATATAATTCATATAGATGACAAACAATAATGGTCCCAACACTGATCCCTGAGGCACACCACTAGTCACAGGCCTCCAGTCTGAGAAACAATCATCCACCACTACTCTCTGACTCCTCCTGTCCAGCCATTGTCAAATCCAGTTCACTACTTCATCGTGAATACCTAGCATCGGAACCTTCCTGACTAACTTCCCATGTGGACCTTGTCAAAGGCCTTACTAAAGTCCATGTAGATCATTTCCACAGTCTTTTCTTCATCTTTCCTGGTAACCTCCTCAAAAGACTTTATAACTTGGTTAAACACGACCTACCACCCATAAAACCATGTTGACTATCCCTAATCAGTTTCTGGCTTTCCAATTAATTGTATATCTGAAATCTTAGAACACCTTCCGATAATTTGTCTACTACTGATGTCAAGTTCACTGGCCTATAAATTCCAGTGTAACTTTTGGAACGTGGCTAAGGACATTTTAAATATTTCTGCCAAAGCCCCTGCAATTTCTATACTAGCCCCCCTCAAGGTCTGAGGGGAATATTATGTCAGTCTCTGGGGATGTATCCACCTTATTTGCTTTCAGACAGCAAGCACTTCTCCTCTTTAATCTGTAAAGGTTCAATGACCTCTGCTGGTTTTCCTTGCTTCGCACGGTTCTATGCCCATTTTCTGAGTGACTGATGGGGGAGGAATCATTTAAGATCTCCTCCCATCTTTTTTTTTGGCTCCATACAAAGCTGATACTCTAATCTTCAAAGGGACCAATTTTTTCCTTTACTATCCTTTTTTACTTAATGTACCTGTAGAAACCCTTAGGATTTTCCTTCACATTGTCTGCCAAAGCAACTTTGTGTCTTTTTTCTGCCTTCTTGATTTCTTTCTGGAGGTTTTCCTTCCATTTTTTATACTCCTCAAGTACCTCATTTGCTCCATTGCCTATAGCTGCTATACACCTTCCGAACCAGATCCCCAATATCCCTTGAAAACCATGGTTCCCTATGCCTGCTAACTTTGCCTTTAATCCTCATAGGAACATACAAACTCTATACCCTCCAAATTTTTACCCTTTGAAGGTCCTCCATTTGCCTCGCACATCCTTGCCTGAAAACAACTTATTCCAATCTTCACAATCTAGATCCTTTCTCATTTCCTCAAAATTAGGCTTTCTCCAATTTAGAATCTCAACCAGAGGCCCGGACCTATCCTGCTTGATAATTATTTTTAAACTAATGGCATTATGATCACTGGACCCAAAATGTTCCCCTACTGATAATTCTGTCACCTGTCCTGTCTCATTCCCTAAAAGGAGATCAAGTATTGCATTCTCTCTAGTTGGTACCTCTATATATTGATTTAGAAAACCTTCCTGAACACATTTGACAAATTCCAAGCCATCCAGCCCTTTCTACAGTATGGGAGACCCAGTCAATATGTGGAAAATTAAAATCCCCTTCTATCACAAGTTTCCTGCAGCTGACTACTATCTCTCTACAGATTTGCTCCTCCAATTCTTGTTGACTATTGGGCAGTCTATAATATAACCCAATGAGTGTGGTCATGCCTTTCCGGTTCCTCAGCTCCACCCATGTAGCCTCAGTAGATGAGCCCTCTGGTCTGTCCTTCCTGATCACAGCTGTGATATTTTCCCTGACGATATATTGGGAAAAATAATCATGAAGTCCACAATCAGCTCCGATGTTACAAACAAGATTGTTGTTCGGAATCCACACAATCAGATTCTCGATCTTCATTCTATAGTCTGAGTCATCATTATCCATAATTTGGCCAACAACAGTAGGGTCATCAGTATATTTACAGTCTGTGTTGGAGCTGAACTTGGCTATACAGAGCAAATAGAGTAAGCGACTTAGCCATGTTGATGGTCAGCGAGAAAGAGGTGATGTGGCCAATCTGCCTAATTGGGGTCTGCTGAAGAGGAAGTCAGTGTTCCAGTTGCAAAATGAGGAGCCCAGATCCACGAGTCTGATTCACAGTTTTGGCCTTCACTTCCCTGCTGGTACTGCTGGAAAAAGTATTTCCATTGAAATATTGCATACCCAAATCAGTAGTTGCAGGAGTGGCAATGTCGTACAAACAGCAGTTGCTGAAAATTCTCCGCACGTTAGGCAGCATTCTTGGAGAGAGAAAAGCAGAATTCAGGTCAATAACCTTTTCGTTGGAACTGAGAAATTTTCAAAACTAGACTTTGATTAAGTTGCAGGGAAGTGGATAACACGGAGAGAACAACGGAATATCTGAGGAGAAAGAAAATAGATGACATGGATTGGTGTTAAGTATGTGTGCTCGTGTGTAAGAGAGAAAAGGAGAGCAAAAAGGCTTGTTAACATCTTAGGAGGTGTAATTGAAGAAATTGAAGTGAGGTGAGCATCATAAACAGACCAGGCAGAATGCGGACCCCGATCAACCTTCCCGAAGAACTGGAGGGAAGCAGTTTGGTTGAGCTAGTGGAGTTGTTCTAGTGAACTGGTGCGGACTTGAAAGGTTGACATGGCCTGTTTCCGCTCCGTAAATGGTTATATGGTTATAATAGAGGTGAAAAATGCAAATAATATCCTCTGGAACTGTGATGCAGCAGTTACTGGAAATCTGAAATAAAGGTTAACACTCAGCAAGTCAGCCAGAATCTATGGAGAGAACAAAACTGAGTTGTATCCGATCTCGCCTGGGAATTTGAAGCAAAACACTGCAGATACTGTAAACTTGAAATAAAAAGGAAAGAACCATAGAAGCTGTCTGCAGGCCAGGCAACATTTGCAGAGAGAGAAGCAGGACTGATGTCCCAAGCTGACGACCGCCTTCACCATGAAGCGTCATTGACCTGAAGCACCAACCGATCCCCTTCCTGCAACCGCAGTCTGACCCACTGAGTACCTCAGTGTTTCTTGCTGCTGTATCAGAAGGGGTCATCTGAAGTTATGTGATGAGAGCAATAAGCTGCTCAGTGAGAAGATGAGGTGCTGCTCCTCAATCTTATGGGGGTTCTGCCAGAACAATGCAATGTCAGAGAGGTCACTGTGTGAGTGGGGGACAATCCCCTTGTGGACTCCAAGAAGGTATTCTGCGAAGAGGATCACATTGTGAGCACAGAATGCAGATCAAAAATTTGGAAAAAAAAAATACAAGTGAATTGCTGCTTTACCTGGAATAAATCTATGGGTCCTTTGATGGTGAGAAGAGGAAAGGTGAAAGGGCAGATTTTGCAAATCCTGCAATAGCGGAGAAGAAGTGCCACAAGGAGAGTGGGGGTTTTGATGGCAATGATAGAGTGTTCCTTATGGAACAAATGGTCCCTTTGGAAAGGTGAGAGGGTGAGAAGAAGATTCATAAAATCTTGTTGAAGGTGCCAGAAATTACAGTTGTTATTTCCTATTGAATTTGGAGGCTGATGAGATGAAAATTAGGCAAAATGAAAATCCCTTTATTGACTGAGGATGAGAAGTGGGGGGGGGGGGGGGGGGGGCAGAGGTGGGGGGGGGGTGAGATTCAAAGGGTGGGAAATGCAATAGAATCCATGACATGTTATCTATTTTCTGCCTTTCTATATGACCGTAACACAATACTGTATGTAATGTGTGTTTTATGACCCCTGAAATAGAATTGTATTTCCACTGAATCTCTCAGTACCCCAGGATATCTCAAAATGATTTACAGCCAAATAACTTTCCTTGTGTATACTTTCAATGCTACTCTTCATTAATCAACTGTAAATGATTGATGACTTAACAGAGAAATCTTTTGTTCAACGTGTGCATGCCAAGTCCAGAGTGCACTGATCCAGGGAAACTTCATTGGCCAGATTGAAGAAGAAAACTGCTAACAGGAACTCATTTTTATAACTTTATTCTAACAAATGGTCTTTTCTTTCCAGCATTAGAATTTACTGTCATGAACATGTCACAAAATACATTGTTTTGTGGCAGCATTACAGGTGCAAATATTGCCGTAAAATGACATTAAAGTAAATTATTACAAAAGAACAGAAAGTGAGGTAGAGTCTGTGGTTCATTGTCCATTCAGAAATATGACGGCAGAGGGGAAGAAGCTGTTTTTGTATCCTTAGGCTCCTGCACCTCCTTCTTGATGGTAGCAGGTAAAAGGCATGACCTGGGTGATGAGAGACCTTGATGATACAGGTTGCTTTCTTAAGACACCCCCTCTTGTAGATGTCTTCAATGGAGTGAAGACTGATGCCCTTGATGGCGCTGGCTGAGTTCACAACTCACTGTCCTCTTTTCCTGTTCTGTGCACTGCTATCTCCATATCAGACAGTGATGCAGCCAGTCAGTATGCTCTCTACGGCACACCTGTAGAAATTTGCATGTGTCTTTGGTGAAACCAAACATCCTCAAACTCCTTACAAAGTATAGCCGCTGACGAGCCACCTTCGTGTTTGCATCAACCCAGGATAGGTCTTCAGAGATGCTGACACCCAGGAATTTGACGTTCTTTAGGCTTTCCTCTGATGACCCCTTGATGAGGAATGGTTCATGTTCTCCTTATTTCCCCCTCCTGATGTCCACATTACTTTTATTAGTGAGTGAAAGGTTGTTTTTGTGACACCACTCAACCTGCTGATCTGTCTCACTCCTGCACACTTCCTCATTGGCATCTGTGATTTTTGGAAACGACTATGGTGTCATTGCCAAATTTGTAGATTGCATTTGAATTGTTCCTTGCCACACAGTCCTGGGTGTAGGTCAAGTAGAGCAGTGGGCTGAGCACACATCCTTGAGGTGCACCTGTGTTGATTGTCAGTGAGGAAGAAACTTTGCTATTGATGGCACAGACCGTGGTCTTCCGATGAGGAAGTCAAGGTTCCAGTTGCATAGGGAGGTGCAGAGGCCGAGATTTTGAAGTTTGTTGACCATTACGGAGGATATGATGGTGTTGAAAGCTGAGCTTTATTCAATGAAAAGCAGACTGATGGATGTGATGCTGTTATCCAGGTGATCCAGGGCTGAGTGGAGACCCAGTGAGATTGCATCTGCTGAGGAATGATTGTAGTGGTAGGTGAAGTTTATTCTGCCTATATCCAACGTCACAAGGCATTTGAGTGCTACCTGGCGATGTTCTTTGTTTGTCAGATATTGCCCTTCCAAAACTTTAGTGGTCAGGGGGCAATGAAGTATTTTTGAAGTGTAGTCATAGGAAATATTGTAGCCAACTTACTTACTTTTTCTGGTTAGATGCCTTCGATATTGCAGTGACCACACAGCAGGCAAACTTCACCATGCATTCCCCGTGTTTTAATGACATTTAGGACAGAGAACAGTTAAGTACAGGTGCTTTGGCCCTCAATGTTGTGCCCTCACTACCCTGTAACCCTCGATTTTTCTCCATCCATTTTCCTGTCCAAAAGTTTCCTAAATGCTCCTAATGTTTCAGCCTCCACCACTATCCCTGGCAAAGCACTCCAGGCACCCACAACTGTGTGTTTTTATAAATAAAACTTACACCTGACATCTCCCCTGAACTTCCCTTCCTTCACTTTGTCCTCTGGCGTTTGCTATTCCTGCCCTGGGAAACAGGCACTGGATATCCACCCTATCTATGCCTCTCATAATCTTATTGACCTCTGTTAAGTCTCCTCTTTCTCCCTTCTACACTCTAAAGAAAAAAGTCACAGCTCTGCTAACCTTGCTTCATAAGACTAATTTTCTAATCCATGCAACATCCTGGTAAATCTCCTCTCCACCCTTTCCATAGCTTGCACATCCTTTGTATAATGAGGTGACCAGAACCAAACATAATACTCTAAGTGTGATCTCACCAGAGATTTTTAGAGTTGCGATGACCTCTCTACTCTTGAACTCAATCCCCCTATTAATGAAGCCCAGCATCCCATAGGCCGTCTTAACTATCCTATCAATCTCTGCGCCCACCTTGAGGGATGTATGGATTTAGACCCCAAGGTCCCTCTGTTCATCCACGTTCTTTAGTAACCGACCATTAATCCTGTACTCAGCCTTCAGGTTTGTCCTTCCAAAATGCATCACCTCACACTTATCTGGATGACTCCATCTGCCACTTTTCTGCCCATCTCTGCATCCTATCTATATCCTTTTGTAACTTACGACAGACAAGTTTCAGCACCGTGCACTACTCCTCCAACCTTCGTTTCATCTGCAAATTTACTGACCCGTCCTTCTGCCTCTTCATCTAGGCTATTTATTAAAAAAATCAGAAAGCTTATGGTGGTCCCAGAGCTCCAGGCAATATACTTTCCATCCAATACTATTCTCTGCTTTCTACATGCAAGTAAATTTTTATCCATGCAAAGTTCCATGGATCCTATGACTTTTTGAACTAATTACTCATGGGGGAATCTTGTCAAATGCCTTACAAAAATCCATATGGATCACATTTACCGACCTACCCTCATCAATTTCTTTTGTTACCTCCTCAAAGAAAACTCAATTGGACTCGTGAGGCACCATCTTCTCTTCACAAAGCCATGCTGACTATCCTTGAGTAAACTGGACTTCTCCAAATGCTCATAGATCTTATCCTTAAGAATCCTCTCCAAATGTTTACACACCACTGACCCCATCTTTTATTTGTCACTGCCCCTTATCTTTATTACTCCTCCCACCAATCACTGCTCTGTTTAACCCTTAACTTGCCCTGTACTCTCTTTTAAACTGCACTCATCTCTACTGGTTCATGACATTCACAGGCCTCCCGGGTCCCTCGCTCCTTATCTCAGCGACGGTCCCGAAATTACAAATTTCTTACCCACAGCTTTGACTTTGTTTCAAGGGGTTAATGGACGAAACAGTTCTACAGTCAACTAAATGTCCTTTTCGAGGGAATACATAGCAACATGTATGTAGGAAGCAAACATCAAAAAGCACAAAGTTCCAGGGAAATGCTATTTGGAATTGTCTGGGGCTGAATTTAAAAAAGAAATTCAATTTTTGAGCGATGCACAAAAGTGTGGGAGAAACTGCATCCTTACAGCATCCAGAGGGTCTGGAGCCCTTGGTCAGGAAGCAGACAGTCACCTGAATTTAAAAAAAGTGGACGGAGGAGATTCTGTAATGGAAATAGGAGTTAGGGGTGACTTAGTGGAGAAAAACAACTCCACTCTGGCCAACAACTGATTCTGAGTTTGCAATAGAATTGAAATGGAATAATTTACTGATGCCCACTGTGAAGGGTTCTGTTGGAAGTGATTGATCCGAACCATTAGACCTTCACATGACATGCATTTCCTTTTTTTTTAAATTTCTATCTTGACAAGTGCTAAACAGGTGAGCAACTAATATTTACAGTATTTGGCAGCAGTTTTAAAAGCCCCATGATCACATAAGTGTCTACTCCTGCATTAAAACATTTACTGAGCATATCCTCTCATGGTGTCAATTGTAAATCTAGGATAGATTGAAATGACAATCATAGGTGTGTTAAATTTGTTCCATTGTCGTGGTAAGATTATTGGACCAGCAGCCAGGGGTCTAACCATTGATCTGAAGACCTCAATTGAAATTCCATCATGGTACTTGAGTGAATTAAATACAAGTGATTTTAAAAAATAAATCTGGTTCCATTCTGAAACTACAGGATAAGAGACAGGAGCCTGTTTCAGTCATGTTTTCAAGGAAGGAATCTGCCATTCCTGCACTCTGACAGCAGTCCCACTTATGTGGTTGCCTCCCAATCTTGAGGATGGGATTGGTAAGATACTGAGCACATTTAACATTCTGAATGAAGGGAACCAGAAGGCTGCAAACCACGGAGTGGATCGCTGGAGATGCGTGGGAAGCCATCGGAAGCTCTGTGCGAGGAGGCAGAAGAAGAGTGAGTGGGCTGGCTTTGGGGGTAGTCTGAGTTAATAATTCAGACCTGCACTCCCGATGATCGCTGGAGAAGAAAATGGATTATCCGAGGCTGCATCTGAACCAGAGAGAACTGCAGGGCTTCTGTGCCCTGGTGATTACAGAAACATGGGTCCAGGACACCATTCAGACTCAGCGATCCAGTTGGATGGCCTCATCTCCCTCAGGGTGGACAGAGACACTACTGCTTCTGGAAAAAGACTCAAGGAGGGGAACTGTGCATTTACATCAACAAAAACTGGTGCACAAATGTCTCTGTAGTGAAGACTTTATGCTCAGTAGAGATAGAGTACTCCTGGTGAAATGCAGGCCCTCTATTTGCCCAGGGAATTCTCAGCCACACCAGGCCCTTTCAAACTGCGTGTAAAATGGGATTAACTGGGCAATTTGCACAGTTACTGGACCAGTTACGCAGCAGTTTGAAAAGGACCAGCCGGGTCAACCCCATCGGAACCAAACCGAGTCCCTGACCTACTTCCGAGGTAGTCAGAGAACCCAGTTAAACTTGTCTAGGTCTCATCTATGGCTGATTTGTAAAGGAAAATGGCTGACCCGCTTATTCCGGTGATGTTAATGCTTGTGTGCATGCGTCAATGGGCAGCCAACATCTGAATATTCGCAGTACTTCTGGTGAGTGCGTGACATGTCATTGCGGGGGCGGGATCCCCCTTAAGTCTCCAAGTTGGCAATTTAATGGGTAGAACCCCCTGCGATTTGAAAGGTGCTTCCAGCACTTTTGCCCCAGTAATTGTACCCGGGTCCCAGGAGGGCTACCCAGGCACTGCCATTCGAAAAGGGCTACTGTATGCTGTAGTGTTCATTCCACTTTCAGCAAATGAGGGTGGTGCCATCTGTGAAGCCCAGACTCCCAACCCTGATGGCATCATGATCGTAGCTGATGACTTCAATCACCACAACCTCAAAACAGTCTTATCATGGTTTCAACATCATGTCAGCTATGCTATCAGAGGAGAGAACATCCTGGATCGGATGCACACCAAAGTCAATGGTGCATTCAAGGCTGCACCCCGCCCCCACCTTGGTTACTCGGATCACATATCCATCATGTTAACCCTGGTGGACAGACCACTGGCAAAAGAACAAAGGCAGTTCACAGGGAGATCAGGATCTGGCTGGGGAGGGGGCAGAGCAGTGCTGCAAAACTGCTTTGAAATTATGGGTTGGAGTTGTTTCAGGGATGTGGCCACCTACAACGGCCATGTAAACTTTGAAGAGCACCCAAGCTCAGTGGCTGGCTACATTAGTATGTGCATTGAGGATGTCACGAATATGAAATTCTACACAACCAGGGCTAACCAGAAACCAGAGTCACGTTGCATCACCAGATCCAGCTCCATCAGTGTCATCAAGTATACGGAGGATATGACCGTCGTTGACCTCATCAGCAACAACGATGAGTTGCACTACAGAGAAGAGGTGGAAAATCTCATGAAATGGTAAAGAATAACAACCAATTTCTCCACATGGACAAAATAAAGGAGATGATTGTGGACTTCAGGAGGACCAGGATTGACTATCCTCCACCACAGTGATAGCTCGGTAGGAGAGAGCACCAAGTTCTTCAGCGTCCACTTAAGAAGTGACCTATCCTGGATACAAACTATCTCCTCATTTGTCAGGAAGGCACAATAATATCTGGCCACCATTATGTCAACCTTCTATAGGAGCTCTATCGAGACCATCCTGGCCAGCTGCATCACAGTGTGGTATGGTTCTGTAGAGTGTCAGATCAGAGGTCAATCTACAGGACCATGAGAACAGCAGAGAAGATCTCTGGGGTCACCCTCCCCCCAATCTATTAAAATTTACTTGGATCATTGTCAAAAGGGGGCTCGTAAAATCAGGGAGGATGTCTACCATCCTGCACCCAGCATCTTCTAGCTACTCCTGTTGGGGAAAGAGATACAGGAGTATCAGAGCCAGCACCACCAGGCTGAGGAGCAGTTTCTTTCCACAGGCAGTGAGAATGCAGAACAACTGAACCAAGACTCTACTATTTATTAAACAATATTCATTTGTTTTTATACTGCATTTGTATCGTTTGCCTGTATGTGTGTTTGCTTGCATTTTTTTTGCACCAAGGACCTGAAAATGCTATTTCTTCCAGTTGTACTTGTAGAATCAGATGATGAATAAACTTGAACTTAATTGGTTCTTCAGCTCAGCAGTAAATCAGGATACATAATAAATGTTGGCTTATCTATGTCTGTGTCCCAGGAACCAATGGATTCAACAAAATGGATTTGGATTATACAGCAATGAAGCCTTATCCAAATCAAGTTTAAATTTATTGCCATAGTCCTAAAATAGTGTCATATTACATGAAATTTCTTTTTGCCTGCTGCAAGGTAGACAGATTTGCCATGGGCAGGAATTGCCTAAGTGCCTCTTACAGTCAAAGAGAGAGAAGCAAAAGAGAGCCCCCCCCCCCCCGAGTTATCAGGTGTCTGTGGATTCGCCCCCCCCCCCCCCCAGCACTACTGAAGCCCCCGCAGCCACCCAGGGTCCAGTCCAAACCATTGGCGACCCCAGCTCCAGATCTGAACCAACAACACAGTCAGGAACACTTCAGCACCCTTGGCACCACCTTGTATCCCAGTTTCGATACCTGGTACCCCTTCAGCCAGTTTGAACCAATCCAGCAGTCTGCAGCCCGTGACGCGAGTCTCCCGACAGCAGTCTCAGGCAGCTCACAGCTTTTGTGGGTTCCTCCCCTCGAGTCACCGGCAGCCCACCACCTCAATCAAAGGAATTCAGTTTTATCCCAGCGACACACAAGAAGCTGGAGGAAATCAGTGGCTCAGGCAGCCTCCAGTGTGGCTCGTGTTTTCCGGCATTTGCAATATTTCTTGTTTACCTCCGTTTTATTCCAATTATTTATTATTTTGCTTTTTTGTGGAAGCTTCCTGTCTATCATTAGGAGACACTCATAATTGCTTGCTTTCTGTAAATGCATTTAGTGTGTGGATTAATAACTTGAAATGTATCCAGATAGCCACAGTACTGTGGAGAAAACCTGGGGCCAAAGTTATCACGGCGCCAAAGCTTGGAAAACACTGAACCAGTTTGTCAATTATTCAACATACAGCACAGAAGGAGGCAGTTCTCTTTCTGTTGTGATGTGCCAACCATATCTCAAGCTGAAGGGACCCCAAATAAAATCAAAATTCATTTAAATAGATTAAGGTTTCTTTTAAATGTCAACAGAATGTGGAAACACTTCTTCCAACAATCTTGATGAAGGGAATTGGGCAATCGGAAAGCTGGTCCAACTGGGATGTGATTTTTGGGGGGAAAATGGCACCGAGTTCATTTTTTTCTTCTGAGCCTTGACCTTACAGGCAGTGCACCAAACACATTGCTGGTCACTTTTCTGACCTGATGTGGGTCAACAGCCTCAGTGCTGACCAAAGTGACTGTTCTTTGAAAAGTAATGAACGAGCTGTGACACATCATGTAGTTATGATTTTTCAAGTGAAGGCAAGTACATTGCATAAAAATGGCCCAGGTTGGTCCACTGAGTTAGGAATGGTATCATGTTGTTTGACCCAGGGCCTCCCATGCAGTAGGAGTGAGAGGGTGACTGGCCCATTGGGATTTGTTGCAACGGAACTGAATGAGATAATATGGGGGAGGACATTTAATTTGGATGTGCTGTAATGCAATGTTTTTATCAAGTTCAAGCCATTTGCTGGAAAGATTTAAGATTCTGTTCTCCAACACATGCAGGAAATAAATGAGGCAATCACTATAAAGAACAAAACAAAGTTGTTACCATCTCTCTGTACTGTCCTGACTGGCTTGAATGGGTAAAACTGCAAAGCAAAAGCGGACATCTGTTGCTGCAAAAGTACATTTCACAATCAAATAGAGATTTTTTTTTAATGAGTCAATATTAAAAAGTTCCTGCTGCAAATTTACTGATTTTTACAAACCCTGATTTAATCCTTTAATCGTTTGCCACATTTTTACAATTGATGTTTTTGCCACTTAGTTTGTTTGCATCATAACTGTGTCATCACAGACTTTCTTTTGGCTAGTGTTTCATTCAGGCTTTGAAGCCTCGCTGAACTGAAGACTGGATCATCCTTTGCCAGAACTGAAAGGGGTGGGGTGGGGGGGGGGGGGGTCTGCACTTTGTTGACTCTCACTGTACAATTATGTTGGATTCTTCCAGCAGAAAACTAGCTTTTGTCCCACACTCAAGGAACTGATTTCTTTGGTGGTTGGCAATTTGTGGTGAGTTTGCCTTGGTGGTGGTTGAGCAACTGGTCACTCGTAAAGCAGGAGGGAACATACTAGTCCTGTGGCCATAGATTCCCTTCAGAGACTTGGTGCTCTCTCCTACCGAGTAGTAGTAGAACCTAGGAACCAACTGGGGCGCTGGACTACAGCTGGAGAAATAAGTTTTGAATAAGTAAACTGCTTCTCGAGGCTGACTCTGGATGGAGGCACGACACAGAAATGTCAATTAAGGATAAAAATCTAGCTAATTCTAACTTGGGCTTGAAGTAGTCCAGCTGTGACAGAGGCAGTGTTAGGCTGTTATGTTTAGTCCATTTATTGTCCTGTTTGGATAAAATGCAGAAGACATCATAACCAGGATCAGGAATAGGCAATCTTGCACCTCGAGCCAGCTCCACTATTCAATATAATTATGGCTGGCCGGCCAATGGACCCAGCTCCACTTATCCACCTGTTGCCCATATCTCTTAATTCCTTTTTTCTTCAAAAATATACAAATTTAAAAATGTCTTGTATACATTGAATGAGGCAGTCTCCACTGCTTCATTAGATAGAGAATTTGCACATTCAGTGCTCATTGGGAGAAACAGTTCCTCTTCATCTCTGTCTTCGTTCTTCTTACCTGAATTTGGAGGCAATGTTGCCTAGATCTGGACTCATCTGCCAGTGGAAACAACTTTTCTGTCACTATCTTATCATTTTCATAATTTTATTTGTTTGCATCTGACCTCTTTCCCCAGTCCTTCTGAACTCCAACGAGTGTGGTCTCAGGCTACTCACTCTCCTTGTCTGCTAACCCCCTCATAGGAAAGAGGAACTGGAGGAGGCCATCTTGCCCATCGAGCCTGCTCCACCATTCAGTGAGGTCATGGCTGATCTGATGATGGTCTCATCTCCACCTACCTGCCTTTTCTCCACATACCTTAATTTCCCCTACTTTGTAAAAAAAAAAGTCTATCCAATCTGGTCTTAAATATATTCAATGAGGAAGCCTCCACTTCTTCAATGGGCAGCAAATGCCACAGATTCACCACCCTCTGAGAAAAGCAGTTCCTCCTCATCTATGTACTAAAAAAGCTACTACTTTACTCCTCCATATTATATATCAGTATGTACAGTATATTGAGAACACTCCATGGTACTGCTTCAAGTATATTTGAAGAGAGTTTGTTTTTCTTATCGATGATGTCGCTCGCCACATCATGACCATGTTATGGCATTCAAAGGAGCTTTCCAGTGAGTTCCACTTGCTTTGCTCTTTTTCCAAACCCCTGGAAATATCTGCAAATATTTTTGGATGACTGTTAAGTTTTCCTGCATAACCTTTCAGCCAGAATTAGTGGTATGAATTTCTCACACCTCCTGGTGTCACTCAGCTCTCTGCTGAACTGTTTGCCTCCCAGCCTTCAACTACCGACTCTCATGAATTAACCCCTGAACATTCAGGTGTGTGATGTTTTATCATCAACATCAAATAATTAAAAGTTTCCCCCCCCCCCCAGAATGAATAGAGTGCTAATGATCTTCCTGACCACTAGAAGGAGTTGGAGACTAGTTTGTTGCAGCTTCAGTTGGATTCAAGATGGGGGAGGATTCAAGATGGATTCCCCCACAGTCTTGTGTACTTTAGCTAATATTAGTATAGTTGTTTTAAAAGAACCCAAATTTCTTTATTATGTCAAAAAAAATCACATGGTACCAGGAGTGGAAGAAACACCAGTGATGTGAAGAGTGAGAATCAATCGATAGCAGCAGAGAAATGAGAGTATAAAGGTTCCTGATGCTCTAAATTAGAATTGAAATGTTGACCATGAGTGGAGGTTATTCAAAGATTCATGCTGTACCTGCAACATTGGACCTGATAGCAAACATGATGCAGAGAAAATTGCACTGCTACTTACTGAGGCTGAATCTCAAGCACTA
Source organism: Narcine bancroftii (assembly GCF_036971445.1). Classification (NCBI taxonomy): domain Eukaryota; kingdom Metazoa; phylum Chordata; class Chondrichthyes; order Torpediniformes; family Narcinidae; genus Narcine; species Narcine bancroftii. Next base: position 37,540,887 of record NC_091476.1, on the reverse strand, counting down.
GAGGTTTTCAATACATTTGTTTTTGCCGAGGCAGGGAACCAGGGAAAGTTCAGCAATGTTATTGAGATATTTGATGAACATTGTTCACCAAAAAAAAATGAAACCTTCAAGAGGTACGTATTTCACGTGCGCACGCAGCTGCAGGGAGAGAGATTTGATACTTTATTTTAGACTGACTTGAAATTAAAAGCAAGAATATGCAATTTTGGATCGCTTCAAGATTCAATGATCCATGATCAAATTGTGTTTGGATTTATTGATAAGAAAGTGAGAGAGGAGTTGCTGTGAGAGACAGAGCTTACCTTGGCTGGAGCTATGAAGATGTGCTACGCAAGTGAATTAGCTCTTCAGCACACAAAAAAGTTTGGTGAGAGTACAAAAGCCAGTGAAAATGGATGCATAGCCATAGTGTCCCCACACACCACACATAAACAAAAAATGAGATATAGGAAACAACAAAAAGGTGGAGAGACATTCAAGTGCAAATTATGTGGCGCTCAACATGTACCAAAACAATGCCCCGCTATGACCATATTTTTCCAAAGGGAAACAGAAGAGAAGTGAAAGTGTGCACACTGTACACACTATAGAAGAAACTGCCCTCAGAGATATTCTTTCATGGGCAAGATAGTTCAGAAAGACTACAAACTAACAGACACTGAACAGCCAAATGTGAACAGAGTCAAGCAGAATAAGTGAACTGTGTAATTGCATACAAATGGAGGAAATGTCCCTTTCAAGCTGGACATAGGGGAAAGGTCAATTTGATCTGTGAATGCGAAATCAGGGAAATGAAGATAAAGCCATACATCCTGCACAGCTCAAAGCCTACAATGGACAGAGCATCGACATGAAAGGTACATGTAAACTTAAGGTGAAAGTTAAAGATAAAGATCACCACCTCTGGTTCACAGTAGTCGCAGATGGATATGAACCACTGCTTGGTGATGAACCATGTGAAAAGTCTAGTCAAGAGGGTGTACATACCAGCTAAACCTATTGTGTCAACTTGTGCATTATCCAGGGCAATAACGCAGATGAAGCACGCAAGGAGAGTTCCACAGAGACAGATGTGAATCTCCACAAGAATCTGATCACCAAATCTCTTCCAGCAAGTGACATGAAATCCAAACAGATCGCAGTTGAAACAAAAGGACACCGTTCTACAGAAGTTCATCATATGAAGATGGCCTAGAGGTGAATGTCAGCCATACTACAACATCAGAGTTGAGCTGATTCTTGTCAATGGGCTTCTACTCAGACAGATCAAAATTGTCATTCCTCAGTCACTGCAACAAGGGTGCATGAGGGCATCTTGAAATGGAAAAGTTCAAGAGGAGGGTCAAAACTGCTGTTTATTGGCCAGGGATAAACACTGACATTGAAAGGATGGATTCCAGCTGTGAGACCTGTTTGAAACATCACACAAAGCAGACAAAGGAACCCATCCATGATCATAACTGATTTATCAGCAGAATCATGGGAGAAAGATGGGACTGATCTGTTTGAAATGGATGGATATAATTACTTGCTGGTTATTGATTATTGAACTGTCGGGAGATTGAGCTGCTTCCTAATATGTCTGCTGTTTGTGTGATTTTTTTAAATTTATTTTTACATATATATAATGAAATTAATCTTTGTAAGAGATGGAATTTCTCAAATAGCCCTCAGTGACAATGGACCATGCAATAGCTATAGAGAATTCCAAAACTTTGAAGAAGTGTATGATTTTTGACATGTGACTTTGTCCTCTGTATCCACAAATGGGGGAAAAAAGAGAAAGGACTTCACATAGTTAAACTGTTGCCCAAGAAAACACTAGATAGAGGCTCAGATCTGTATCCAGCTCTATTGAGTTACAGAGCTTCACCACTTGAACATGGCAAGTCACCCTGTGAGCTTCTGATGAGACATAGATGATGCACCGCACTTTCCTATTCTGTAGACCCAAACAAGAACGGAGATGTTGAAGATGTCAAATGGAAACTAATTTGTCTGCAATGGAGACAAAAAGCAAACTATGATAAGTCAATAAGAAGTTTAAAGCCATTGGCACAACGTGATACAATAAGATTCAGCGATTCCAACACTTGGGTCAAAAAGGCCACTGTTCTGGAGGAAGTAAATCCCAGATCCTACACGGTCAGAACAAAAGATGGTGAAATACTGAGAAGGAATCGAAAGAGCCTGCTGAAAATGCAAGAGACACTGAGGATACAATGCAGAAGATCCAGCCTGCACAGCAACAGAGGAAACACACCAGTAGTAGAGCAGCAGAGCCAACAGAAGCACCTGTTTTGAGAAGATCCACATGTGTTATCAAAGTACCTGGCAGACTGAATATCTAAAAGAAAAGGAACTGCACACTTATAAGGTTTGTGCTGCTGATGTTTGTGTTTATATTTGTGTTGAACTTAAAACTGAATTGAATACTGCGTTAGTGTGTCATGTTCTTAGATTAAACACTTCCAGGAAAGGGGGTGTAGTGATCCTCCGGATCACTAGAAGGAGTTGGAGAATAGTTTGTTGCAACTTCAGTCGGATTCAAGATGGATGGCACCATATGGTCTTGAGTAATTTAGCTAATAAAATATAGTTGTTTTAAAAGAACCCAAGTTTCTTTATTACAATAAAAAAAAACCTCACAATAAAGACTATTTTTGGATTGTTTTGAGCCTCTTGGTTTTTTTAAAAAGCACTTCATTTTGGTTTCTGTGCCTTGGATGTATATAATGATGTAATTATTTTAAACAATTGATGGATGCTTGAAGCATACAATTCTGTAGTGGCCATGGTTTCAAGGTCCTTTTATGTCATGTAACAAGACATAAAAATGTAACATACATGATATACTTCAATTTTTGTCTGCCTTAAGGCAAACAAAGACTCACCATGAGTATTGCCCGGCACCTTTAACAATAGGAGAAACAGAAACAAAAGAGAATCCCTTCAGAGACACTGAGTGTCTGTGATTCATCTCCAGTGCTCTTGCAGCCTTGTGGACCTTGTTTAAACTATTGCAACCTGAACCAACATTGGGAGCTTGTGGATTTGTAAGATTTTCATCCCTTCGTATTTAACTGTGAATGTGGTGAAATAAATAACGTACCAACCTTTATTCATGTGACCTTCATCAGTACTAACTCCTCACCATTTTTGTTTTCTTCTTTCCAAACAAACTAATCATCTCTGATCTCCAACCCCAGCTGATCTGCTATTCTCCAATCCACTTTCATGTCCCACCCAGTAGTTGGCACTGATTGTGCCTGACCTTGCAAAAGCAGACATAGGGAAGAGTCACAACTAAAGTTTAGCGCCATGAACAAAATGGTAACCAGTGTCCCATAGCTGTTCCATTCCAGTCCACTATAACAGGGCAGTTGAGTTTGTAGCCTGAAATCTGTCTGTCTCTCAACAAATTTTCTCAAACCTACCACTTTAATTGTTCTTTTTACTCTTTGAAACTCTTCCTCTCCATCACTGGTTGATGTCTGCATCAAGTTTCTGTAAAACACGTATAACAGAAAATGCAGGAAACACCCCATAGGACAGGCTGCATCTGTAGAAAGAGAAATAGTTATTCTGTAAAAAAACATCTTAGCCTTGTACTGTTTCTCTTTCCACAAAATGCTGCCTGACTCACAGAGTGTTTCCAGCATTTTCTGTTTTAATTTCAGGTTTATGGCATCTGCACGGTTCTTTATGAATTGGTGTTTCCTTTGTTTTGATTCTTATCCCCCAGTTCTCCAATCAGGCATTGTGCAGGAGGTCTGTGTGTGCAGTTAAACATCAGCTCAGAGTAGGAAGATGCATCTTTGTTTGCAAGCTTTATTATTTGACATTCTGATTGGTTGAATATCAGCATCGATGACTTTTGAATGAAAGTTTCAAAACCCATTTATTTGTTCCACATGATTATTAATTTTCACACTGGACAATGGTGGCAAAGTTGGGGCTCACTGACCATTTCTAATTTCTCGATATTTTTACACACCTCTCTGGTTATCTAGGCCAGAGGGCATTTGCTATGTTGAAGTGAGGCGAGCATCATATGTTTATGCGGACCCCGATCAACCTTCCCGAAGAACTGCAGGGAAGCAGTTTGGTTGAGCTAGTGGAGTTGTTCTAGTGAACCGGTGTGGACTCGAAAGGTCGACATGGCCTGTTTCCGCTCCGTAAATGGTTATATGGTTATATATGTACAAGATCGTGAATACAGAATAAAGTTTGAAACAAACCAGGCAGCATCTGTGGAAAGAGAAACTGAGCTAATGCTTTTGGTTGAAGATCTGGAGATGTCAATGCTGGTTAAAACATTGAGAGCTTGGAGCAGGGGTCAGTATCAGTATGCACGATGAAGACATCATGGAAATAGTGCAGATACTGTTCATCGGAATGCTACAATAAAAGATCAATGTCTATTCTGTGGGGAAGTGTCTATTCCTGAAGCCCCACATACTGTAAATTTTGATTACTTTGGGCTGTTGTTTTTATTACATTTATGGGCATTGTTTTTAATTCATTATAAAGTTGTGCCCTTTGCTGGTAAGTCTGTTGTTTTAAAGTGAACCATTTTGGGTTTGGCAACGTATTCAGCATAAAGGAAAGGACATCAGCAATGTCGCTCAGTTTGCAGAAAAACAAAGCTAACTGGTCTTGCTCCATGGATCATGAAGAGTGGGAGTTTGAAAGTCCAGAAAATATTAAGGTTTAAGGTCAAGAAGTCGCATTGGGCACAAAACTTGTCATTTGGAACTGACATCTGGAACTACCCTAGAGAACTTCTGCTGGCATGTCCTGAGCCAGACGAACAGCAGAATCATTTCTGCATTTCCTCTGAACACCTATACATTGGAGTGTAGAGTTGAACACAAAACAGATGGAGCAAAAACAAAATGCTGCGGCTGTGGGTAATCCGAAGTAAGAACAGGAAATGCTGGAAATGAGTCAAATTGCATCAGTGGAGAAAAAACAGAATCATAGCTTTGAGACTGATAACTTTTCATCAGACCCAGTTCTGAATCAAGCATATGAACGAGGTTAAAGCCCATAGGTGCTCAGCATCCTGTTCCTAATATTTTGTGTAAAATCAGAATTTCCTTCAAATGGAGGTGGAAGAGTCGTTATGTTTTGGAAGATGCTGCAATGCTGGCCTGCTGTTGCAGGAAGAAGCCCTCTCCTTTTCATTGATGAGCCTTGCAGCATTGATGACATTCTCGAAAATGAGTTCCAGCATGAAGCACTGACTGAATGCCTCTCTCTGTGGATTCTGACTGAATGCCTTCATAAAAGGGAGTTGCGTATAAGAGCAAAGAGGTCCTTCTGCAGTGGTACAGAGCCCTGGTGAGACCACAACTGGAGTATTGTGTGCAGTTTTGGTCACCATGTTTGAGGAAGGACCTTCTTGCTTTTGAGGGAGTGCAGCATAGATTCCTGAAGTTAATTCCTGGGATGGCTGGACTGTCATATGTTGAAAGATTGGAGCAACTGGGCTTGTGTACATTGAAGTTTGGAAGGATGAGAGGGGAGCTGATTGAAACAAAGGTAGGGTAAAGGATCCATTATTCACATGTAATACTACATTTAGAATGTAACATACATGAAATTCTTTAACTTTGTCTACTGTAAAGAAGACAGAGTCGCCTCTCTGTCAGGAGCCCCTCACAAAAATTAGGTCCGAGTGAGGAATGAACTCTCAACCCTTGGTTTAAAAGATCAGTGCTCTAAATAAACACTGAGCTATCGGAACCTCAACATATAAATTATTGAGGGATTGAACACACTAGAGGCAGGAAACATGTTCCTGATGTTGGGCAAGTTCAGAACCAGAGGTCACAGTTTAAGAATAAGGGGTAGGCCATTTAGAACGGAGTTAAGTAAGAACTTTTTGTCGATCTGTGGAACGCTCTGCATCAGAAGGCAGTGGAGGTGAATTCTCTGGATGCTTTAAAGAAAGAGTTAGAGCTCTTAGAGGGAGGGGGGTGTGGGTATATAGTTTTTTTCTCTTTGAGGTGTTGGTTTGTTTTATTATGTATTTTATATATATATATATGTATATTCGTAAGTATTTAATTTAAAAAGAAAGAGTTAGAGCCCTTAAAGATAGTGGAGTAAAGGGATATGGGGAGAAGGCAGGAACGAGGTACTGATCGTGGATGATCAATCACGATCACAGTGAATGGCGATGCTGGCACTAAGGGCTGATTGGCCTACTCCTGCACCTATTGTCTCTCCGTGGTCGCTGACTGAATGCCCCTCTCTCTGTGGTCGCTGCCCCTCTCCTTGGATGCTGACTGACAAACTGAACTCCAGTTTGTTTACATTGCCCTTTCTCAGATCATTGAACTTGGGCCTCATTTGATTCTACTCTTCATGTGATGCTGTTTCCTTGCTATTCACGTTTATGGATTCAGGTGCAAAGGCATATCCTACTGACTGCAGATCGTCCACTTGCTTATTTTCATCTGGATTAGGGAATTGGAGCTGGTGTTGGATGAACTTCGGATCATTCAGGAAGCAGAAGGGGTGATAGACAGGAGTTACAGGGATAAATCGCAGCTAGGAGGCAGGAGGAGAGTGGATGGGTGGCAGGAGAGGGAAAGGGATCAGGCAGGCAGTGCAGGGAATCCCTGTGGCTGCCCCCCTCAATAACAAAGTATACTATTTGTAGCATTACTAATCAGGGATAGTATCACAGCTGCAGAAAGGGAGCGCATCGTGGACAGATGGTCTGAGTCAGTGTGGGTGGAAGTCAGAAATTGGAGGGGAATGAACACTGTATTGGGAGTAGTCTGTAGGCTGCCAAAGGTCTCTTGTGACACCGAGGAACAAATAAGCAGGCAGATTTTGGAATGCTGCAGAAATAATGGTTGTTGTTATGGGAGACTTCAACTTCCCAAATATTGACAGGCATCTCCTTACTGTAAGAAGTATAGATTGGGCAGAATTTGCCAGGTACGTCCAAGGAGGATTTCTGATCTACTATGTGGACCAGCTGACGAGAGGAGAGACTATACAGAATCTAGTACTGGATAATACATCTGGTCAGGTGGGGGAGCATTTTGGTGAACTCTCTGGCCTTTAGCACAGCTATGGACAAGGATAGGAATGGATCAAATTGTATAAGTTTTAATTGTGAAAGGGTTAATTACAATGGGATTAGGCAGGAACTGGGGAGAGTTTGAAACAGATGTTATTGTGGTGGTGGGGGTGGGGGGGGGGGCGAGGAGGAGAAAGCACAGAAGTAATGTGGAGGATGTTCAGGGACCACTTGCTCAGTGTTCTGGATATGTTTGTCCCACCGAGACAGGAAAAAGTTGGTAAGATAAGAGAACCGTGGTTAAGATAAGGGACAGCTAGTTAAGGGGAAGGAGGAAGTGTACAGAAGGTTCAGGAAGCAAAGGATAGAAAATAAGAATTGTATGGTAGCCAGGAAGGAACATAAAGAAGGAAAAACATAATGCTGGAGAAACTGTCCTTTGTATAGCAAAGGTAAAAATACGTAACTAAGGTAATCAATAGGTTTGTGTTTTACTAGGAATATAAAAACTTAGGAGAACTAGAAGGGGCCATGAGAGGGCCTTGGGTAAATTGGATGAGGGAAAACCCAAAGGTGTTCTATGCAGACATGAAAAACCGAAGGATGGCGAGAGTGAAGGTAGGACCGCTTGAGGATAGATGAGACAACATGTGCCTGGATGCAGAGAAGGTGGGGTGGTCCTCAATGAATACTTTGCTTCGGTGTTCACCAAAAAGAGGGACTTTCTTAATGTGGAATCATTATAGAACAAGCTTGTGTGCTGCAGCATATGAAGTTAAAGCAGAGGAAGTGCCAGATCTTCAAACATTGGATCATAAGGTATAGGAGGAGAAGTAGGCCGATTGGCCTATTGAGGAATTACTGAGTGATAGATGTGCTAATTTCACTGATAGCAATTATTTCCAATTGGAAAGACCCTTCCAAGCAGCATCCCTATACGTTCATGGAAAAAATTAAGATGCAACAATTGACACTGAATTAGTAAAACTGAGATCAAAGGAATAGAACCAACAATATCACCCAATGTATAAATCATTAATATGTGTGCACTTGGTTAAGATGTTGCTAGAACAGTGCAGTAAATGGTCTGATAGCAACAACATACTTTAATAACAACTTATCTTAAATTACACTTTGACCATAGTGAAATGCCCATCATTATGAAAAGAAATCCCTGACAGTGAATTGTTGTCACATCCAGTGAAAAACATAGTTTTGTGTGCTATTCAGACAGCTCGTAAAAGGTCACCATGTTCTGGTGCCTTTTTTAGATCCATTAAAAAAGATTAATAGAAAATGGTCACAAGATTAATTTTGACAGTGGTAGCGTGAAGGGAATGGAGGCCTGGTGAAAGGTTGGAACCAGAAGTCAATGATGGTAGTCGGGCTGCATAATGTTGCATTTCTCAAACAATGACATTACGTTGTGTGTATTTGAACTTTTTAGTGGAAACATGACCAGATCAGATGTTATGCCTTTATGAATTAATGGCTTATTGATTATTCGAGTCCAAATGAAATGTGCAATCAGGTCAAAGTACTCATGGCTGTTGACACCTCTAAAACTGGATCCCAATAAGAATGGGCTCTCAAAGACAAGGAGGTAGGATTTAATCCAAATATCAAATAGCTTGGAAGTTAACAATTATGCGCAATTTTTGTTCTGTTTTAAAGAAGAGATCTGGGTGTGTTTGGTTATGATTAAAATCTTGTGTATTTTTTTTAACTGTGGAAATGTGCAGGAACAGACAACCCTTTTCTGGCTTTAAAAAGTGGGAAGCATTTAAAAGATGCAGAGTTGGCTTGTGTTTGTTTTTCAGAGTTAGGAATGTGAACGTTTTACTACTGGGTGGACAGAGAGCCCTGCTTTGAGTTAAAGGAATCTCGTTTGTAATCAAACAAGCGTGCACAAACTCGCTTGTAAATGGAGGGAATGTATGTTCTTATTGTGCAACTGCAGCTAGTGCATGCTCCAAGAGACCAGATGGCACCCTTTCTTCCCTCAGATTCCCAGAGGTTTCAGCTGAAGGCTCTAACTCCCTGTCCTCCCAGAATTAGAACAGGCTGAGCTTTCGTTGGCAAGCTCTCACTCAAAGTAAGTGTATATCCTCTGGCAATTTGAACAGAGATTGCTGAAAGCTGTCAGCAGGCCAGGCAGCATCGCTGGAAGGAGAAAGAAAGTCAATCCTTAGGGTGAAGGACCTTTCATCAGGACAGGGGAAGCCAGAAGAACTATCACAGAAAGGGAGTGGGGTGGGGAGAACAGGAAATGTGTTGGGTAACAGACTGAAGGTGTCAAAGGACCAATCACTTTATTTAAAAAAAACAGCCATTGAGGGCGGAAAGAAAAGAGATAGAACAGAATGATAAAACAACTGTTGAGAAAAAGATTAAAAAGAGGTACAAAATAAAATTATGAAATTCACTGTAGAGTCTCAATGACTGAGGTGCGAAAATAAAAACACAATGCTAGAGAAACTCAGCAGCCAAACAGTGTCCTTTATATAGCAAATATGAAGATACATAATTGATGTTTTGGGCTTGAGCCCTTCATCAATGTGACAAAATGTAGGGAGGCACCCAAACAAAATGATGAGGAGGGGCAGGGGTGGATGAGGAGAAGGGTCCCACCATGAAGTTTGAGAGCTGCAAGAATTATCGATGGGGAACAGTAGAGAGATTCCTGCAGAACTCCCTTTGGAGAGCAAAGGAAAAATTCAGGGTAGACATTTCTCAAAGGGATTTCGGAGTTTTGTAGTAGACACTGTGGTTGAAGTAAAAACACAATGCAGGAGAAATTCAGCAGGTCAAACAGTGTATTTTATGTAGCAAAGGTAAAACTACAGAACCAGCCCTGCCCCTCTTTCCCCCCCCCCCCCCCCCTGCCCCACACACACCATTTTGTTTGGGTGCCTGTCCAAATTTTGCTTGTACCTTGATGAAAGGTGTGACAGAATATGTTGTGTTTTATATTGTATATAGATATGATTTTGGGAGATAAAGTCTGGCAGGATTTTTTTAGTGTAGGTCACATACAAACACTTCAAAACAGATCTCATTTAAAATATTGGAGCTCTGCTCAAGCCAGACAGGCCAGCTCCAAATGCTTTAGGGAGTGCCCAAGGGACTTCACTAATAGATTGTTTTGAAAAGCAACAGATGAAAGCACTCAGAGGATTAGGTTCAGAGCCACAGGCTGCCTGAGTGGAGGTTTCTGTTATGAGGGCCGTGATTTTGCAAGCAGAGAGAGTAAAACGGACTTTTCTCTATGTGTGTGTGTGTGTGTGTGTGTGTGTGTGTGTGTGTGTGTGAGAGAGAGAGAGAGAGAGAGAGAGAGAGAGAGTGAGAGAGGGAGAGAAAATTCAGTTCTGCGGTTTTTACAGTTCAGTAGGAGCAGCTGGGACTGAAACAGGACAAGCTGGCAAGCTTGTGGAAAACCCCATTTTGAAGATGGGTTGTGAGTTCTTAGTTCAGCCTGGTCAAGACCAATGTGGTCCATGCAAGAGGAGAGGACTGGCTGCCTAATGTTTCACTTGAAATAAGGAAAACAAAAAGAAACTCTGTGGTTACATGAAAGAAAGAGGTTATCTTCTGGAAAACCCTGATGGGGCAAGTTTCTTAAGCATGACACTGATGTGGCTGATTAGAAAGAATCAATTTGCATCCAGTGAACAACAAATCTCTCAGAAAACCGACAAGAACCTTCCTGAGTGGTAACCATTTACCTTTCAAGCTCCAAAGCCTGGTGGAATTCATAAATGTTAAATTCTGTGCACAGTATAAGAATTGTCTGCAACCAGTGAACTTGGAGGAATAAGAAGTGAGATAGGACTGTGAATTAAATAACTTTTCTAAACTTTCTCACACATTACATACATGTGGGCTTAGAATTAGAAGGGGTTTAAGTTAAGATTAAGGTAATAATAAGATAAAGTTTGATCTTATTTTCATGTTTAAAGATGATTAAAAGCAACTTTTGTTTAAATAATCATTTGTCTTGGTGAATATCTATTGCTGCTGGGTTTTGGGGTCCTGTGGGCTCGTAACAAGGGCTCAAGTCTGAAACATTGGTTCTGTATCTTTATCTTTGCTATATAAAGTACAGGTACACAATCCTTTATCCAGACATCTAAAATCCAGAAATCTCCAAAAACCGACATTTTCTTCCTAATATTGGTACAGCGGAGGGAAAGAGAGAGAGAGAGACAGCAGCGCGACTAAGTTGGGCAGTGGAGGGGGAGAGAAAGATGGCAGCGCTACTCGGGTGAGCGAGGGGGAGAGAGACACCAGCGCGACTGGAAGGGGGTGGATACGCAGCACAATTTGGGTGGGCTTAAATCTGGGGCAGCTGGATTTTGTTCTGAAATCCAGAAAAATCTGAAATTCGGAAACACTGGCCCCCAAGGGTTCCGGATAAAGGATTGTGTACCTGTACATTGTTTAACCTGCTGAATTTCTCCTGCATTGTGTTTTTACTTCAATCACGGTGTCTGCAGACGTTCGTGTTTTATGACTGTAATGTATTGTTAGAATCAGAAAAGTAAAATGAAACAAGTTTGTGAAGTGGATGGAGGGGATTACCTAAAATTGTTAAACTCAATATTAATCCCGAGGGCTGAATTGCACCCAGATATAAGATGTGGTTCAGTCCCTCGAGCTTATGTTGGGCATCATTGTAGCAATGGAGGAGAGTGAAGATAGAGTGGCTAGAATTGCAATGGGACAGAGAATTAAAGTGACAGGAGATAGAATGCTGAAGGTTGCACTTGTGGACTGAACAAAAGTGTTCTGCAAAGAGGTCACCTGATCTGGGAGCACGCCCTGAGAAGGAAAGTATTTGGAAGAAATGGCAGAGAGTGTGGGGTGTTGTGGAGGGAATGGTCGGTTTGGAATGATAATGATAGGATGAAAGGATGGATGTGCCTGGTGGTGGAATCCATTAGACGTGGGAAAATTATGAAGGGCAATCTGTTTAAAAATTGAGGTGGTCGGGTGGAAAGTGAAGACAAGGGGACATCTACTGTATCCTTTATTCTGACAGGAATAAAAGCAGATGTGCTAGACATAGAGAAGCAGATGAGAACAATGGTAGCAGGGAAGTCATGGCCTGGTGAAAGGAAAATCTCTTTAAAGCATGAGTGTGGAACATCAGGATAGATTGAGCAAAGACAGAGAAATTGAGAGAATGGAATGAGGTCCTTACAGCAAGCATGGTGAGAGAAGGATTCTCTGGGACCACGTGAGCTTATATTGGATTTTGGTCACTAACCTTGCCCCAGTAAAGGGAAGATTGAATCAGATATGGACCACATGAATGTGAGAACACACAGCGCCAGCATGGCGTGAACTCTCTTACTTTGCAGAAACTAAACTGCGATTGGGTAAAAACCTTTTAGAACCTCTTCCTTCAGACTGCATGGGCAACTTCCAGTCTCCTGTCACATTAATTCTCTGTCTTCAGTCCTCTATAATTAAATTTAAATTTAGACATACAGCCCACAAACCCGTGCCGCCCAATTAACCTACAACCCTCAGTGCGTTTCAAATGGTGGGAGGAAACCGGAGCTCCTGGAGGAAACCCATGCAGACACGTACAAACTCTCTACAGGTAGCATGGAATTCAAACCCCGGTCCCGAGTGCTGGTACAAACTGCCATGCCAACTGTGCCACCATATTGTTCCAATGTGACCCAGCATAATCTGGAGAAACAGTACCTCATTTCTTTCCTGGGTTCATTACACCCATCAGCATTTAACACTGATTTTAAGAGTTTCAGATGCTTGCCCTTCTTTTCTCTCTCTTCTTGCCTTTGATTCATATTTTTCTGTTTCCAACATTTGATTAATTGTTACTTTGGCAGTGCTGGGCTACATCCTGTCATGGCCATTCACCTCGATCTCCCAATCCTCCCCTTCTCTGCAACTTAAATCACACTTGTGCAGCCATAACCTTGTCTGTTGAAGATACTGTACCTTGATGAAACCCTGGAGTCTGTTTCTCTCCCCATTGATACTGGGTGAGTGCGCCCAGATTTGCAGCCTGGCTTGATCTTTCAATCATGTTTCATTGAATGGTGGGCGCTATGATTAAGGGAATTGATATGTTTTGAAAGTTTTCCAGACGGTTGGAGTAACCAGTCACGACCATGTTTGCCACTCTTGCGGGATCAGATCATCCCCTTTGTCTGTTGTAATTCATCTTAACTTTGGAAAGGACTCTTCCATTCGACCAGTACATCACAAGGTTTGCGAGGTGTGTGCATAATGCTGCTCTTTAATCTGGTTAGGGTATTCTCCCAGAGTTTTTGGCTGCCCTCCAAAAATTTGCCTGAGTGTTCAGTTATTGATTGACTCCAGTGCCAACATAGCTAAAGTCTGTTCTTGCTCTTCATTAACTTTCGTACACCTGCATTTCACCACAGATCGGTAGATAGCAAATATAAACAGCGAGCCATAGCAATTGTCCATAACTGAGCGAGTTGTCATGGATTCATCACTGTCCCTGCCACACAAACTAGGAATGGAATGCGATCCTGTCTTCTTGTACTTGTTATCCATATCTGCACTGTTAGTGTAGCGGTTAGCGCAATGCTGTCACAAGCGATTGGGACCAGGCTTGAAATCCCATGCTATCTGTAAGGAGATTGTACGTTCTCCGTGTGCCTGTATGGGTTTTCCCTGGGGGCTCTGATTTCCTCTCACTGTTGAAAATGTACTGGTGTTGTCGGCCAATTGGGTGTAATTGGGTCGCATGGGCTCATGGGCTGAAAGGGCCTGTTACTGTGCTGTATGTCTAAATTTATCTAATGATCTGTAATCTCAACAGTTCCCCAAGCCAACAATGGAAGTCGTACAGATCTGTCTGTTCTGAAGTAAAGAAAACCTCTGGAGTGTCTCCATGAAATCTGGGTCCAACTTTCTGCACTTGGAGGAGTGGAAAAATTGACCCTTTAGTGTTCAAGATCTCTCTACTCTAGACCCACCTGCTTGGCAGTTTCCCTCAGTCCTGCCCACCACTAATTACCAGGTGAAAATCATTTTGCCTTTTTCTTAAAAAAAAGAAATGTAGCAAATGTTTTCTCATTGAAAATCAAAACTTGTTCTTGTATAGAATCTCTTGTAGCCTTGGCTAATGAAGTAACCTTTGAAGTGTAGGCTGTATTGTAATACACTGATATGTAAGAGTTGCATTCCAAGAAAAATATATCCTGATTTTGCATTACGCAAAGCCATGTTATCTGTGCATGGGTCAAGAAACGCAAGTTGAAAAATAAACTGTTAGCTTATTTATTTCACACAAATTTAAAGAGAATGAGGTTTGCTTTTTCACTGTTCCTCAATGCACGTGACAAATCACAACAAACAAAATTGACAATTACATTGTGCTCATTCCAAGACTAGGTTGTGAGGATGCTTGAACTAAACTAAATCAAATTTAATTAATGTAGAATATTAATAAAATGTTAAATTTGCTGGAATTTAGAAATTTAAAGGCAATTGGTTCAAGGCTTTGCAAGTTATTTAGGAAAAAATATTGCAGAAAAATACTTCGTACAGGTGGAAAATGTTCAATTAAGGTATGTGGTGCAAAAATCCAAGGCAGGATATAGAAGACATCTTGGTATCAAATGTTTCAAAGGTCCTGAAAAGTGGAAACTTTTGTTGGCATGGCAATTATTGTTAAATCAGTTGTTACTTTAAATCTAAGAATGAGGTTCATAATCTGAAGATATTAAGGAAGATGGATATCTCTCGGGGATGAAGGATGCCTGTGTGGAGAGATCAAGTAGTCTGGATCTACTGGCCAGAATTTGCAAGAATAAGAAGTGATCTCATTAAAATGTAGTTTAGTTTACATTTGGTTAGTTTAATGTTGCATTTTACCTGGTGAGGTGAGAAAGTTTCTTTTGTGAGTATTCTAACAGGTCAGCTCTGACTTTCAAACCGCTGCATAAAGGAGAACAGAAACACAATTATTGAGTTACTATGAAAAAGATCAATTTGTACAAAGGGAAGGCTGCGTTGGAACATTATTATGGGGTTAATTTGGGAGTATCGTGGTTGCAGTGGAAAAAAACTCGAGTGTGTTGGATACTCCTGAGCCTTCTCCCCAATGGGAGGAAGGAGAAGAGAGTGTATCCATGAGGTGACAGTTCCTTCGGTGTGTTGGCTGCCTTTCCCAGGTGGTGGATGATGGAGATAGCGTCCGTGGAGGGGAAAGAAGCATGTGTGATGTCCTGAACTGCATTCATCACCTTCAGTAGTTGCAACCTGCAAATATGCTTTTGATGGTCAGAAGATTTATTGTCAGAATACATACATGACATCACATTACAACCCCGAGATTCTTTTTCCTGCGAGCCAGACAGAATTATCAAAATTGTGTTAGTACAGGTACACGATCCTTTATCTGGACATCTAAAATCTGGAAAGCTCCAAAATCTGTCAAGTGGGGATTGGCAGCCGGGAGAGACTGCCAGGTGGCTGTGGGAGACAGCCAGGAGAGACTGCCAGGTGGCCGGCGGTCGGGGGAGGTGGCCAGGAGAGACTGCCAGGTGGCCAGAGGACCGGCGGTCGGGGGAGGCGGCCAAGGGACCGGCAGTTGGGGGAGGCGGCCAAGGGACCGGCAGTCGGGGGAGGCGGCCGAGGAACCACAGTTGGGGGGGGAGACGGCCAGGCAACTGGAAGGGGGTGGAAACGGCAGCTCAATTTGGGTGGGCTTTCCGAAATCCAGAAAAATCTGAAATTCAGAACACATTGTCCCCTAAGGGTTCCAGATAACGGATTGTGTACCTGTAATGCCAAATAAAACTACACAATGTACACGTATAAACAAATAAATATAAACAGATAAAAATCAAAACTGATAAAGAAATGTAATCAAACAATACAGAGAGAATAAAAATAATCAATAAAGTCCAAAACTAAGAGTCCTTAAATGAGTCCCTGATTGAGTTTGTTGTTGAGGAGTCTGATGGTGGAGGGGGAACAGCTGTTCCTGAACCTGGTGGGGCAAGACTTTTGGCATCTATACCTTTTTCCATCAGGAGAACAGAGCATGTGCTGGATGGCGTGGATCCTTGATGATTGCTGCTGTTCTCCAACGGTAGTGATCCATTGAGATTCCTCGATAGTGGGGAGGGTTTTTGCTGTGATATCCTGGGTTACGTCCACTACCTTTTGGAGGGCTTTACACTTGGGGATATTGGTGTCCACATACCAGACCGTGATACAGTCTTGAACTTCCTTAGTCTTCTGAGAAATTAGCAGGCATTGATGCTCATACTTGGCTCAACACAGTTGGTCCAGCTCAGGTCACTGGAAATGTTGACTCCAAAGAACTTAAAGCAATTGATCCTTTCCACTTCAACCCCATTGATGTGGACAGCAGTGAGGACACTGCCTTCTCCTGAATTCATTTATCATCTCCTTCATCTTAGTGACATTGAGAGAGAGGATATTATCATGGCACCATGCCACTAGATTTTCAATTTCTTTTCTGCATTCTGTCTCTTCAAATGCAAGGACGATGTTCTCCCTGATTAAGGTGACCAGATAAGGAGTCAGTCCTTCTGGATTGAATCAAAGAATTGGACAGGGTGGAAATTGGTCATTTGGCCCTACTTGCCAGCTCCTGTTCCAATTCAAAAGCGAGACTGGCCATAGCACTTCACTCAGTGAGTATCCTGGATTCACTGAGAAGGTTCGCTGGAAGACTTGATATGTCATCTTTCCAGCATTGACTTAATGTGGTGGATTTGGTAATAGTTGCATTTGGAATCCGCAAAAAAAAAAAATCTGCTGAATATTTGGAGTAGGCCGAGCTCCAAATCATCCTCTCATGAGACTGAAAGAGTTAATTAAATTTTTTTTTTTGTTTGTTTTCCTGTGGTTTTTCTTTTCAGCAGATCCATTCATTGTACATCTCATGACCTTAAATGGTGATTCACTTTTGGAAATTCTTCCCACACTCCTACACTTGATGATGTCAGTGAAGACTGGGAGTGTCATTCCCAGATGAAAAAGCCTGATATTTGTTTGTTGAACAGTCTGTTCAGATTACTCTGTAATCCAATGGGAAATGGAGCAAATATGGTCGGATGACTTCATTCTCACGCACAAGTTGCAATTATGAGCAGTGGAGGGAGGGGTTGAGAGGTGCAGAAGAGGAAGGGTTTGTGTGGTCAGCAAATGTGAAATTCATTGCAAAAGGCAAGAAAGTTTATGCTCTTTGAGCAAATATCATCTGCACTCGAGAAAGTGTATTTGCAAACGTTGATGACTTGTAATGTTCATTAGATATAATAGTTGAGAAAATCTTCTTGTCTGAAAGACCATGAGACATAGGAGCAGAAATAGGCTATTCAGCTCATCGAGTCTGCCCTACCATTTAATCATGAGCGGATCCACTTTCCCCCTCACTCCCACTGCCTGGCCTTCTCCCCATAAACCTTTGGTGCCCCTGGCCTATCACTCTCTGTCTTAAATACACCCAATGAATTGGTCTCAAAAAACTCCCTGTGGCAACAAATTCCATGATTTGGCACCCTCTGGCTTAAGAAATTCTTTTGCATCTCTGATCTAAGTGGATGCCCTTCAATCCTGAAGCAGTGCCCTGTTGACCTCGTTTTTCAACAAAATATGCTTTGATTGGAGCAATTTGAAAGTTTTTAAGATTTCAAGCTTGCATATGAGAATTGAAAATGGTTAAATACACAATACTTTGATAGAGATCTTCTTTGGGATAACGTAGTGGGGTGGGGGGGGTGCGGTGGGGGGGAAGCTACCTCTTCCCACTGCAATGAGAATATCAATGCCAGTCAAGATGATGCAAATGTTTCAGGGGAATCGAGCCATGTATGTTCACCAGATGTGTATGGCTTTAACCTCTGTAACTTAAGGAAATGTCAATTATCCACTGGCAGACATGATCCACCCTCAAATTTCTGATTCATGGAGTATTTCAAAGCAATTTAAATAAGCAAATTCCAGAGGGAAATTCAAAGAGGAAAGTATAAAATTAATTAAATTTCCACTTCCAAAGATTAATCATAAACTTGATCTGATCATTATCCCAATGCCAGTGCCTGGTGTTTTTCCTACATTACTGCTGTGATTACACCCAACCAAGTACTCTTCAAGTGTAAAGGACTTTGAGGTCATGAGGTGAGTCGGTCACGCTCTCGTCTCTTAAACTTCATTCCATTACAGAAATCGAGCATGGAAATCAAGGGTGACACTGTTGTGCTAAGCAGCGATCTTCAGCCACCACACTGGGTGCTGCCAGCTGATTCAAAAGTATCATTTCTATGTTTCCATAACTTCTTACAACATAACAAGAGGCCATTCAGCCCATCAAGTCTGCACCAGCTCTTTGATTTTTCTCTATCAGCTATTTTCCCCACGTCCTTGAGAAATTTTTTTACCTACTTTCACTAAGCAGCCGATTACTGCTCTAACCATCCTTGGGATGAGACTCCGGCTACGATCTTTCAAAACATGTGTAGAAGGAGAAGCCTACTAGAGGAGCATGCAGGGTAGAAAACCACAGCAGTGGACCAGCATGACACTGGCTGGATGCCAGTGTCTCACAGGCCGCTGGAGACTGGCTTCTGGGAGCAAGATAACAGGTCCGGGATTTGTGATCGGGAGTCCCAAAGAGCCATGAGTGCTGACAGCTTCAGAACTGGGGGCCGAGGAGGGAGACTCGGATGTCTGGAGATCAGGTCCACCACTGGACCGGACAGGAGGCTGTGCAGAAAAGAAGGCTACGGTGCAGGAGATGCTGGAGTCAAAGGAAATGATGGAATCCACAAACACTCGATGTCCCTGAAAGGACTCTATTTCCCCTTCTCGATAGTGGCACTGAACCTGTAGCACATCTTTCTGTGCCTCTGCAGTCAAACAAAGGAAAACAAATTTTGTGTAATCTTGACTACTCACCATCTCTGAAGGGGCTTCCTTTGGCATAGGGAATACTTAATGTGGTATGTGAATGGAAAGAAAAAGGTTGAGAACCACTGTGCTAGATGGTGCGGGACATGGCAACTCTGCTGGAGGTCCAATGACGCATAAAAGAAAGCTTTTCACTATAATCTCGCTACACATGACGCTGATAAATAAATGTGTCATGCAATTGTTTTTAAGACTTGGTAAAAGGAGGAAAGATGCTCTAATACTCTGTTATGATCTTATTGAATGGCTGAGAAGGTCAGGTGGCCAACTCCAGCTCCAATTGTTTTAAAAATTCTGAGAAGTACAAAGCATTATATTTATTTTGATATATTCTGGATAATGATATGGGGAAATTTCAAAGAAATGGCATGATGATGTGTAACACAGTTCACCGGTTTGGTGCTGAGGATGGGACGATATACTTAGTGCCGCTAAAACTGCCTGAATTACAGGAAAAGATTAAACAGATTTGGACTTTATTCACTGGAGTTTAGACATATAAGGGGAAATTTGATGGCGATATACAAAATTATGATGAGAATGTAACGATTAAATGCAAGCAGAATTTTTCCGCTGATGCTAGGTGGGATTTTTCTTAAACTAGAGCACATGGGTTAAAGGTGAAAGGGGTGAGAGGGGGAACCGCTTTACCCAGAGAGAGTGGTGGGAGTGTGGAATGAGCCGTCGGCTGAATTGGTAAATGCAGGCTCAGTTTTGACATTTAAGAAAAATTTGGACAGGTACATGGATGGGAGAGGTATGGAAGGATGTGGTCCAGGTGCAGGTCAGTGGAACGAGGCAGAAAAATGTTTGGCACAGACGAGAAGGGCTGAAGGAGTCTGTCTGTGGTTGTGTTTTATGGTTCTAAGCTGAGGTTATTCAACTTGGATTAAAGAAATTTGAAGGAAGATTAATCAAGGTGTACAAAATTATGACTGGTCTAAATGAGGTAAACAATGGACTGCATAGTGAGGGTTTATTGTTATATACACAAGTACAATATACAGATGCACTGAGATGCTTATTTGTTGCAGCCGCATGGGTACACAAGCTTCACCAACCAAAACTTGCTGTTTCCACTCGCAACCTGTAATGAAAGATGTAGATTTAAAATTTTGGTCAAAAGATAGAAGGAAAATGAGAGGAAATTGTTTTCAATTCATAGAGCAGGTTATGATCAGAATCTCATTAGCTATAGGAGAAATGGGATTGGAATCGATTAATGCTTCCATGGGGGAATTTTACAGGTACTTGAGAGAAACTAATTCACAGGGTTACAGGGTAAATGGGACTAATGATTACACTGCTGGGAGCCAGCAGATATTCAAAGGACTGAATGTCCCAATTTGAAGAATTCTGTGATTTTTCTAAAGCAGTTATCTTCGATGGGGTGCCTTGGACTGAAATCATTTTTTTTAATGTAGTTGGGAGAAAGTATGGAAGAACAACAAACTAAACTTGGCTGCTTCACAGAGAAGGGGGGGGGGGGCATGAAATTTGAATAGAGTCCTAAGGGGGCCATATCCAAATAACGGTTGAGAATGGCTGGTCTAAAAGAAAGAAATCGCTAGTACGTACTTAGCTCAATGCAGGGTTAAGAATTCCTGTCGATATTAATGCAGACGTACCTTATCCCAGATAATCTCTGAAGTTAATGGATGTGAGTAGTTCTTAGTTAGGCAAACATCTCAGAGAGCTTTCTGTGGTGAGTAGGTGGACACCATCAGGACATTCTGGCTGATGATCACTCATGTTGCAGAGCACATTGTTACAACTCAGGTTGCCCAGTGATTGCACTGGCCCTGGGGCTGACTGACTTTTGGATTGATGGAGGGTCCGACAGAATTCATTTCTGAGCATGGAATTACTGGTTGTGTACTTCTCCAGTGATCACAACAGATCTCTGTATAGTCAAACTGTTGGTGCAACAAATTCTCCTGCTGAATGTCGCATTGTACCTGAGGATTCCATATGGAATGAGTTGTTAAACATGCTTGTGACATTAGATATCCATTGTTTACATTTAACTGTGCAATGTATGAGGATTATAAAGGGATGGAATATTAGAAGGAAATCCTCAAGTGCTTGTCTATGCGTTCTGAATTTGATTGGTTATAATTTCTTGGACAAATGAGCAAGTGCAGGTGAGAGGTTAAATGGGCAGGAGAATAGTGTTGGAGACCACTGTGAAGGGGTGATTGAATGAATGCAAGTACTGAACTGGGCGAGGAGAATGTGAGCAGGTGGAAGAGGGATGAAACATGGGAACTGGATCAGTATGGAGTTGCTCAAAATTGGAACATTCAACATTCACACTATTGTGTTGCAGCCAGAGATGGACCACTTTCAGATGCTATAACCTTTTGGTCCATCTCAAACCCTTCACCCTCTGCTTTTTTTTTCCTCTTTCTTTCTTTCCTACCATGACCTTGAGAAAACATTGCTTGCCCACTTCTCCCAATGAATGCTGCCTAACCCATCGAGTCCCTCTGCTTTGCCGTTGCTTGGTTAAGAAGTATTAATTGAAGGCCTTGTCATTTCCCATGACTCCACACATACAAGCTAACCTGCTCTTTCAGTTGAGGAATGACACACCCCCTGTCCACATGGAATTATTTATTGTTGGTGTCATGAACCATCATTTAGTTCCTCTATAACACACCTTTGATTTTTGTCCTTTGTACAGATTTTTAGCTGTCTTTAAAAGAAAATGTGATGATGGACTCTTGCATTTTATTGCAAGCTGAAAAAGTTGCACAGAGATTTTACATGCAGTCACGCTGAATATATAGCCCCACTGATATATTGCAGTGTTAATACTCCATTAATGCTTTCTCATATGGTCTCTCACACTGTCAAATTCTTCCTCTGATATGGATCAACTTCTTCCTCTGGTATGGATCTCTTTAAATCTATCAGATTTCAGCTCTGCCTTGCAATGTTCCACAATTCACTGTACTCCAGGGAAATCCCTTCTCAGTTCGCAATATGATGCAGCTCATCTCGCTTAATCCCCCTTGCCCTGGTTCAACTGTGAGCAAGTCTGGCTTCTCTACATCCACTCTCAAGCTCATTCACAATTGAGAAGCTCTTGTCTGAATCTTCTCTGTGGAGAAACAATTCACGACCTGATTAGTCTTGATGCTAGTGTCCCTTTGGGTTTCTTGAAATCTATTTATACTTGCAAATGTATTTTTTTTTAACCAATGTTTCAGTGGCTATATTCTTGAGCAGGGACCAGAACTAAATCAATGCATCACATAAGGCCTAATTAAGACTCTGTGCATAACTTTTTTGTAGATTTTATTGGTGGGGAAATCTTTGGCAAATTATATATTTGCTGACTTTGGAGAACAAGCTTATAGGAGAAACATCTTTGATTAAAATGCCACTATATCCAGTGCTCCAGAGAAGAAATGCTCATTTCTTAATTATTTTACAAAATGTCAGTGTTGCTTGTGTTGTGCAGGTTCCCACAATAAGGTCAGGTGCCAGTCAGGATGGAATTGAATGAGCTCATTTAGATTTATTATTATTGCCACCTGTAAAAAGGAAGACCATCCTTTTGCATGCCGTTCCCAGGCTTACAAAGTCACCACACTTGGTACTATCCTGCAGGGGGGGGAGGTAAAAAGAATGGAGAAAAAGAAGCCCCTTTGGAGCCGACAAGAGGGCAAGTCTCACACCACCATTCCCATTGCAGCTGCCTCAGTTGCTGCTGTGGCGCCGCAACTTGTTTCCGTTGTTCCCATCTATTGTCCAGGGGTGGTGGGTTGACGGACTCTGAGCTCCCATCTCCACATCCAGCTGCCTGCTCTCCATTGCACCTGGTCGTGATTTTCCCCCGGAGCCGTCGGTGAGCTTGTGGGGGAGGCTGTTTGGTCACCGAGCCCAAGTTGAAGCCTACCTTTTCCAGCCGCCTTGCTTTATTGTAATCAGCTGCCTGTGCTCCATGCCTCCCCAGCAGGACTGACAGAATCCGAACTGGTAGAACTATTCCTGTGGTTCAGCCCAGGCTGACCTGGTCCCCGGCTGCAAGTCAATTCCCATTCTGTTGTCTACCAGAATATTAATGCTTCTGAGAGTCAGCCTGTTCGAACATCATTAAAAGATTGGCTTTCACAACTAAGCTTTACACTGTTTATTCTATGAGTTATTAAAAAAAAATGGTACAGCCCAGTAAAAGGCCATTCTGGCCCATGAACCTATCCCACCCATTAACTTACCAACCTTGTACATTTCAGAGGGTGGGAGGAAACTGGAGCACCCAGAGAAAAACCATGCCATCATGGGGAGAACATACAAACTCCTTACAGACAGCACCTGATTCAAAGCCTAAGATGTCAAGACCCCTTGAGATCTTTTACGTTTCAATCCTATCTCCTGCCATTCTTCTGAACTCTAGCAGGCGTAAGCCTGGCCTGTCTCACAAGAAAATCTTCCCAATGCAAGTAACACAAGCAGCTGCAGATGGTGGAACCAGGAGGACAAAACAAACTACTGTGGGAATTTAATATTTTCAGCTTGAAATTCCTTTCCCCACGGATGCAGCGTGACCTGAAGAACTCCACCAGCAGTTTATTTAATCCACCCAATTCAAGTATTGATTCAGTATATCACATCTGAACTGCTTCCAAAGTTAAATATCCACCTGAAACACGGAGTACAGTACTGTACTCCAGTTTGCCCGTAGTAAAGTACTCAAGCATAGTCTACCTATTTTTATGCTCTTCCTCTAGCAATAAATCACAGCATTCTATTTATTTTCCCAATGACTTGTATACTTTTATAAATTGTTCGCCAGAATATCCTGATTAAAAAAAAAAAAAAAAAATCCCTCCAATGCTCTACAGTTGCGATGATAAAGTCTTTTTGAGACCTAACCAAGGGCCTGTGCCCGAAATATTGGTAACTCTTAAACTCTTAAATTCATATGGACGCTGCATGGCCTGCTGTGTACCGCACTCAACCCCAGTATCTGTAGACTTTCCTGCTTAAAGTCTTTATGAGAGTTTTTTTCCTGTGAGCCTGATTCACTATAAACAGTACCTTGGAGTCTCTTCAATCTGAGGTGCCTGCAAGCTCACACCAAGATACAAGAGCAACTTGTCCGTGAACTACTCTTTGCAGACGATGCCACTTTAGTTGCCCATTCAGAGCCAGCTCTCCTGTTTTGCAGAAACTGCCAAAATGTTTGGCCTGGAAGTCAGCCTGAAGAAAACTGAGGTCCTCCATCAGCCAGCTCCCCACCATGACTACCAGCACCCCCACATCTCCATCGGGCACACAAAACTCAAAACGGTCAACCAGTTTACCTATCACGGCTGCACCATTTCATCAGATGCAAGGATCGACAATGAGATAGACAACAGACTCGCCAAGGCAAATATCGTCTTTGGAAGACTACAGAAAAGAGTCTGGAAAAACACCTGAAGAAACACACAAAGATCAGCGTGTACAGAGCTGTTGTCATACCTACGCTCATGTTCGGCTCCGGATCATGGGTCCTCTACCGGCATCACCTACGGCTTCTAGAACGCTTCCATCAGCGCTGTCTCCGCTCCATCCTCAACATTCATTGGAGTGACTTCATCACGAACATTGAAGTACTCGAGCTGGCAGAGTCCGCAAACATCGAATCCACGCTGCTGAAGACCCAACTGCACTGGGTGGGTCACGTCTCCAGAATGGAGGACCATCGCCTTCCCAAGATCGTGTTCTATGGCGAGCTCTCCACTGGCCACAGAGACAGAGGTGCACCAAAGAAGAGGTACAAGGACTACTTAAAGAAATCTCTTGGTGCCTGCCCCATTGACCACCGCCAGTGGGCTGATATTGCCTCCTACCGTGCATCTTGGCACCTCACAGTTCAGAGGGCAGCAACCTCCTTTGAAGAAGACTGCAGAGCCCACCTCACTGTCAAAAGACAAAGGAGGAAAAACCCAACACCCAACCCCAACCAACCAATTTTCCCTTGCACCCGTGCTTGCCTGTCCCACATCGGACTTGTCAGTCACCAACGAGCCTGCAGCAGACGTGGACATACCTCTCCATAAATCATCGACCGCGAAGCCAAGCCAAAGAAGAAAAGGAAGGAGCCTCTCATAGAGATGTTGCATGCCCTGTCTTTTTTAATGTGTTTTACAAATCTGTAATGTTGATTGACGGATCAGATTGACCAGGTCATTGAGTTTAATTCCTTCACTCTTGATCAAAATTGTGCCACAGAATCATTTGCATCTACCCTGACGGAACAATTCATTGTTTCATCTGAAAGATTACACCACCAACGGAGTGACCGTCTCTCAGTGGAGTATCTGCTCACATTTATGTGCTCGTATCATTGGTGTGGGAATCATCTAGTTACCATGACCATAGTTAAGGCATGAGTGTTGCCATTGACCTTCTGTCATGGCAGAAACAGAAGCGAAATTAGCTTAATCTGCCTTGCTGTGGATAGCAGCTCCCTCACTCTCGCTCCTCAGTGGGAGTGCCTTCATATGCTGCTGCCATTGGAGGCTTATTGTGCAAGCAGAGCAATCTGTTCTCACTTGACCTCCTTGTGCCTTTATTTACGGAGACATTCGATTGGCCAGCATTGTTATTTGAAAGCAAGTGACAGTCATTACTGGGTTATTTTGAACCTCCACAGAAAATGCTTGGTTGAATTTCTGGAATGAGTCACACTTGTGCATTGCATTCAATTGCCCATTTGCACATGCATCAAGTGAAGTCATTCCTGTGCTTTGCACTAAACCACACCCCCAGCAATAATCCCCATGGGAGAAGTTGTCATTGTCGTTCCCTTGGAACGAGCCTGCTTGCCCACTGGCCATGTTGTGGATCTGTAATTTCAAGGTACCCATGTTCAAATACCACATTCCACATTGATTCCGTATTGACTGCCTTTTTCTAGAATCCTTGGAATTTTCTATTCTGAGACTCTCTCTGGTTAGCTTCACCCTCTGCATGGTTCACTCTCTGTCATTTTAGGTAAAAGATGAACTGTAAGATTATGAACTCCTCACGTGGCCATTTCAACCCATTGTCTCCTTGCTTCTCAATGATTAATTTCCACCCTCACTGACCTCCAGCCTTGCCTATCTGCTGCATTTTCACTAAGCAGCAATTCCTTATCCCAATCCTTCCATGCTCGTTGGAGTGAAACATGAAAGTCTGCAGATGCTGTGATATTACTAAAAACACCAAAAAGCTGGAGGAGCTCAGCAGGTCTTGCAGTGTCCATAGGAGGTAAGATGTATAACTGACATTTTGGGCCTGAGTCCTTCTTCAAGGTATGGGTTTATTCAGACACTGGGGGATCGGAGTATAGACCAACAGACAAAAGATAGTAATTAGATAAGGAGAAGAGCCCAGGTGAGAATTGATTGTCGGGGGTGGGCGGGGGGTGGGGGGAGGGAGGGGAGGGAGGTGTGGCCTCTGTGAATGCAAAGCTGAAGTAAAGGAGACAGAGGGAAAAGGGGGGATGGGTAGAGTGCGAGATTAGAGCTACAGGAAAGAAGACATGAAAGAGCGGTTGTGACTAACGGAAACCAGAGAAGTCGATGTTAATGTCATCCAGTTGGAGAGTGCTCAGCCCAGATGGTATATGAGGTGTTGTCCCTCCAGTTTGCGGGTGGTCTCAGTCTGGCAGTGCATGAGTCCATAGACAGACATGTCAGCAAGGGAATTGGATGGGGAATTGAACTGGGTGGCCACTGGGAGATCCCTGCCATTGCGGCATTCTTGTTGCTGGCCTCTCCTCGGGACCTCATTGCATAGACTTTCTGCCATATTAAACCATTCCCTGGTTTTACAAATCTCCTTTCCCGCTCCCCCACCCCCACCAGATTGGGTGCGTGTGGTCCATTTCCACCTCCACCCCTCCCAACATCTGACATGGAGAAATCTGCAGATCAATATTCTGGGGATAAAATTTGTCTTCTTCACCTTCTGCTTTGAATGAACAACAGCAGTAATGAACAACAGATTGCATCTGATGGACTTCACCACTTAAAAGATGTACTTTACTCCTTTGCTCGCAGTTTCATGCCAATTTGTTCTTGTTCTGACCACAGGTGAGTAATTTTCAGCCCTGTGAAATGATACGTACTGCAGAGCTGATGTTTGAATCCCCTGTGGCTGCTTCGCTTGTTTCTCACAGTGCTGCAGATGGGTTGGTGGTTGGTGATGTGTTCTTGTGCCATTGGCAGAGAATTTTGTTTATGATTATGATCTTTTCTTTCCAGAATCGATCTGATTAGCCACGATATGAACACTGTGCTGTTGGGTGTGGTATGTCAATCCAATTAACCTTAACCTTTAGCATTGGTAAACAAGAGCTCAGTAGTTGCTGGGATCTTGTGCAGTATCCATAATTGCTGGAGAAACTCAGGAGATCACGCAGCACCTATAGAAAGCAAAGGGCAATTGATGCCTCGGAACTGAACCCTTCCTCAAAAATCAGACAGATCCCTGAATATAAGGATGAGGGGGAGGGGCAGGAGAAGGAGATGGAGCACGTCCCCTTTGACACATGCAATGTGGATACAGGTGGGAGGGTGAAGAAAAGAAAGAAGCTGACAAGTGATGGAGCAGAGGGAAGAGAGCTAAGAAAGGTAACTCTCTGATAGAAGGAGGAATGGAGATAGGGATGAGGGAAATGGATATTGATGCCGTCTGGTTGGAGATGGAATTTAATGTGTTGTTCCTCCAATTTATGTGTGGCCTTAAGTTGGCAGTGCATGAGGCCATGGAGAGACATGTCAGTGTGGGAATAGTGATTGGAAATGAAGTGGTTGGCTGTTGAGAAACCCTTACTGTTGCAGTGGACAGAGAGAAGGTGCTGAACGTAGCTGGAGTGACTACTTTCCATGATAGTCACTTGGATGGTGAAAGAATCTTGTTGTCTATGACTTGTTCAAACAAATTTGTACTAAAGGTGAGTTTTCCAAAGTTTATTAAACAATATTAAGCAGTGTTAACGTTATTGCAAGTTGTTCAATGTTCAATCGAAAATGTTGGAAGATCTTCTTACCATCCATTCCGCAGATCAAAAGGAACTAAAAATATTATCTTCCAAGCAAGCAGAGAAAACTAGTTACGGCCCTGAAGCAAAGATGTTTCTAAGAGACAGCATAAAAATGTTAAACAAAAACCACAAACTGACAAGTAGTGAGCATGAAACACATTTTAACCCATACAATACTGGCCCCTAATTATTATGTTTAAAAATAATAATTACCATTATAAAGAAAAATATCAAGCAAGAGCACGCCAACTTACCAGAGAGTGTTCCACCTGTCCAGGAAGCCTCTTTGGGGATTGGTGGCAGCGGTGGGGACGTGTCAGGGATTGGCGGTAGCAGTTGGGAGGTTTCTGTGATTGGCAGCGCCACTGGGGACGTGTTGTGGATTGGCAGCGGGCAGCATTTTTTTGGTGAGTATTAAACATTAAAAGTCTTCCCTTGTAGTTTAAACATTGGTACAAGTGATTTGCTGTTGCTACTGGGCTGTTTTAAAAAAAAAAGTTATCCAAAAAATTCATTCATCCGAAATAGGTTCGTTCCTGACCATTTCGGGTATAATCGGAGTTGTACTGTTTGTCTTCCTTCTGAAACTGCCCAGTCGGCATCGAAGGCTTAGTCTTAAGAAGCAAAAGGTGGTTCAGGGGGAGTGCCTCAAGATCATTTGGATCTGTAGAAGCCTTAGCGATTGGATGACTGTTGAGGATAGCTTCAACATCACATAAAACTGTGTTAAGGCCTCCTTGTTAAGACTTTTCACCTTTAGGGTGGAATTAAGAACCTTTTGTACTGATCTAATTAATCTTTCCCATGCATCTCCATGCTGTGAGCCAGCAAAGGGGTGGGGGAAATGGAATATCCAGTTGATTCCTTTCTGGATTTGAACCTGATTCAATAGCTTCTCTCAAGTCGCACTGAGCTCCCACAAAGTTAGTGCCATTGTCACATTGTAGATCCTTCACTTGACCACATCTGGCTATAAAACCCCAAAGGGCATTGATCAAAGAGTCTTTGTCAAGTGATAATGCCACTTGGATATGAATTGCTCTTATAACTAAACATTTGAACATAACACCATAGTGATTCACAACATTCCTTATACACTTTACTTCAAAAGGTCCAAAATAATCAGCTCCAACATATGGAGAGACTGTCCAGGGGAAAATCTGTCATCTGCTGCTGTACAGGAGAAGTATTTACATGCCAACAAACAACACATTTCGACATAATTTTTCTGATTGACTCGGTGGCACCAGGAATCCAATATTTTTGGCGTAGATTGGATAACATATGGTTGTGACGTCCATGGCCCATCTCTTCGTGAATATGCTGAAGTATCAAATCAGAGATGTAAAAATCCTTGGCCCATATGATGGGATGTTTAATCTCTTCTGTGATGGCTACTCTGCTAAGTCATCACCCAACCCTTAATACACCAAGCTCCACAATGGCACTGAGTTTACAAATGTGGCTTGTCCTCTTAATATTCATTCCTTTTCCTCCAGCAAAAGCAGATGATCTTCTCAGCATTAACCAGTCTTCAACTGTCAGACCACTGGTTTCTTGAATCTCAAAATTTCCTGTCCCCTTCTTTGACAGACTTCAGATTTATTGTCAGATTATGCATATGACACCACCTACAACCCTGAGATTACTTTTCCTGCAGGTGTGGCAGAATTACCCCTAATTGGTAGTGCAAAAAATAAACTGTACAGAGTGTAAACATGTAAACAAATAAAAGAACCATAAACTGATAACAAATGTAAACAAACTGTGCAATACAGAGAGAAATCAATAAAGTGCACAAGTAAGAGTCCTTAAATGAGCCCCTGATTGACTTTGTCATTGAGGATTCTGATGGTGGAGGGGTAAGAGCTGTTCCTAAACTTGGTGGTATAAGTCTTGTGGCACCTATAACTCCTTCCTGATGGCAGCAGTGAGGACAGAGCATGTGCTGGGTGGTGAGGGTCTTTGATGATTGCTGCTGCCCTCCAACGGCAGCAATCCCTGTAGATGTACTCAATAGTGGGGAGGTTTTGCGTGGAATGTCCTGGGCTGTGTCCATTACCTTTTGGAGGGCTTTGTGTGCTCAGGGGTATTGGTTTTCCCATACCAGACTCTGATGCTGACGGTCAGCCCATTTTCCACCACACCTCTGTCGAAATTTGCCAACGTTTCTGATGTCATACCAAACCTCTGCAAACTCCTGAGGCAGTAGAGGTGCTGACGTGCTTTCTTCATGATGCCGTTGGTGTGTTGGGTCCAGGAAAGATCCTCCGAGATGGTTACTTCCAAGAACCTAAATTTGCTCACCCTCTCCACCTCTGAACCCACAGTGATCACTGGATTGTGTACCTCTGGCTTTCCTTTCCTGAAGTGAACAATCAGCTCCTTAGTTTTGGTGACATTGAGTGCAAGGTTGTTGTTATTGCACCATTCAGCCAAGTTTTCAATCTCCAACCTGTATGTTGACTCGTCAGGGTTCTCTTTGATGGTTGTATTAATTTCTTTGATGGATATTATTGGGATGAGGCTGAGCAAGAACACTGCTTGCTTGTTTTCTCTTTCTGCTACAATGCAGAAGCAGTCCTTTAAGTCTCAGCATCCATGCTACTGCCCTTTTCAAACGAGCCCAGGATGAGAACTAATGGATGAAGTGGGTAACTGGATCCACTTGTTCAGATATTAGCTGAACAGGATTTGTAGTCATACTCCTGATTTCAGGGTCTTCTGGTAATATTTCTTCTAATTTATCAGTATTCTGAAGCCACTCTGCCTGAGGCTGTAGAAGAAACCAAGGATAGGGCACCCACATTTCTTCCTTTAGAAAAGACTGGACTTTCAAACCTTGGGATGCCAGATCAGCAGAATTGTTAACTGTGTCAACATAGCTCCACTGTATTGGACGTGAGATTTTATCAATTTCAATGAATGTTAGCCACAAAAATTCAAAAGCTTGAGGTATTATAGTTGATGTATTTCAGCACAGAGGAGCTGTCGGTCCAAAATATGGAGTCTGTTAGTTCCATCTGCAACTCTCTTTTCAACATTGTGTCCATTCCGCTTGCCATGGTAGCAGCTGTCAACTCCATTCGAGGGATAGTGGCTAGTTTTAATAGAGCCAATCTGGCCTTTCCAATTGCAAATCCATAATTATCATGCAGTAACAGGTTAACTAACATTTCCATAACCATCTTCATATGCATCAGCAAAATGATGCAATTGAGCAGATGCCGCAGTTCCAAAATTTGTGTGTTTGAAGCATCCGTGAATCTTGAAGCTTTCCAGCTTATGAAGATCCTGAATCCAACACGTCCATTCCTGAACAAAGGAGTCTGGTGTCGCATCATCCCAACCTATCATTTTCCGACACAAATTGTGCAGGATCTTCTTGGCAGTCAGGACTACTGGTGCCAATATTCCTAGAGGATCATATATTGAACTGAGTGTTGAAAGAATCCCCCTTCTTGTGAGAGGTTGGTCCTTCAGGATGATTTTGAACTTAAAATCGTCACACTGAACACACCATTGTACCTAACACCCTCTCCACAGGAAGGTTGTCGTAGTCTTAAATTCAGATTCTTAATTCTTTTGCCCTCTTGTTTCAGGTATGGCAGCCAACACATGACAACTGTTACTTATCCATTTGTTAAGTAGAAAGCTTCCCTTGAAACAGACGCTATTGCGTCTTTTTTCTGAACTTGCAGAAATGAGACAGTCCTCCGTTCATGATGGCGCTTATAGCTTGAGAGCGAAACTGTTTCCTAACGTCCTCAGCACACTTCCTCAGGGCAAAATTGGCACAACTTGGAGATAAAGGTGCTCCAAATAGATGCCCTGTGATTCTGTATTCTACCATGTTCTGACTGAAACTTCCATCAGAACACCAAAGGTATTCTTTCGGTACTTTCACCTGGTGGAACTTCTACTTCAATGATTGCAGTGAGGACAACGGGTTCTTTACGGAATCTAGTTATGATTCCTATTAATGTACTGGTCAAATCTGGACCCTGTAACAGCTGAGATTTTAATGAAACTCCCTGAAAAGTTGCTCCACAGCCAAACACCACTAGGTTTTTTTCTTCTGTGGATGCAGAACCCCATGGTGTGCTAAGTACCAATTTTTGCCATCTCTACATTCCAAGACATCATCTTTCTGCACGTAACCTTTAAATATCACGTCAGGTATGCAGTTGGTGTAGTCTGAATGAAAGAAAGAAAGAATTTTTCTTGAATCTTCTCTTTAAATTCAGTATGCGTTGTTCGACGATGTTTCTATTATCAGGCGTGCAAAATTCCCTTTTTTTTTAAAGGTAATCCAATACAATAATGATCATTAACCAGCTTGGCAGATTTTGATACCAAATTCAAGAACTACTGGTCTACCTTGGTCGTCCCTGGGTCAAGAAATGCATAAATATGCACTGTTGCAATTCCTTTCTTGGCCTTGACTTGCACAGGTACTATGAAAAGTTTGAAGTTGCTCTCACTGGTCCCATTAAGACTGTTTGTATCAAAGTTTCAGCACCGTTTTGAACTGCATTTTTTCTTGCTGTTTGTTGCTTTTCCGTAATCTTTTCCTGGAAGATGTGTAGTATTTTGGGATGCTTTAGACTGCATATGTCGCAGCTGAGATGCTTTGAGAAGATCTTGCTGATGTGCCTTTTACACAGACAGCCAAAACATACTCCATTTTCCTTTAGAAAAGCAATTTTTTTAAGACTATGCTTCTTTTCCAACTGTCCATGCCTTTACAAAGCACACTTATCTTTACAGAACAAACACTTCTTTACAGCAGGAAAGCTCCTTTCTTTATCAATTTTCTTATTTCCAACTGTATCAGTGGTACCAAATATACTTTTTGTCAATTTTGGTTGAGGGTATGATTGGACCTCTCAACATCTTTGCTTACTGCCTGATTGCCTTTGATATTTCCACACACTGGATCTGGGACAATGTCCACTTGCCCTTCAATGAACTCCACTTAATCCTTAAAAGTATCCCTTTTGATTTTATTTTTTTTCTGGTATTAATCAACTAAACTTCTCCATAGTTCTCTCATCCAGTAGGGTAACTTATTTAAAATGATTTGCATGTTAGTAAACATTTCAAGCCCTTATAGATAGTCAATCTCAGCCATAGCATTACAACATCCTCTTTGAAAGAGGATGTAAACTTGTAGAACTTTTGTGTCATCCGGTTTTACTGACGACAATGAAATAACTTTCTGTATATAAGCTGTAGCAATTTTATGCTTGTTGCCAAAATGCTTCTTTAGTAAAGACTTAGCTTTTTCAAATTTTTCTTTCAGGGGCATATAATGGGAACTCCTTACAAGTTATTGTGGTTGTCGACTCGTGAACTGTTCTAAATAATATAGACTCTCTTTTGGCTCTTACTTTCATTACTTTCATTACTGCGTTGAAAGGTTCCGTGAATGCTTGGAACTGAAGTGGTCACCATTAAAAACTTGAATCTCTCTCTCTCGGGCAGAGAAGAGAGACTGTAACTGGATTAGAGATGCAGACATTTCATCCTGCCTTTTCATGCCTGAGAGTACATTGCTTGGTTCACCTGGTTTCTGATACCTGACTGCATCGTCAAGTAATATACCAAGGGATTATATTTAGCTCGTATCTCTGTCCGCCATGGTCATTGTTGGGGTTTGAGAATAAGCATTACCGTGCCTTAACGTGGTTTGGTTGGGCATATGCACATCTTGTAACTATGGCATTGGCTCTGTCTTAGTATTAAATATTTTCTTTTTCTGTTGTCCTTCCTCAAAATGTGACTCCATTACATTAGACACTTTAGATAAATTACCTGGAACATTACATCCCTTTGAGGCTGTTAGTATCTTCATTTTAGCCTTAGCAACAGTAAGGTTGTTTTCCAAATCTATTTTCTCTCTATTACTCCTTAGTTTCTCCTGCAGTTCCCTTCTCTGTTCCTGTTCCCTTTGTAGCTGCTTCTGTTACTTCCTTAGCTGCTCCTCCTGCTCTTCTATGGTGAAACAATTCTTGTTCTGCAACAAGAGTGGCTATGTCACCCTGTACCTTTAAATGTGTAGTTGCAGTATTTTAAGTACAGAAAACTCTGGAGCTTAATCTCGAAGAACATCCTTTGCTTCTCCTGCTTCCAGCATTTGAAACACTATCTTCTGGTCATACTTCATCCTGTATGTCACATGTTACTTCAATATCTGACTTTGTCTCCATTTTGAATTGCCCATCCTCCATATCACCATCTTGTGACACACCTTTAGACATTTCCATGTGGCTGATTTTAGATTCTGTTGTTTCTTTGTAGTAATTCTGTGGGGTTTGTATTCTCAGAAGCCAAAACCTTCTCTGCTTCTCTTGCCCCTTTCAGTCTCGTGAAGAGAACAGCTTTGGCTCCACTTGTATCTAAGTGCAGCTATTGCAATTCTTCTCTAAGTTCTGGGACCTTCATTTCCTCGATACGTCACTCCTCAGGGGCAACAGCTTCATCGGCGGATGCCATTTTACCCTTATCCATCCAACTGACCACTGTTCTCAGGCACCAAGCTTGCACAACAATAATTCCAAAAACAAAGGACACGTGCTGTTACTCCAAACTGAGCTCCAAACTTGTAATAAAAACACTGAAGGAATACCTAAGTAAGGCTTACTGCTTCCGATGGCCTTGATGCTGCTGTTGACAAATGTGCTTCCATGAGTTCAAAATGCACTAAACAGAGCCCAATCTATCCACTCCAAATCCAATTTCCAACTTTCTATTGAATTAATTGTAGCAACTACTTTCCTTTATAGTCGCTTGGATGCTCAAAGAATCTTGTTGTCTATGACTCCTTCAAACAAATTTGTACTAAAGTTTAGATGAATTTTCCAAAATTTATTAAACAATATTAAGCATTGTTAATGTTCTTATAAGTTGTAAAATGTTGTTATAAGTTGTTAAACATTCAATAGCAAATATCAGATCTTATCATCCATTCCACAAAACAAAAGAAACTAAAAATCTTGTCTCCCAAGCAAGCATGGAAAACCAGTTATGACCCTGAAGAAAAGGTGTTGCTAGGAAACAGCATAAAAAAAAACCAAAAACCACAAACAGACAAGTGGAGACCATGAAACACAATTTAACCCCTGCAGTAGCGATCTCCCAGTCTCTATCCAGTCTAACCAATGTTGAGGAGGCTGCATCAGGATCACCAGATGTGGTAAATGTCCCCTACAGATTCTCAAATGAAGTGGTTTCACTTAGAAGGATTATTTGGTGCCCCAAATTGTGGTGAAGGAGGAGGTATACAAGTGCATGTGTATCATTTCTTCCGATCACAGGGGTAGGTACCAAGCTGGCTATTGGTGGGAAGGAATAAGTGGATGAGAAAATCATGGAGGAAAGAGGAGACCTTTAATATTGGTTTGTTTTTGACGGTAGCAGTACTTTTGTGGGTTTGAGTTCTGGGTACATTGATCTGTTTCTCTACAGAAGAAGTGAGGCAAAATAGTTATGTTTAGATAATGCATCAATATAATGAGCCATTTCTTGATTTTAAATCTGCTAAATCCAGAAGGAAAATTACATTAGATATAGTACTAAAGAAATACAGTATGACTGTACTTGACAGCAGTGAGGAAAGGGGTGTGTGTGTGTGTGTGTGTGTGTGTGTGTGTGTGTGTGTGTGTGTGTGTGTGTGTGTGTGTGTGTGTGTGTGTGTGTGTGTGTGTGTGTTCTGCAGATTTGAGCTACAGCCTTAGAACTATAACCTAGCTGTAGCAGTAGTGACCTCCCCCTCACACGCACGCACGCACACATGCGCACACACACACACGTGCATACAGAGCACTGGAGGCAAACCTACAGACACTCAGTGACTCTGGAGGGACTCTCTTTTGCTTCTCTCTCTGACTGTAAGTCGCAATTCCTGCCGGTGGTAAATCTGCCTGCCTTGCAGCAGGCAAAAATAATGTCATGCAATATGACACTGTTTTATTACTACGACAATAAATTGAATCTTCAAAAGAGTTAAAGTTCAAGTTTTATTTGATTTATTGCTTTCCATGTTAGTCTCTGCTATGAAAAGTACTGAATGGGATCAAAGTCTAAGTAAGATCTTGGGATGTGAACACATGAACCCAAGCCATCACATAAGGGAAAACACAATGATGGAACCAACTTGGGACAGTTACTTCTATTGTAAATGTGACAAAACTTCATTTGGAGCAAGATGCTGATTACCCTGGGTGTTACTTCTTTGGAAGTATCATCATTGAGTACTTTTAATCATGGTGAAAATATATCCAGCTAAATATACTTGTAATCAATGATTGATGCTGGTATATTGTCTTGTTTCACTTTGGCTCAACGTGTTCCCTTTCCATTAATTAAAGAGAGCTTGAACTTCGTTGGAGATACACTGCCTGAAAAATATCCTATTCTGAATTCTGACCCCTAATATGCTAATCTTTTAGAAGTCCCTGCAAGCTCCTGTGTCTGCAGTCGCTCTTTGTCCCCCTTCCTCCTCCCACTTTCAACTTTCTCACACGTATTCTCTCTTTTGTAGCTGTCATTATTCAAATCTTCTATATTGGTAGCAAATCTTCCAGTTCCTTACACCTCCATCTTTCAAACAAATTTCTCCTGTTCCAAAAACTGCTTGGTTCATTGACCATAATTACTGTCCCAGGAGGTCCCTTCAATTCCTTCCTTGCTTCTGCACCTGATGATGAAGTGTCTTGAGATGTTTTGTAGCCGCAAAGATATTGCGTAAATAACTGCAGCCAGTTCTAAAAATGCAAGGTCTCTTTGGTGTGTATTTCCTCACCATTCACCCCATCCACCTGCTGCTTGAAGAAGCAGCAATCTCTTCAAATAGCTCCTCCTGCGAGCCCCTGAATTGAAAACCATATAACTCAAGGAGAGCTGACCTATGAAAATAATCTCCTCTGCTCCGTATACGTGTTACCTTGTGTGCCAGTTATCTGAAAGAACAATTTGGGTGCTTTGACATTTTCGTACACTATTTTAAAACCGAGCACGTGCTTTAATTTTGGGAGCACAGTTAGTGTTGTGATTAGCGCTGTGCTGTTACTGTCTGATAGTGATAGGGCTGTCTGTGAGGAGCTTGCATGTTTTCTCTCTGTGTGAATTTACTCCTACGTTCTAAAAACATACAGAATTAGTAAGTTAATTGGTCACGTGGGTGTATCTGGGTGGCGCGAGCTCATGGGCTGGAAGGGCCTGTTGCCATGCTGTATCTGTTTTACAAAATAAACCTAAACATTACAGTTAACAACATAATAACTATGAACATTTATTATTTAGCTTTTTCTCTTAATTTAATTAGATATCCTATTATTTTTTTTGTCCAAAATAACTTTCAGCTGCAGCAAGCAAGAATTTCAGTGCATATATATATATATATATATATATATAGTACAATATGTATTTTAATTTATATAAAACCACTTAACAAACCACAATATTTCAAGCTTAATCCAAATACATGTGGTATACATAGAAAAAAAAGTTAAAAGTACAAAAGAAAGAAAAAACCTCTTCTAAACTTAAAAAAAGAGAAAAAGAAAAGTGTCAAGAAAACCACAACAGGAGCACTTCACTTTCCAATACTTTTAAACATGATATATTCATAGATACCCATAAGAGAAAGGGAATGTTCGTGATTCCTTTAAATTTTAATACCAAATGTTTGTAAATATGGGCTCCATATTTCACAAAACATATGATATTTATCTCTTAAATTGTAAGTAATTTTCTCAAGTGATTTACAACTCCCAACTTCTGCTTGCCATTTGTCCATTCCCAAATCAATATCCAACTTCCAAGTTATAGCAATACATTTTCCAGGTATTGCCAAAGCAATTTGAATAAATTTTACTTGATACATATTCAATTTTAATTTAGGTTTAATTTGTCTAACATCTCCCAGTAATAATTACATTGGATCCAGTGGAATTTTACTCCAGTTATTCATTCTAATAAATTACCCAAATCAAGTCAAAAAGGTTTGATTGTTGAACATTGCCAAGTCGAATGCAACAAAGTGCTAACTTCTTGTCCACATCTAAAACATAAATCTGAATAAATATAATTCATATTATGTAACTTTTGTGATGTTAAATATAACTGGTGAATAAAATTATATTGAACAAATCAATATCTCACATTTATTGTACTTTTCATTGTTGTACAATCTTTCTTTCTTCTTTGGCTTGGCTTCGCGGACGAAGATTTATGGAGGGGGTAAAAAGTCCACGTCAGCTGCAGGCTCGTTTGTGGCTGACCAGTCCGATGCGGGACAGGCAGACACGATTGCAGCGGTTGCAAGGGAAAATTGGTTGGTTGGGGTTGGGTGTTGGGTTTTTCCTCCTTTGCCTTTTGTCAGTGAGGTGGGCTCTGCGGTCTTCTTCAAAGGAGGCTGCTGCCCGCCAAACTGTGAGGCGCCAAGATGCACGGTTTGAGGCGTTATCAGCCCACTGGCGGTGGTCAATGTGGCAGGCACCAAGAGATTTCTTTAGGCAGTCCTTGTACCTTTTCTTTGGTGCACCTCTGTCACGGTGGCCAGTGGAGAGCTCGCCATATAATACGATCTTGGGAAGGCGATGGTCCTCCATTCTGGAGATGTGACCCATCCAGCGCAGCTGGATCTTCAGCAGCGTGGACTCGATGCTGTCGACCTCTGCCATCTCGAGTACCTTGACGTTAGGGTTGTGAGCGCTCCAATGGATGTTGAGGATGGAGCGGAGACAACGCTGGTGGAAGCGTTCTAGGAGCCGTAGGTGGTGCCGGTAGAGGACCCATGATTCGGAGCCGAACAGGAGTGTGGGTAT
Organism: Narcine bancroftii; assembly: GCF_036971445.1. Classification (NCBI taxonomy): domain Eukaryota; kingdom Metazoa; phylum Chordata; class Chondrichthyes; order Torpediniformes; family Narcinidae; genus Narcine; species Narcine bancroftii. Next base: position 37,502,027 of record NC_091476.1, on the reverse strand, counting down.
GACAACGGCTCTGTATACGCTTATCTTTGTGAGGTTTTTCAGTTGGTTGTTTTTCCAGACTCTTTTGTGTAGTCTTTTCATTGTTGTACAATATGTATGATGAAAAACTCATTATCATCGACACATTTAGAGCTTAGTAAGAAATATCTGCCGATTTTATAAAATCAAAAGTAAACTTCAGTTTTGCAGTTCTGTTGAACTTTGAAAGCTGATTGCATGTTGGTGTTGATTTTAAGGGACACAATTTTGCTTTAAGGAGTTGACTTGAGGCCAGTCGTGTGAGTAACTTTGATTTCAAAGTTTGCAGAAGTCCAGATGGGCACGATTTTCAAGTTCATGGCAGCAGACAATTGTATCAGTGCTGAGAAGTTTTCAACTTTGGGCCTCACTCAGTTACTTTTGTTGGAATTTTGTTACATAGTCCCAACATTATTGTTGGTTTAGAATGATGCTGAAAATAGAATCTCACTTCATCACTCCACCATATGGAACCAAATAAGTGAATGACCAAAATATTTGAAGTGTGGGAACCAGAAGAAAATTGATTGAGCCTGCTCTGCTCCATCGTGAACCATCCCTTGTTGTATTTATTTTTCACTTCAGTTTCCTTTGCAATCTATAATTTTTCCTCCTTTTTAAATGTTCTCTCTTTTATTCATCTCAGCTGTACCTTTCTCCCACGTCATTGTTCTTGACTCTTTGCATCAGATCCACTTTTCAGTCTAATTTTTCAGTTACTCTTTTGTTTCTAATGGTTTTGCTTTCTACTTCCTTTTCTCTTTTATGTAGCAAAGTGGGGAAAGTGATGGGTTTGGATTATGTGGCTGGGAGAGATGGGAATTAGCATGGGTCAGGCAACTGATACAAGGTCAAAGTGAATGTGATGAAATAGGCTTGAGAATCCTGTGGTTTAAACCAAATGGTTTGGGCTGTTTGGTCCCTTTCTTTTAGTCCTCATTCTTGAGAGACAAGGTTTCCACTGTCGTATACTATGAACCTTTCGCAACTACCTGGACTACACTTCCTCACACCCTGCCCCTTGCAAGAATTCTCCATCCCCTTCTCTCAATTTCTTCGTCTCTGCTGCATCTGTTCCCAGGATGAGGTCTTCCAATCCAGAGCTTCTTCCAGAAATGTGGCTTCCCCTCCACCACTATCAACTCAGCACTTACTCACATCTCTATTTCCTGCCCATCTGCCCTGGCTCACTCTGCCCCAAGCCTCAACCAACGTAGAACTTCCTTCATCCTCACCAACCACCCCACCAGCCTCCGCTGCCAACACATCATCTGCCGGATTTTCCGGCATTTACTACAGGACCCTGCCACAAGACACATCTTTCCTGCTTCTCTCTCGGCCTTCCACAGGAACCATTCCTGGCGCAATGCCTTTGTGCACTCATCCCTTCCCACCCATTGCATCTCCGGCACCATCCCTTGTGCCCGCAGGAGGTGCAAAACTTGCACCCACACCTCCTTCACCATGGTCTGAGGCCCCAAACACTTCACCTGTACATCCAGAGGATATATTTACTGCATCCGGTGCACCCTTTTTTGGCATTCTCTACATTGGAGAGACCGGTCACAGACTGGGAGATCACTTCGCTCAGGATCTCTGCTCCAGTTGCAATCACAGTGACCTCCCAGTGGCCAACCCTTTTAGCCCGTTCACATGGCCTTGTGTACTCGCCCATCCTGACTATCCGCAGATTGGAGGAATAATACTTTATTTTCCGTCTGGGCACTTTCCAGCCATGGGGCATGAACACTGACTTCACTGGCTTTCCATTAAACCTGCTCACCTTTTCTTCCCCCACCACCATTTCCTGCCCTTCCAGTTCTTTCATCTACACATCCCTGCTTTTCCACCCCTCCCCCTCCTCCTCAGTGCTGCTGTCCCCTCCCTCCCTTCTCCACCTAATGTCTCTTGCCCCCCCCTCCCTTCTCCACCTAATGTCTCTTGCCCCCCCCTCCCTTCTCCACCTAATGTCTCCTGCCCCCCCCCCCCTTTCTCCGCAACCGCCCACTCTGGCATTTTCTCATACTCAAGCCTGAAACATCAATTCTATATCTCTGCCTTTGCTACATAAAGGACACATTGTTTGACCTGCTGATTTTCTCCAATATTTTGTGTTTTTACTTCAATTCCCACTATATACAGTGGCATATCTAGGTAAAATAGTACCTATTGGCAAGTACTGAAATTGTACCCCCTCAGTTTTAAAAAAAAGTCGCACAAAAAGTTGACAGTTGGGGGGAATTTTATCCACAATTTGGCTGGTGCTAACTGCCTCATCAACTGTGTTGCCCAGCATATCCTTGTAAATTTTCCATGTTGCATTGTAATTTGTTAGAATTGAACCAGTGGATTAAATCCTATGTGCGAGCCCCTCGGCTGAGCTTTTGTAAGGGAAAGGCTCCCCTCTTCTCACTTCCCCCTCCTCTCGCTTCCCCCTCCTCTCGCTTCCCCCTCCTCTCGCTTCCCCCTCCTCTCGCTTCCCCCTCCCCTCGCTTCCCCCTCCCTTCGCTCCCCCTCCCCTCGCTTCCCCCTCCCCTCGCTCCCCCCTCCTCTCGCTCCCCCCTCCTCTCGCTCCCCCCTCCTCTCGCTCCCCCCTCCTCTCGCTCCCCCCTCCTCTCGCTACCCCCTCCTCTCGCTCCCCCCTCCTCTCGCTCCCCCCTCCTCTCGCTCCCCCCTCCTCGCTCCCCCCCCTCCTCTCGCTCCCCCCTCCTCTCGCTCCCCCCTCCTCTCGCTCCCCCCTCCTCTCGCTCCCCCCTCCTCTCGCTCCCCCCTCCTCTCGCTCCCCCCTCCTCTCGCTCCCCCCTCCTCTCGCTCCCCCCTCCTCTCGCTCCCCCCTCCTCTCGCTCCCCCCTCCTCTCGCTCCCCCCTCCTCTCGCTCCCCCCTCCTCTCGCTCCCCCCTCCTCTCGCTCCCCCCTCCTCTCGCTCCCCCCTCCTCTCGCTCCCCCCTCCTCTCGCTCCCCCCTCCTCTCGCTCCCCCCTCCTCTCGCTCCCCCCTCCTCTCGCTCCCCCCTCCTCTCGCTCCCCCCTCCTCTCGCTCCCCCCTCCTCTCGCTCCCCCCTCCTCTCGCTCCCCCCTCCTCTCGCTCAACCCCTCCTCTCGCTCAACCCCTCCTCTCGCTCAACCCCTCCTCTCGCTCAACCCCTCCTCTCGCTCAACCCCTCCTCTCGCTCAACCCCTCCTCTCGCTCAACCCCTCCTCTCGCTCAACCCCTCCTCTCGCTCAACCCCTCCTCTCGCTCAACCCCTCCTCTCGCTCAACCCCTCCTCTCGCTCAACCCCTCCTGTCGCTCAACCCCTCCTGTCGCTCAACCCCTCCTCTCGCTCAACCCCTCCTCTCGCTCAACCCCTCCTCTCGCTCAACCCCTCCTCTCGCTCAACCCCTCCTCTCGCTCAACCCCTCACAAACAAAACCCACGATTGCGAACCATGACACACCACGTTTAGTTTTATTATTCCCAGTCACCAAGACGTGGAATTTTCCATGTTCCTGCTCATGTTGAAGTAGCCTAAGCCTTGTGTTTATTACCTGCCATTCCCGGCTGCAAGCTGGAGCTTCCGTAGGAGGATCTATGGCTTCTGTGCTCCTGATAACTTCTGGTCAGTTGACTCAGAATGTCCCGGGTTAGCACCTCACTGGACTTCTCCGTCATCTTATTGGACCACTTTCGCCTTCGGGGCCTCACCCATCTGGCATTTCCCTGGTGCTGGCACTGGTAGAGAAATTCCAGTTAGTGGGAGATTATGGGTAAGGAAAACTGCCATTTTGCCCATTGATCTGCATTGAGCCACTACTGTCAGGAGGTGCCTGAGTGGCCTGAGTGGGCCAGTGAGGTGCCAAGGGGGGCGCTTTGATAAGCTCTGACAGCACTGCCCCCCCGGCTGGGATGAAATACATGCACACATACACACGCTGAACTAGGTACCCAGTACATTGAACAATCAAGCAAAACCAATACGATACCCACCACGCCACCCCCTTGACTCAGGTGCACAGCTCGATGCTACCTCTGTGAACTAAGGACACTAATTAAATACTCTCAACCGTTTAACAGTACAGTGCACATCTTTGTACCAACAAGAACTTGCCAACAATTTTTCCAGCAGTGAGTACAGTTCTAGGCCTGGAGTGAAGCAGGCCAATGACAAAAAGGGGGGATTTGAGCACAAGACTCCCAAAAATGCCAAAGAGGGCTATTCGAGACACGTGACACCTGTTACAGGACTGGGGGGGGGTGCAGCACAGGTCATTAACCGGAGGCCAATGGCCCAGTGCCATCAAGATTAAACCAATTACTACAGCCATTGGCCCAATTCCAAGTACAGGTAAATTACAGGAGGCCAATGGCTCAGTGCCACGAAGGTTAAGCCAATTACAAAGGCCAATGGCCCAAGGCCAAGTATAAAGGAATTTAAATTGGCCAGTGCAAGATGTGCACTTAATAGGTGGGGCAGGGCCAAACCTTGATTGACAATGTTGGATAGTGTTGTCACAACACTTCACAGTACAATAGAGTGGTGAAATGGTAATTAAATTCTTCATATTACCCTTTTTGGTGGTCACACACTAACACGCAGCAACCTCCTTTGAAGAAGAACGCATCGGACTTGTCAGTCACCAACGAGCCTGCAGCAGGCGTGGACATACCCCTACATAAATCTTCGTCCGCGAAGCCAAGCCAAAGAAGAAGATGATATGCAGTACTCTGTCAGTGTCACAAAGATGACACTTGGTGTTTCCCTGGTGATGGCAGAGTAAGTAGCTCCAGTTGGCTGGGGGGATTATGGGTAAGGAAGACAGCATTTTTCCCATTGATTCTACATTGAGCCACTGCGAGGTGCTGGAATGGCCCCAATGTGGATGTTGCCATGAAGTAGCCCAAGGAGATGCTGGCCCAGAGCAGCCTGGTGGGGTGCCAGAGTGGTGCTTTGGGGGTCTCAAGTGGGATGGAAAATCTGTGTTGGGCTAGGGACTTGGATATTGGGCAGGTGAAGTGAGGACAGAGGTGCCCCCCCTGCAGGTGGTGCCCAGGCCATGTGCCCTAGCTGCCATTCCCTAGATACGCCTAGGTCGATATAGTAATGCCCCAGTCCATTCATGAGAAATATACTGCCCTGAGTGAGATCAGAATTTGGTATCTCTTTTATTTCAGTCCTTCAGAGGATAGAAAAGTGGCTTTGGCTAAAACATTGTTTTTGGAAATGAGCACTGCAGTTTCACGATGACATCAAATTTACAAAAAAGAAAATTTCACTTGCCTTACAATAATCTTTGAGAAGGAGTCGAAGCAACAGCTGAGAAATCCTTCATTGTGAGGAAAAGATAGTCGCTGCCGTCCATTGTCAGTAGGTAGCTGACATCCTGAGCTAGGATCATTGCATGAAATGCACTGTAGGATCATTGTACTGTACTAACTTTTGAATGAAGTGGGATGGGGAAAGTCTGAGGGCATCAATCCTCCACTAGTCAAGTTGGCCTGTTGTGTGTATTTACCTTTGTTGGGAGAGGTGCCGGTCGCCGCTCATGAGGTAACCTGGTAGGGGATGGGTAATAGTGCGGAAGCATGGGCGTGTTAAGCATCAGTAAATGGGTGATGAATTTCAGATGCGGGAAGAGGAGAGTGAGAGTGTCTGGATCACCTGTGTGGCAGTGAACCAATGAGAAGGTCAGAGAGGTTTGTCTGGATGGTGTTTGGGGAGTTGAAGAATGTGGTGTTGTGTCTAGAGAATAATAAAAAGAAAGTCAATTTCACGGTGTGCTGAAAGAAATGAGTGAGTGTATTCTTTATTTGTTTGTAAGCTGTGGTAAATCAGTGCAGTTACCCAGGCCCATATCATTAGTGTGGAAGATCCTACTAACTGTAAAGTGTCCTGACTTTACTGTAGGCAACTAGTCTATAAAGGTGGAATCTCGGGCAATTTTCAACTAAAATGGCTCAGAACAGGATTTTTAAAAAAAGAACACGTTTCAGGGGATCTGAGCCTGTCATCGTTCTCTCTCCACAGACATTGCCTGGCCTGTTGGAAGTTTTCAACATTTTCTGTTTTTATTCAGAATTCCAGCAAATGCAATTTTTTGAATTTTCAAATCAGGAATGTTATTTGCCGAAGGGTTCCCAATTTCTCCAGGATGCTATTCCCCAAAATAAACTGTAGGTTGCCTGAGAGTGATGCTCCCAGTGTGAATCTGAGGGAACTTGGCATCTTCTAGGGTGAAGGAGAATGAGCCTCACTCATATAGTCTTCTCACGAGAAATATATTGCAGAAAACTCGACCCTTCACCAGCCCTGCCAACACCACTTCTGTTTGTAAAACGCTTAACCAAGGAGAGGAAAGCTGTGCTCGTGTTTGACAGACATATGCCTGAACAAGAAAATGCATTGATCATCTCTTTAATTGGATAATGCCCCTGACGCATGTTGTATTAAGATTTCTGAACAAAGGATTAATTGCAGCTTCATTTTATTTTGATCCCATGAGCTTGAGCTATTTGTGCTGAGACATAATGTGGCGACTGAGATAAGACGGGCAATTCCTCAGCTGGAGTTGTGCTGGGTGTTGAACGGGAACGTCTTGAAGAATGATAGATTGCAGATGGTTTGCAGGGTGGTGCGGTTAGCATAATGCTGTCACAGCGCCAGAGGTTGGGACCAGGGTTTGAATCCCGTGCTGTCTGTAGGGTGTTTGTACGTTCTCTCTGTGTCTGCGTGGGGTTTCCCTGCAGGCTCTGGTTTCCTCCCACCCTTCAAAAACATACCAGGGATGTAGGCCAATTGGGTGTAATTGTGTGGCACGGGCTGAAATGACCTGTTACTGTGCTGTATGTTTAAACTTTAAAATTAATTAGCCGGTGCTCCATTGAAAATATTGACTGTGCATTTCCCTGCACCGATGTTGCCTGGCCTGCTGAGTTCCTGTAGAAGTTTTAGTTTGCTCCGGATTCCAGCACTTGCAGTCACTTGTGTCTTCGGTATCCTTTATTGTGTTTGGAATTCAGAAAATTGCAAAGCAGGCAGCATGTCCTGGCTTGAGGAGATTGGATGTTGTTTTTCTATTTCCAGGCTGTTGTCACCAGGCATGTGGAGAATATATTTCACTGAACTGATGCCTGTCCTGAAAGTGGCAGGGTGATTGGTGGCAAGACAGTGGGCAAGTGGAAAGTGAGTCTAGTGTGATAGTATCTATTAGCATTTCATCCACATTTGAAGCCAGAATGGTTCTTTGATCTAAGAGCCCTTTCCTGCCCAGAATTATTGGTTGTGAGAGCAGTGTTCCACAGTGTCTGTTCCTCTCACTGATAGCAAAGCAGGGCCTCTGTGTACGCCCAGTGCATGACCATGGATGTTCTCAATTTGTTGCTTCTCTGCTTTGATTAGCTTCAACTTTATTGTCATTGTACCAAGTACAGATACAAAGCCAATGAAATGAGATAAGCATCTAACCAGAAATGCAAAGAAAAGTGCAATTTACAAGTAACTGTGAATAAAAAGCAAGCGCTCCAGCAACAAACAAGTATAAAAATATTGACAGCACAATATGGGTACAATACTGCTCAGCCTTGTGATGTAAGGTTCAGCAGGGACACAAGCCTCAGGAGAGAAGCTCGACCTGAGCCTGCTGGTTTAGGAGCGAAGGCTCCTGTAGTGCCTACCGGATAGAAGGAGAGTAAAAAGTCCATAGTTTTGGTGAGATTCATCTTTGATAATACTTTTCACCCTGCCCAGGCAGCGTTTCTGATAGGTGTTCTCAATGGTGGGCAATTGGGTGCAGATAATCCACTGGACAGTTTTCACCACCTGCTGGAGTGCTTTATGCTCCGATACGGGACAGTTGCCACGCCACACTGAGATGCCATAGGTGAGTATGCTCTGAATGGAACAGCGGTAAATATCCAGCAGTATCCTGGGACAGAGGTGAGCTTTCTTGATGCTTCACAGGAAATAAAGGCACTGTTGTGCCTCTTTGATCAGAATGGAGGAGTTCAGGTGTCAGGTGAGATCATCGGAAATGTGGATACCCGAGGAATTTGAAACTTGGTAGATGTTCCACTACAGCTCCATTGATGTAGTAGGGGCATGAGTGGTCATGTGTCAGAGATTCCCAAAAGTCAGTAGGGATATTGCATTAAGAAGCAAAGAAGTGGGTATGCTTATTCTGTTGCTTTTGGGAAATAGTGGCCTTGTGAGCTAACTTGCATTAGGAGAGATTCAGGATCAATGGTGTCTATCTGTTTCTAAATTATGAAAAACTCAGTTTTAGAAAATTGTACTTAGTCTGTCTTTAGTGGGCTGTTTCTTTCTCCCAGGCTACTCTAGTTGCACTCCTGGCTCAATTTGTTTATTGCAAGGGTCCTTCATGAAACTAAATGTAATGTTGTTCACAGGAGGTTTGATGTGGATATTGGACCCTCACACACTGGTATGATTAGGCGAGGGACTCGAATGGGGACTGGTGATAACAGGAATAGACTGAGTTCCATTTATTTGAACTCTACAGAGGAGTTTTGACTCAACTGTATGCATAATGTTTTGGATTTGTTATCTGTTGAAACATTTGGAATTGCATGGTGCCAGTCCTGCACAGGATTGCATTTAGGTCAGATTGACATGGTGTCAGCAAAGGTTGGACCTTTGGCCAGTTGGTGGACAAGTGATTTGACACAAGATGGGAGAGTCCTATTCCATTGATACCTTACCAATGGCAGTTTTTGGCACCCAACATGCAAGTGGACAGAGACCATTGCTCCAAATTAGGGAATTCATTCTTGAGAGTCCATTGTAAGTTGACATCGATGTCAGTGGGCAGGTGTGGTACCTGGCATGGGCAAGGAACTAGTCATCAAAAGTAATGGGAAATTATTCAAATTGTAGTAACTATACTCCAGATCCGATGCTACAGCACCCTTACAGCCTAATTATTCCTCCTCTTTTGATCACCATCTACTTTGGGTGCATGTCTTCTGGATATTCATGGCCAGATCCATTGTTCTCAATGTCAGGTCGAGGCGAATGGATTGTAGTCAGGAAGGAAGAGAACAAATGGTCAATTTGACTTCCTTCACACACACTTTCTATTTTCTATTGTAATCATTCAGTATTTCAGTCAATTTTGTTTTCAGCTGAACTAAAGGAATAGCAAGGACCATGGATGAATTTTAGCAATGTTTAAATTTGAAGTATTGTGGCCTGGAACCAAAGCTTCAAAGGTAGTTTGCAGATCAGCAAGAAAGATCCAAGCTTTCAATTGCTGGTTTAATTCAAAATATAACTTTGAATGTACCATTACATTTTACAAAGTTCATTACTCATTAATCTGCATGTGCACAATTGGGAACATAACCCCTTGACTGCACGAAAGTTCTGTGAGGCAGAAATATTGTTTCTGAAGAAGGAATGAGGAGTCTGTTTTCTCACTTCTGTGCTTTATTTTCTTTGGGCTGTTAGTCACAGATAAGCCACAGTCTTCCGCCTTGTTCGCTAGCAGAGACAGTTTAAAAAAATGCAAACACATCCTGTGGAAGGATAAGCATCCTGCGTCATGACTGTGTTGCAGTTTGCAGAGGAAGCCCATAACCATATTTCTCCAAATAACACTTGGCTCCTTTCTGTACCTCTGGCAAACTCTTACTTATAAATGAATGTATAACCTCCCGTTTTGGGTCAACAATTTGCATATAATCAGCCTTCTAAAGAATGTTTAGAGTTCTCTCAGTGTCTTGATTAATTTGTTCCTCAGTGACCATCACTTGAGTATGAATTGATTAGCTGATCTTTATCTTGTTTGGATCTTGCTAGAAATTGAGTGATGTATTTCCAATGTTATAATAATGACTGCATTTCAAATACACTTAGTGAATTGCAACATGGTTTTGGATACCTGAGCTTTTGAAAAATGACTCATAAAAACAGGTTTGTTCATCTTTCAAAGTGTAGCAATGCAAGATACAATAAACGACACACTGTCTGACATTTCTCGTAATGCCACACTTTGATGCTCTGTTCTGAAGTTCAGTTTCACAGGTGCCTGTTGCTCCTCGATACCAAGCATGTTAGCCCTATATGCTTCGTTAAATGTCACGAGCATGGTTCTTGCAAACTGAGGATCTGAGAAGCAGGGCTGTGTGAAAGGAAGAAATGAATGCAAAATGGCAAGGCTGGAGACTACATGTTACTTGATTGAAGTGGTAACCTGGCTGGTCTGGCCTGATCTGTGATTTCTATGCTTATTTTTTTAAAGAGTCCAACTGACATAATATTAAAGTTGTTTTCAACTGGCCATGCCTCAAAAGTCTCGTGAAACTTCCTTTGGGAAAATTGGCCTCTGAATATTCTCCTCACTTGACTGGCTACTGTAGAATAGTTTCACAATGTTGTCGACGTTCAACTTGATATCTCCTATTAACTTTATCTCATTCAGACTATCTAGAATCTTCAGAAGTTTCTGTAATTATACATAAATGTGACTGGGATTTTGGGTGTGTCAAGAACACACAAATTTGCAGTAAACCTAATTCATTGTGTTGATAAAGAGGAGAATATTTAGTGGGAGATAAGGAAATGTCCAAGTAGTTTCATTGCATCTTGTTCATGTATTTGAATAGATAAGTTTTTTTTTCATTTAAAATCTCATTCAACAGTCATCTTCCTCAAGATTGGACTGATGTGCAGTGATAACTTAAATCAAACACTTAACCAACAAATTGTAACCATATGTATTTTTAAAAAACAGTTTCAGAAAATGGAGTGTAAAAATAAAATAGAAATGGGATTTTGAAATAATTAGGGTCTCCAGAACAAGATGAAACAAGACTAGAATGGTAAATGATTATGGGATTATTTGTCATCAGTGTCAACTTGCTCTCAGCAAGGGAGGCTTTGGCAGAGGTTTATTAAGCTAAAACTTTCACTCTATTTCTTTTTCCATGCATGCTACCTGAAATTGTTGTTTCCAACATTTTCTATTTTTGTTTCAGACTTCCAACATTTGCAGTTTTATTTTCACTGACTCTGTACTTAGTACCTTGGCAATTATTGAGAGCTGAGGGTTTGAATCTCGCACCATCACACAGGGCTGTGTGCTCAGCTCACTACTCTTCACACTGCTGATTCATGACTGCACTGCCAGAATCCGTTCATACCGAATCCTCAAGATTGTGGATGATACAATAGTAGTTGGGCCTCATCAGCAACAATGATGAGTCAGCTTACAGAGAGGAGGGTTGGTTGGCTTGTAAAATGGTGAGAGAATCACCTGAGTCTCAATGCGGCCAGACAAAGGAGATGATTGTGGACTTCAGGAGGATGATACACGCATGTAGATCGATGGTTTTGTCATGGAGAGAGTGGGGAACACAATGTTCCTTTGTGTGCATATTAAAGGAGATCCTATTTGGGACCCACAAAACCATCTCATTAGTCAGGAAGGTCCAGCAGTGCCTAGATTTCCTGAGAAGGCTGAAGGCGGCAAGGCTATTGAGCCCATCTTGACAGCATTTCACAGGAACAAACTTGAGAGTGACTGGCTGCATCATTGGTAGGTGCAAAGCATCAGACTGAATGCAGATGTTCATCGAATCCGCCATAAAGATCTTCTATCGACGACATTAACTGGGAGTGTTGCTTAAATAGGCTGCAAAGAATTAAAAAAAGGACCTTTCCACCCAACACGCAGTGTCTTTGACCCAGTGCCATCAGGAAGGAGGTAAAAGAACTTGCATCACAAGGATTGCATAGGTTGAAGCAGGTGGCTCGCCATCTGCTTCAACATGGAGAGAGGTTGGGCATTAATCACTAGATTTGTTGGCAAAATTCAACTCGCAAAAAAGTCCATGCAGGGAACATTTAATTAATTCAACGAGCAATGTTGAGGATTATATGGAAGACTATCAGAAAGTGTGATGGGATCTTTTGTATTCACTGAAATTACAAATAAGCCTTAGAATGTTATTCAAAAGACAACATTTACAGCATCACAAAACTCACCATGCAGGTATTGATTTTTTTCTGAAGTGAAATGTGAGTTTGGGTAAGTGTTGTATTTAGATTTCAGATGGAGCGGCATGTTTGACATCAAGGTTAGCACAACCCCTTTACAGAGGCAGCGATCAGAACTGGGATTCGAATCCTCTGCTGTCTGTAAGAAGTTTGTATGTTCTCCCAGTGTCTGCATGGGTTTCCCCTGGGGCCTCTGGTTTCCTCCCACCATTTGAAATGTACTGGGGGTGTAGGTTAATTGGATGTAAGTTGGGTGGCACGGACTTGTAGGCTGAAATGGCCTGATACTGTGCTGTATGTCCAAATTAAATTTAAATTTAATCAGGCTCCAATCCTTTCTATAATTTTGCAGCTCAGCTTCAATAAACTTCCCACAGGATTGTAGCAAACTCTTCAACCTCTACCTTCTCTCGAGACTTAAGGTCACTGCAGCGAAAACATCCAAATGTGTATACTTGAAGGCAAAGTTCTAAAGTCATCATCAGATGCAAATCCACAGACATTTCAATGTCTCTGAAAGGACTCTCTTTTGCTGCTCCGTCTTATAGTTGGGAGTGCCGGACCAGGCGAGGGCCACCTCTTTGTGTAACTTTACGACAGGGAAAAGTTGACGGAATTTTGTGTGTATTGATTTTGTTTACCTGCCAATTTGCATGCCAATAAACCAATCTTGAATGGGTCTGTGATTCATGAATTTCTTTGGGGGTATCATTGATTCAATTAGATGAATGGCCTCTTCTACGTTGTGAAAAATTAACAATGTGCAAGTAGTTGAAATGACAAGAAGTAACTCAACTTCAGTACAAAAACTCTCAATGACCTGCTCCATTACTCTCACTCTTGTAACTTATGTACAGTATTTTCGATGCTCATTACCAACAGATAACAAACACTTTGAGTATTAATTAGCAGATTTATAATGCACATGTTATAAATCTAAATGCAAGAATCTTGTGGGTGTCCTTTTGTTCCAATTTTTAGTGACTCCAGTGCCCATTACTATTTCCGAACAAGATTCTCAAGCATTTGATACCCCCAGAGAAATTCATGAATCACAGACCCATTCAAGATTCGTTTATTGGCATGCAATAGTAAACAAATTCAGTACGCAAAAACTCATCAACTTTTCCCTGTCGTAAAGGCAAACAAAGAGGTGGCCCTAGCCTGGTCCGGCACTCCCAACTATAAGACAGGGAGCAGCAAAAGAGAGTCCTTTCAGAGACACTGAATGTCCGTGGATTCACATCCAGCACTCCCACAGTCTTTGAAGACCCACAGCCTCCTGTCCAATCCATTGGCGAACCCAAGCTCCCAATTCCCAGGGATGTGATCATTTAAATATATTAAATCAAAACCCAATTTTCCCACTTGGATGTATGTAATAGATTCCAGGACATAACTTCAAAGAAGAGCAGAACAAGTTTTTACTTTGCTTGTGTAAGTTATCTGGTTATTTATAATGATAATGAGTTTATCGTTATATACATTGAAAATATTCACCAAGATTCTTACTTGCCTCAACCAAACAGGCATTTATAAAACTGTAATAGTGAACTTAATTGAATTTAAAAAAAGACAATCAATACTTTAGATCGATAGCTAATAAAAATGACGTCCAATAGTGTTATAAATGGAGCCTCAAGAGCCTAATTACTGTTGGAAAGAAACTGTTCTTGAACCTAGAGGTGTTGGACATCAGGCATCTGTACCTTCTGCCAGAAGGTAACAGTGCGAAGAGGTTATGACCAGGGTAATTGTGGTTCTTTATAATGTTGGCAGCACCTCATGTAGATGTCGACAGATGTCAGAGTTTGGGATGGACCTGGCTATGTTTCCTGCCTGCTGCAATCTTCTGCGTTCCAAACCAGACTATTACCTCATCCCTGTTAGCATGCTTTCCTCCCCATCCCCCTTCCCTCACCTCCCTCCTATTTTCCCCTCCTCCCTTCTCCCCACACTTTCTTGCCCTTGACCAAGGGCCCAGGCCTGAAATGCTGTTTACCCTTCCCTGCCAATGGATGCTGAATTTCTCCAGCACATTTGTGTTTTGTAGATGACTCCATCATCTACAGACATTCTCATTTTGCGATCACTTCCGTGAGCATCTTCACTTAATCTGCTGCAAGTAAGGACTTCCCAGTGGCCCTCCACTTCAATTCTATATCCCCATGCCATACTGACATGTCTGTCAATGGTCTTGTGTACTGCCACCCATAAATTGGAAGAATTTCTGCCTCAATAGTCTCCAAACTGGATGGCATCAATATCACCCTCCAATTTCTTTAATCCTCTGTTCTCTCTCTTTCCCTCATCCCTATGTCTCCCTCCAGTTACCCAACCCCTTCCCTTCCTTCTCCTCTCAGAGAGCTATTCTTCTCACCCCACTGCCCGCTCCCCTTATTACCTCAGCATTTCTCTCTTCTTCACCCTCCTACCAGTATCCATCTCTTGCCGGTCAGCCTGTGTTCCTATCCCTGCCCTCCCCACCCCCATTTTTCATTAGGGCATCTGCCTGATTTTCACTCCTGAGGAAGGGCACAGGCTTGAAACGTTGATTGCCTTTTGCTTCTTATGGATGATGCATGACCTGATTAATTTCTCCAGCACATTTGTGTTCTGAAAAATCACAGAGCTCACAGTTCTTGGCAACCATTTGGATCTGTACATGTGTTGTTTCAATTTCGTTATTTAATGTACCGAGGTACTGTGACAGAGTATATAGATATGTTTTTGGGAGATAAATTGGGAAAGGTTTGTTAGAGTAGGTCACATACAAACACTTTAAAATAGATGTTATTTAAAATACTGGAGCTCTGCCCCATGCTAGACATGTCGAGGCCAACAGTCTTTGCAAGAGCTTTGGAGAGGGCCCAAAGAGACTTCATTAATGGATTGTTGTTTACAAAAAGGCAACAGATGAAAGATCTTGTTGGAGCCACAGATTGGCTGGAGCTGGTCTAAGTTGTTTTGCAAGTAGAGAGAGTCAAACAGGCTTTCTCTCAGAGAGAGAGAGAGAGAGAGAGAGAGAGAGAGAGGGAGAGAGAGAGAGACACAAACACACATGTGCGCGTGCACAGAGATCACTTCTACAGTGTTACCACCAGCAACAGCAGCTGAGACTGGAATAGGACAAGCTGGCAAGCTTGTGGAAAACCCCATGTGGAAGACTGGTTGTAAGAGCTTGATTCAGCCTGGTCAAAGCCCTTGTGGTTCATACAAGAGGAGAAGACTGGCTGTCTAATATTTCACTTGGAATAAGAGAAACAAAAAGGCACTCTGTAGTGACCTGAAAGAAAGAGGTTATCATCTGGAGAACCCTAAAGGGGGCAAGTTTCGTCAGAAAGACACTGAAGTGGCAGGGTGTCCATTGTACAACAAATCTCTATCTGAAAATCGACAAGAACCTTCCTGAGCAGTAACCATTTACCTTTCAAGCACCAAAGCCTGGTGAACTTAATATATATTAAATTATGTCCACAGTATAAGAATTGCCTGCAACCAGTGAACTTGGAGGAATGACAAGTGAGATTAGACTGTGAACCAAAGAACATTTCTGAACTTACACACACATTACATACACGTGCGCTTAGAATTAGAAGAGGGTTAAGTTAGTTTAGTTAAATCAATAGTGATAAGTTAAAGTTTGATTTCTATTTTCATGTTTAAAGATAATTAAAAGCAACTTTTGTTTTGAGTAATCATTTGTCTTGGTGAATGGGTTTTGGGGTCCTCTGGGCTTGTAACAGTACTGTGAACAGGTTCATTGTATTGCACTTGACACCAGCATGAGCTAATTTTCTTGTTTAACTTCATTTTGATGCAATGAATTTGGTGTTTAGCTGCATTTTTTTTGAGAAGTCCCATTTTAATGTTACGAGAAATGAAACCAAAGAGTAACAGAGAATTTTCATCAAATTTATTTTAGATGCCAGTGTCACTGGTTTCCCTTCAGACTGAGGCGGTGAGCTGCCTTTGGGAAATGTTACAGTCAATGTAATGATGGTGTTTACAGAATTCTCTAGCTAGGCAGGTCTAGAATGTTGATTCACCTACAGGATAAAGTTTGAGACAAAGTGCTCTGCAAATTATATTTAGGCCACTATCACTTCAAGCTTGAAAACAATTTGCCGAAACTTGTGACTGAGAACAAATTATATTAGAATATTCTGATTTGATAAGAAGCTCTATGGAAGCTAGGAGAAAAAAAATAGCTGCATTCTAATGGTATCACGCAGGTTCTTTTTCAGTGAGTATGTGTCAGTATGTATTCAGTGCCTACTGTGTAGAAATGGATCAGCTGTAGGTTACACAATTAAAATGTGTGGTTTTTATCCCCCCAAAAAACTTGATCTCTTGTCAACTTCTACCTCCACTGTTGAAATCAATGTAAACAATGAAGAATGTGTTGTAATTCTGCTGGTTGACATAAAATCTCTGGTGTAAAGTTTCTGGGGTGATGGTGAGAGAATTTAATTGAAGGTTGATTGCTGTAAGGGATCAGTATCTTGCTGCATGAATTGAATTGAATTATTTATTATAACGTAGTTTTATTTTGGCAAATTGCCTCAGTGTGCATGAAGTGCACTGCACATGTTGTGGTACGCAACGTTAATTCAGTTACACATTGGAGACACCCATGTGTAAAATGAGGCTTAAACAATCAACAAGCGACCTGTTTCAGCGAGAGTCATGGGGGGACTTGCTTGTCCACATCTGAGGTGCTTGGAACCACGTATGGGAAAAAGGTGCAGAAGCCTGAAGACCAGAACTTCTTGTTTCAAGAACAATTTTTCTTCCAATAGCTTTCAGGCTGTTAAAACCTTCCCATACCATACCAATCATCAACAACTGTGACACCTATCTGCACTATTTATATAATACCACTTTTTCTTTCTTGCACTTTGCAAATTGAATATTTCTTTCTATCTGTCTTTGGTATTTATTATCTTTACCACACAATAATTTAATATATGCTATTGTAGCTTTATCTTGTGATGTATCTGTTTGCTTGCGGCAAATAAGAGTTTTGGTGCATGTGTACGTTGTACAATGAACTTATGGGTCTCTCTTGATAGCAGCGTTAACATATGCTGGTATTCAGGACTTTGACCAGCCCCTCCAACAGTTGATTATGAAGGACCCCAGCTCCAAACCCAATCTCCAACCCTGAACTTTGGAGTACTGACATATCCTGACTGAAACTTGAATCTCCCCTCCCAAAATCTCCATCCTGCGAGGTTAATTGGCCACTGCAGGTGATTAGTAGAATCTGAAGAGAGTTGATGAGAATGTAGAGGGAATAAAAAGAGATTGGTGAAAGATTGGTGTGGATAGTTGGTGTAGGTCAATTGGATGAAGGGCCTGCTTTCACGTTCTTTTTCTCTGTAGCTCCATGATTCTAATGGAAGAAGGAGGGAAAGACCTTTGTGTAGGTGTTGCCCTGAAAGACCTTTCCAATGCCTGATGCATTGGGTTTTGTGAGGAATAACATTTTTCAGAGACACAATGTACATTGACCTCAGTTCATCAACAAACTACCATGTTTTTTTCAAGTGAGGAAAATTCTCTAGGCCAATCTCCTTTACTTTTGCTCACAGAGGGAGTGATCCAGAATACATGTTCAGACTCACCATCCAAAGGTCTTCTCTGTCTGAAAGTAGCACAGCAAAGAAACCTACGGATTTGGATTTGTTAAGCGTTTCCATCTCGGCATGCTCCATCCAGAGGACATTAACATCGACTTTTCAGTTTCTACTAACCTACTCTCCATTCTCACTTCCTTCCCTTTCCCCCGTCTTCTTTCCTCTAGCTCTGCACCCTTTCCTTCTCCATTGACTAACCCTAACCCTAACCCTAACCCAAACCCTTAACCCTAACCCTAACCCTAACCCTCCATTGACCCTAACCCTAACCCTAACCCCCTCCCTTTGCTTGCTGGTGTGTCCTCCCTTCCTTATCCACCTATCACCTTTCGCCTCTGGGACTGTGCTCTCTCCTTTCCACCCCCCCCCCCCCATTTTGTTCAGACACCTGCTAACATTTTTCCATACCTTGATGAAGGTCTGAAGCCTGAAACATTGGTTATGTATCTTTATTTTTGCTTCATGAAGTTCACTGTATGACCTTCTGAGTTTCTCCAGCATCAAGCTTATACTTGTTTGTTAAGCTGGTTTTATTTTTAGAAAGAAACTAAATGTGTCAAGAGCAGAAACTTGTGGCCTCATTTTATTCCAACCCGCCTTTGCAGGAAACTAGCTTGATTGATTTAGCTAATTCATTAGTGAAAATGCAAGTTGGGTGTCAGCAAGGATGGTCAATAGAATCTCATCAATTTTCCGCATGGTGAATTAGTTTAAAACTTCTAAAGTGTGTTCAGAATTGCTGTTGCCAGCTAAGAGAGCACTTTTGAAGTGTGGTCACGAATAAGCCTTTTTGCTTGTGGTGTTTTCAGCAGCTTAATTGCCCCATGTTTTAATAACTCCAAACTCTGGTTACTTTTCAAGCAGAGGTCTGTTGCTTTTCTCAGTCTTCATGGGTATGAGTTGGAGGTTGGCATAACAGCATTTCCAGTAAGTTAAAATAAACTGTTGTACTTTGTGTATATACAAAATGTATACAAGTACAAAAAGTGCAGTACATGGCTCTCTTTATATTTGTGGCGCCATTCAGTTATCCATTCACAGATATCTCAGTCCATACAATGAGAGTGTTCACACAGTTTGTGCACATGGCACCATTGCGACTCACGTGATCTCTGGCAAAGACTTGACTCTTCAATGTCTAGTGGCAGAAGATCCATAGACTGCACCCCTACCCCACGAAGCTTTTGCATTGGCTGCACCAAGGTGCAATATGTCCTTCAGCATGCACACTGGAAAAAGTCAGTTGGCAGTCTTCTCTGATGGAAATTTGTTGTACTGGAAGACCAACATGTTTCGCCAGACCAAAGAGCATCTTTCACTGAGCTGATGATCTGCTAACAGCAATTGATATCCATCTTGAGATGCATTCCTAGAATTCACCTATAGATGAGAGTCCTTTGTAACACTGCTGCTTGAGATTAACTAGGCCAAGGTACCTTGTATTCTTCTCCCAATCATTTTTACGAATACTGAGTCTGCAAAGAGATGGCCGTCCATTTCATCCTCATTGCATTTGTTCTAAGGGCACCGTTGGTTGGAAGTGAAATTCTGACAATATAGAGAAGATCAGAAAAGGACAGACCCATGCAAGTCCAGCCAAGCGAGGCCTCGATGTGTATTGGTGAGTTCTGGCTGAGACATTCTCCTTTGTAACAGTCTTCTCAGCAAATCACTCCACAGGATGCATCATGTCATTGTCCTGCAGAACCTGCACGAGATTTTTGGCTGATCACTGCCTGATGGGCTTTTGATACAAGGTGTTTCCAACAGATAGGCCATGCAACCATGCTTAACTGACTGGGACATTGCAGGGCAACAGAGCCACACAGATACTTTGCAAAGGTTGACAAAGGAAAAGTTGTGGATGCTGACTACATGGATTTTAGTAAGGCCTTTGACAAGATCTCATGTGGGAGGTTAGTCAGGAAGGTTTAGATGCTAGGTATTCATGGTGAACTGGATTTGACAGTGGCTGGATGGGAAAAGCCAGAGAGTAGTGGTGGATGATTGCTTCTAGACTGGAGGCCTGTGACTAGTTGTGTGCATCAAGGATCAGTGCTGGGATCATTGTTGTTTGTCATCTATATCAATTATCTAGATGATAATGTGGTAAATTGGATCAGTAAGTTTGCAGATGACATTAAGATTGGAGGTGTAGTGGACAGTGAAGAAGGTTGCAAAGGGATCTGGGCCAGCTGGAAAAATGGGCTGTAACATAGCAGATGGAATTTAATGCAGACAAGTGTGAGGTGTTGCAGTTTAGAAGGAGAAACCAAGAAAGGCCTTGCATGGTAAATGGTAGAGCACTGAGGAGTGCGGGAGAATAGAGGGATCTTGGAAAACAGATTTATAATTCCCTTAAAGTAGTTTCACAGGTGGATAGCATTGTAAAGAAAGCTTTTGGCATATTGACCTTCATAAATCAAAGTGTTGAGTATAGAGTTTGGGATGTCATGGTAAAATTATATAAAATATTGATGAGGCCAAATTTAGAGTATTATGTGCAGTTTTGATCAGCTAACTATAGGAAAGATATCAATGAGATAGAAAGAGTGCAGAGAAGATTTACTAGGATGTTGGGACTTTGGGAACTGAGTTACAGGGAAAATGGTTAAACAGGTTAGGACTTTATTTCCTGAACTGTAGAAGAATGAGGAAAGATTTGATAGAGATATTTAAAATTATAAGGCGGGATAGACAGAGTAAATGAGGATAGGCTTTTTTCACTGAGGGTAGATGGGATACAAACAAGAGGACATGATTAAGAGTGAAAAGTGAAAAGTTTAAGGGGAATATGAGGGGGGAACTTCTTCATGCAGAGAGTGTTGGGGATATGGAATGAGCTGCCAGCTGAAGCTGAATGCATGCTCAATTTTAATATTTAAGAAGAATGTGGACAGGTACATGGATGGGAGAGGTATGGAGATCTATGGACTGGGTGCAAGTCAGTTGGACTAGGCAAAAAAATGGTTCAGGACAGACTTGAAGGACCTGCCTTCTGTGGACTAGTGTTCTATAGTTCCAGATAGAACCTAGAATTATAGACCAGTGAGTCTTATATCAGTGGTATACAAAATATTGGAGAGGATTCTTAAGGATAGGATTTATGACGTTTGGAGAAGTACAGTATATTCAAGGATATTCATGGCATTGTGAAGGGAAGATAGCACCTCACAAGCCTAATTGAGTTTTTTGATGAGGGTAGGGCTGTAGATGTGATCTTTATAGATTCTAGTAAGGCATTTGACAAGGTCTCCCATGAGGAACTCATTCAGAAAGTTATGAGACATGGGATTCATGGAAATTTGTCTGTGTGAATTTAAAAAATTGGCTTGCATATGGAAAGCAGAGAGTAATATTGGATGAAAGTATTCTGCCTGGAGTTCAGTGGCTAGTGGAATTCCATAAGGATTTGTTCGGGCACCCCTCTTTTTGTGATTTTTAAAATATAAATGACCTGGATGAAGAGGCAGAAGGATGGGTCAATAAATATGCAGATGAAATGAAGGTTGGAGGAGTTGTGCATGGTACTGAGGGTTGTCTGTCATAGGTTACAAAAGGATTTAGAATAGATAGAAGGCAGAGTTGGGCAGAAACATTGCAGATGGAGTTCAATCCAGATAAGTATGAGGTGATGCATTTTGGAAGGACAAACCTGAAGGCTGAGTATAGGGTTAATGGCTCGTTACTTCAGGGAATAAAGTCCTAACCTGTTTAACCATTTTCCCTGTAACTCAGTTCCCAAAGTCCCAACATCCTAGTAAATCTTCTCTGCACTCTTTCTATCTCATTGATATCTTTCCTATAGTTAGCTGATCAAAACTGCGCACAATACTCTAAATTTGACCTCATCAATATTTTATATAATTTTACCATGACATCCCAAACTCTATACTCAACACTTTGATTTATGAAGGTCAATATGCAAAAGCTTCTTTACAATGCTAGCCACCTGTGAAACTACTTTAAGGGAATTATATATCTGTTTTCCAAGATCCCTCTATTCTACCGCACTCCTCAGTGCTCTACCATTTACCATGTAAGGTAAACTGCAACACCTCACACTTGTCTGCATTAAATTCCATCTGCTATGTTACAGCCCATTTTTCCAGCTGGCCCAGATCCCTTTGCAACCTTCTTCACTGTCCACTACACCTCCAGAAGGACCTTGGGGTTCAAATCCATCAATGGTCACTGCACAGGTTGATAGGATAGTTAAAAAGGCCTATGGGATGTTGGGCTTAATTAATTGGGGATTGAGTTCAAGAGACAAGCGGTCATGTGCTACTCTACAAATCTCTGGTGAGACTACATTTAGAGTATTGTGTACACTTCATTAGAGGAAGGATATAGAAGCTATGGAGAGAGTTCTGAGGAGATTTACCAGGATGTAATCTGGTTTGGAAAGTAAGTCTTATGAGGCAACTTTAGAGAGCTGGGACTTTTCTCTTTGGAGCAAAGAAGGATGAGAGGAGACTTAATAGAGATCTACAAGATTATGAGAGGCAGCACCTGTTTCCCAGGGAAGGTATAGTAAACACCAGAGACATATGTACAAAGTGAAAGGAAGCAAGTTGAGGGGGACACATCAGGGGTAAGTTGTTTTTTATGCAGAGAGTTATGAATGCATGGAATTCCTTGCCAGGGATAGTGATGGAGGTGGAAACATTAGGGGAATTTAAGAGAATCTTAGAGAGGCACATGGATGGATGAAAAATTGAGCATTATAGGGTAGGGAGGGTTTAGTGCTTTTTTTTGTAAGAATATATGGATCGGCACAACATGGAAGGCTGAAGGGCCTGTACTGTGCTGTAGTGTTCTATGCTCTATGTAAGTGGAAGACTTTCAAAGCAGCAATTTTGAGAGTACAGAATTTGTATGTTCCTGTCAGGATTAAAGGCAAAGTTAGCAAGCATAGGGAACCTTTGTTTTTGAGGGATATTAAGGATCTACTCCGGAAGAGAGAGAGGTGTATAGAAGGTATAGGCAACATGGAGCAAATGAGGTACATTAGGAGTATAAAAAAATGCAAGAAAAACTTCAAGAATGAAATCAGAAAGGCTAAAAGAAGACATGAGGATGCTTTGGCAGATAACATGAAGGAAAGTCCAGTGGGTTTCTTCAGGTATGCTAAGAGCAAAAGAATAGAAAGGGTCAAAATTGGTCCCCTTGAAGATCAGAGTAGTTGGCTTTGTATGGAGCCAAAGGAAATGGGGAGATCTTAAATGTTTTTTTTTCCCATCAGTATACACTCAGGAAATGGGCAAGAGTCATGGGAAGTAAGGAAAACAAGCTGTGAGGTCATGGAACCTGTACAGATTAAAGAGGAGGAAGTTCTTGCTGTCTTTTTTTTTTAAAGTTTTTTTTTATTTTTCACACTATGAACCACATTAACCAAAATACACACAAACATTTCCCTCTTGAATATACACAGTGTCATTTTCTCCCCTTTTCTGCCCTCCCTTCCCTCCCTCCTTCCCACCCCCCTCCCTACCCACGAAACGTTCAACATATACAATACATTAAACCCATTAAACAATGTCATCACACAATGAAAATAAACAAGAAAATTGTGTCATCTACGTTTACACACTGGGTCAGTTCATTTCATCTTCTTCTCATTCTATCATTTTCTCATTTTAGGGGGTGGAGGTCCACAGTAGTCCCTCTCTGTTGTGTTCCATGTACGGTTCCCAAATTTGTTTGAATAATGTGACTTTATTTTTTTAATTATATGTTATTTTTTTCAAATGGAATACATTTATTCATTTCTATGTACCATTGCTGTACTCTCAGGCTCTATTCTGATTTCCAGGTTGAGATTATACATTTTTTTGCTACAGCTAAGGCTATCATAATAAATCTTTTTTGTGCTTCATCCAATTTGAGGCCTAGTTCCTTACTTCTTATATTACTTAGAAGAAAGATCTCTGGATTTTTTGGTATGTTGTTTTTTGTGATTTTATTTAGTACCTGACTTAGACCTTCCCAAAACATTTCCACTTTCTCACATGCCCAAATTGCATGTACTGTTGTTCCTGTTTCCTTCTTAGAGCAAAAACATCTATCTGATACTGTTGGGTTCCATTTATTTAACTTTTGGGGTGTGATATATAGTCTGTGTAACCAATTATATTGTATCATGCGTAACCTCATGTTTATTGTATTTCTCATAGTTCCGGAGCATAGCTTTTCCCATATTCCATTTTTTTATCTTTATGTTTAGATTATGTTCCCACTTTTGTTTGGGTTTGTAGCTTATTTCATCATTCTCTTTCTCTTGCAGCTTGATGTACATGTTTGTTATAAATCTTTTAATTATCATTTTGTCTGAAATCACATATTCAAAGCTGCTTCCTTCTGGTAATCTCAGCCTGGTTCCAAATTTGTCCTTTAAGTAGGTTTTCAGTTGGCGGTATGCAAACATTGTACCATGAGTTATTCTATATTTGTACTTCATTTGTTCAAAAGATAATAATTTTTTTTCCAAAAAACTATCTTCTCTCCCATTCTCTAAAGGAAAGATTATCTATTGAGAAAGGGATTAGTTAATTTTGCATCAATAATAATTGGTAATTTGTTTTTTTTCCTTTCTACGTGAATCTTCTTCCAAATGTTGAGCAGATGGTGCAGTACTGGTGAACTTCTATATTGCACCTGTTTTTCATCCCACTTATAAAGTATATGTTCTGGTGCCTTCTCCCCTATTTTATCTAGCTCTATCCTGGTCCAATCTGGTTTTTCCCTTGTTTGATAAAAATCAGATAGGTATCTTAATTGTGATGCTCTATAATAATTCTTTAAGTTTGGTAGTTGTAAGCCCTCTTGTTTGTACCATTCTGTCAATTTATCTCGTGCTATCCTTGGTTTCCCCCCTTTCCAAAAGAATTTCCTTATTATTTTCTTTAGCTCATTGAAGAATTTCTCTGTTAAGGGAATTGGTAATGATTGAAATAGGTATTGTATCCTTGGGAAGATATTCATTTTAATGCAATTTACCCTTCCTATCAGTGTTAGTGGTAAGTCTTTCCAATGTTCTAAGACATTTTGTAATTTCTTCATTAATGGCTGATAATTTAATTTGTATAGATGGCCTAGATTATTATCTAGTCTAATACCTAGGTATTGGATTGCTTGAGTTTGCCATTTAAATGGTGATTCTTTCTTAAACATTGTGAAATCCGCATTATTCATTGGTATCGCTTCACTTTTATTTGCGTTGATCTTGTACCCCGATATTTCTCCATATTCCTTCAATTTCTTATGTAATTCTTTTATTGATTATTCTGGTTCTGTTAAGTATACCATGATGTCATCTGCAAATAGACTAATTTATATTCCTTCTCTTTTATTTTTATCCCTTTTATTTTATTTTCTGTCCTTATCAGTTCTGCCAATGGTTCTATTGCTAAAGTGAACAGTGAGTGAGATAGTGGACATCCCTGCCTAGTTGACCTGCTTAATTTAAATTGGTTCGATATATATCCATTTACTGTCACCTTCTCCAATGGTCCCTTATATAATGCTTTAATCCAATTAATATATTTCTCTGGTAGGTTGAACTTCTGTAGTACTTTGAATAAATAATTCCATTCTACCCTGTCAAAGGCTTTCCCTGCGTCTAAAGCAACCGCAACTGTTGGCGTCTTATTTCCTTGTACTGCATGGATTAAGTTAACGATCTTACAGATATTGTCCGTTGTTCGTCTTTTCTTAATAAATCCAGTTTGATCTAGTTTTACTATTTTTGGTATACAGTCAGCCAATCTGTTTGCTCATAGTTTTGCTATTATCTTATAATCTGAGTTAAGTAGAAATATTGGTCTATACGATGCTGGTGTTAGTGGATCTTTCATCGTTTTTGGTATTACTGTAATTATTGCTGTTTTACATGAATCTGGCATGTTTTGTGTTTCTTCAATCTGGTTCATTACTTCCAGGAGAGGAGGAATTAGTAACTCTGTAAATGTTTTATAGAATTCTACTGGGAGTCCGTCCTCCCCAGGCGTTTTATTGTTCGGTAGCTTTTTTAATATATCTTGTATTTCCTCTATTTCAAATGGTTTTATCAATTTGTTTTTCTCCTCTTCTTGCAATTTCAATAGTTCAATTTTAGATAGAAACTCATCTATTTTGTCTTCTTTCCCTTCATTCTCAATTCGGTATAATTGCTCGTAGTATTCCTTAAAGTTTTAATTGATCTCTGTTGGGTTATATGTAATTTGTTTGTCCTTTTTCCTTGATGCCAATACCGTTCTTTTAGCTTGTTCTGTTTTAAGCTGCCAGGCCAGTATTTTGTGCATTTTTTCTCCTAGCTCATAATACTTCTGCTTTATTTTCATTATATTCTACTCCACCTTATACGTTTGTAGTGTTTCGTATTTTATTTTTTTGTCCGCCATTCTCTTCTTTATGTTGTATAGTTGCTAATTTGTTGCTAGATCTTTTTCTGTATTTACTATTTCCTTTTCCAGCTGTTCTATTTCCTGATTGTAGTCCTTTTTCGTCTTAGTTACATAACTTATTATCTGCCCTCTGATGAAGGCTTTCATTGCATCCCATAATATAAATTTGTCTTTCACTGATTCCGTATTTATTTCAAACAACATTTTAATATGGCGCTCAATAAATTCTCTAAAATCCTGTTTTTTAAGGAGCATGGAGTTTAATCTCCATCTATACGTTCTTTGTTGGATGTCTTCCAGTTCTATTGCTAATAACAGGGGTGAGTGATCAGATAACAATCTAGCTTTATATTCCGTTTTCCTAACTCTCCCTTGGATATGGGCTGACAACAGGAACAGGTCAATCCTTGAGTATGTTTTATGTCTGCTCGAATAATATGAGTATTGAAGTGCTTGCTGTCTTGAAGCAAAAAAAGGTGGATAAATCCCCATTGCCTGTCAAGATATTCCCTTGGACCTTGAGGGAGGCTATTATAGAAATTGCAGGGGCTCTTGCAGAAATATTTAAAATGTCCGTTGCCATGGGTGTGGTGCTGATGGGTGGAGACTAGTTCACATTGTTCCATTTAAAAAAAAATTATGGTCTGTGTGCCCGATGTCAGTATTGAAAGGTGTTCTGAGAGATCTGATATACAAGTATTTGGATAGACAGAGACTAATTAGGGACAATTAGGGCTTTGTGTGTGGTAGATCATGTTTAACCAATCTTAAAGAGTTTTTCAAGGAGGTTACCAGGAAAGATAATGAAGGAAAGGCTGGAGATGTTGTCTACATGGACTTTAGTAAGGCTTTTGACGAGGTAGCACATGCGAAGGTTAGACAGGAAGTTTCAGATGCTCGGTATTCATGGTGAAGTAATAAACTGGATTTGACTGGCTGAATGGGAGAAACCAGAGAGTAGCGGTGGATAATTGTTTCTCAGACTTGACTGGTGTGCCTCGAGGATCATTGCAGTTTTTCTTCAATAATCATGATCTGAATGATGATGTGGTGAACTGGATCTGCAAGTTTGCAAATGACATAAAGATTGGGGCGTTGTGGACAGTGAGGAAGGTTTTTAAAGCTTGCAGAGGGATCTGGACCATCAAGAAAGATGGGCTGAAAAATGGCAGATGGAATTTACTGCAGACAAGTGAGAGGTGTTGCATTTTGGAAGGACAAATCAAGAAAGGACATACACGTAAATGGTAAGGCACTGACGAGTGTAGTAGATCATAGTTCCCTGAAAGTGGTGTCACAAGAAGATAGCATTGTAAAGAGAAGATTTTGCATATTGGCCTTCATAAATCAAAGTATTTAGTATAGAGGTTGGAATGTAATGGTAAAGTTGCTTTGAAAATTGTTTTGGTGGAACATTCAGGGGAACTTCACACGGAGAGCAGTAGGAGTTTGGAATTAACTGCCAGCTGAAGTGGTGGATGCAGTGTCAATTTTAACATTAAAGGAGAATTTGGCAGGCACATTGATGGCGGGGTGGGGGGTGTATGGAGGGCTATCAACTGGATTCAGGTCAGTGGGACCAGGGAGAAAAATGGTTTGGCCCAGTCAAGAAGGGCCAAAGGGGCCTGTTTCTGTGCTGTAATGTTCTTTGGTTCTATGGAAGCTGAAGTGTTTTAAACATCAATATGTAAATATCTTTGAAGTTCTCGTCTGCGAGTATTGTAGAACAACCTTCATGACATGAGCAGTGGTTTAAGAAAGCACTTCGTCTCCACCTTCTCTCTGGCACTGAAGGACAACTAGGAACAGCACACTTTGTCAGAGATATCCACATTCTTGGAGTGAATTAAAAAAGTGTAGTCACTGAATGGATAACCTCAGATGACTGAAAAAACTTGGGCAGTCTGTGATGTCACATTCTGTGGGTTAAAGGCATAATGACATAAAAACTGAGGTGAAGGTGATGGTTAAAGGGCTAGTACAGCATTAATTAAAGATTAAAAGGATGACAGAGCAGGATTAATAGAGCAATGAATAATGTTGAGCAACGACTGGGAGTAAAAGAATGGTCATGCTTGGGTTTCAATCCTACGTTTAATGAGGGGTTCACACTCAAAACATTGACCATTCTTCTTTCTTCTTCTCTCACTAATGTTGTGTGGTGATATGTTTTCTCCTTGTACATTATTCCCTACCTGTGTGCTGTTGTATGTATGAGGCTGGCCTGCCCACTAGAGACCCATCTCCTATGTCTCCTCCCTTATGACCTGGCCATAAAGGTCGACCTCCCTCCTCCCTTCTGGCATTCCTGTACCTGGATCCGGGCCAGCCAAAGTCTTCTGATTATTAAAGCCTGCTCTCGACTTCGTGGTTATTGATAGACCCCTATCAGGCTGCTGAACCTACTGAGTTTGTTTTCATTTAAAAAATATTATTTACATCACAGGGGAAGCCGAATCTGGCCATTGAAACCTGTGCCACCTAATTACATCCAATTGAAGGGTGGAAAGAAACTGGAGAACCCAGAAAATAAAACCAAGCAGGTCACAGGAAAAATGTACCGCGCCAGATCCGAGTATGGGTCGCCAGCACTGTCATCGTGTTGTGCTAACCGCTACACTCACTGTGCTGCACAGTTCTTCCAGCAGATTTTTTTTTGCTCCAAGTTCCAGCATTTGCAGCCTTTCTGTGGACCAAAGAGAACACAGCAGAGCAGAAGCACCACAAACTAAAATAATTAGATTTGAAACTTGCCCTAAATGCTCTCTTGTCATATTAGCTACAGTTTCTCCAAGCAGTGAAACCTTTCACCCTACCTTCTTTATGTTATCCCTTTGCCTGTAGATATGAACACCTTTGCCACCATCACTAAAACTGTCTCTCTTTGGCTTGGCTTCGCGGACGAAGATTTATGGAGGGGAAATGTCCACGTCAGCTGCAGGCTCGTTTGTGGCTGACAAGTCCGATGCGGGACAGGCAGACACGGTTGCAGGGGAAAATTCGTTGGTTGGGGTTGGGTGTTGGGTTTTTCCTCCTTTGCCTTTTGACAGTGAGGTGGGCTCTGTGGTCTTCTTCAAAGGTGGTTGCTGCCCGCCGAACTGTGAGGCGCCAAGATGCACGGTTTGAGGCGATATCAGCCCGCTGGCGATGGTCAATGTGGCAGGCACCAAGAGCTTTCTTTAGTACTAAAACTGTCTTCTTTCTTCTTTGGCTTGGCTTCGCGGACGAAGATTTATGGAGGGGGTAAAAAGTCCACGTCAGCTGCAGGCTCGTTTGTGGCTGACCAGTCCGATGCGGGACAGGCAGACACGATTGCAGCGGTTGCAAGGGAAAATTGGTTGGTTGGGGTTGGGTGTTGGGTTTTTCCTCCTTTGCCTTTTGTCAGTGAGGTGGGCTCTGCGGTCTTCTTCAAAGGAGGCTGCTGCCCGCCAAACTGTGAGGCGCCAAGATGCACGGTTTGAGGCGTTATCAGCCCACTGGCGGTGGTCAATGTGGCAGGCACCAAGAGATTTCTTTAGGCAGTCCTTGTACCTTTTCTTTGGTGCACCTCTGTCACGGTGGCCAGTGGAGAGCTCGCCATATAATACGATCTTGGGAAGGCGATGGTCCTCCATTCTGGAGATGTGACCCATCCAGCGCAGCCCCCCAGAAGTCTGGAAGGCTGGCGGCAAAACTCTGCATGCCAAACTGCATGAGTTTTTCAAGCTTTGTTGGGACCAAGGTAAACTGCCTCAGGATCTTCGTGATGCCACCATCATCACCCTGTACAAAAACAAAGGCGAGAAATCAGACTGCTCAAACTACAGGGGAATCACGTTGCTCTCCATTGCAGGCAAAATCTTCGCTAGGATTCTACTAAATAAAACTGTAATGTTTTGTTATTGACACCACGGAGTTGTTGTCGGAATGCACTGCCTCTTTAAGAGCTGTTGTCATATCTTACAGATTGCTTATGGTGCCACTCCCTTCAGAAATGTTTTTTTTATTATCTTAATTTGCGAGTGATGGGTGGGAGGAGAAGCAGTGCTGAGCAAAGTTGAACACATGTCGCGCTACGTGTGTGTGTGTGTGTGTGTGTGTGTGTGTGTGTGTGTGTGTGTGTGTGTGTGTGTGTGTGTGTGTGTGTGTGTGTGTGTGTGTGTGTGTGTGTGTGTGTGTGTGTGTGTGTGTGTGTGTGTGAAAATTTTAACCTAGCCTTGTTAGGCCTGAAATTCAGGTATGCTCAGCCACTATATTTTTCAACTGGCTCTGAGTCACTGAGATATGTCATCCCCCTCACCTGCAGGAATTTGCATAAGAAGCCAAGGGCAACCATTGGGTTACTGTGATATGTGTAGGCGTGCCTCGCCCAGAACTGGCTTCCTTCTGTGTATGCATGTTGAGTGTGCCTGTGTGTGAGTCAAAGTGAAACACCATGCAGTAGCAGTTGAACTTGTAGTTCTTCTTTTCCTCTATCAGCCATTTCTGTCAGCAGTTAACAAGCAAAAAAGAAACTTCTGGGGCAAAGAGGAAAAGGAGTTAAAAAAGAGGAACTGCTTAACTTCCCAGTTCGGTGTTGTGAGACAGTGTGGAATAGGGTTTCACATCTCGTGGTTCTGCTGTTTCACAGGTGTGGTTTCTTTCTGTTTAACTGGAATGTTCTTTGCCTGCATAAACAGATACATGGATACAAGCCGCGCCATGGAGACCTCTGCCTCCTGAGGTAACCGATCACTTGATGTACTCCACGTTTCTTCTTTATGTACAGGGGTTGTGAATAAAATGTGGTTTCGGAATCGCTGCTGTGGTTTGCATGGAAACTTCAGTTTGTTGCCTGGTTGCTCTGGTCTGTGCTGAACAGGCCATGTTCCCGTATTCTTGCCTGTTAACCATTAAACCGTTGTGCTGCTGTGCTCAGTGCTGAGGGAAGCTGGAGACTGGTAGATTTTCACATGAATCGCGCGGAGCGCTGCATTTTCAGCTCCAATTCTTCCACTTTGTAACAGGGAAGGAAAGAACTTTTCAAGGCTTTGTTTGACATTGGCTTCATTCTAATTTGTTTGGACTTGTTTAATCCTTTTGCCGACCTTTCCATTTGACCTCACCCCACCCTGCTCTTGTCTATTTCACTCATCACCGTGCTCTTTCCAAGTTGATTTCTTTTGGTTCCACTTGTGATTTTGGGCTTGCTGGCTACCAGTGGTATGAGGTGGTCAATATCAAACCATTATCCAAAGACAGAACAAGTGTGTTCTCTGCTTCTGCTGGTTCCTTGTTTTGTCCAATTTAGTATTAATGCTGGACCTTTGGTCCACCTGGCACATTGTTGGGCTCGGGGAAGCACATTTACAGATCAATTTTTAATATTTCTAGAGGCTGTTCAGAGGTGGCACTCCAACCTGAAATAAATTTTGGGAAATGTGAGAGAACTGTTTGTGCGAAGTGGAAAAAAAAACCCACAATGCTGTGTTTTTCATATCTTTTACGATTATAATATTCCGTTCGTGGAGTCATAAGCAATGGGTGGATTTGGGTTGACTTGTTTGCTTACGAAGGCGTCACTTGGACTATTGCTTCCTGTATGCAGAAAATTGTTCTCTGCAACTCCATAAAGGGAGGTGACTGCTGCTAGGACCTTATCGTGAGAAGCTGATTCCAAATCCACCAAATGAACAAACTGCTCATTTTGATTTTGCAATTGCGTGGAGTTTATTTCAAATTCAAATGCAGGATCCCAATGCAACTGAGCTCCTTGTACGTAATAATGTGTTTTAGAATGTATGCAGGATCCCAATGCAGCTGAGGTCCTTGTACGTAATAATGTGTTTTAGAATGTATGCAGGATCCCAATGCAGCTGAGGTCCTTGTACATAATAATGTGTTTTAGAATGTATGCAGGATCCCAATGCAGCTGAGGTCCTTGTACGCAATAATGTGTTTTAGAATGTATGCAGGATCCCAATGCAGCTGAAGTCCTTGTACGTAATAATGTGTTTTAGAATGTATGCAGGATCCCAATGCAGCTGAGGTCCTTGTACGTAATAATGTGTTTTAGAATGTATGCAGGATCCCAATGCGGCTGAGGTCCTTGTACGTAATAATGTGTTTTAGAATGTATGCAGGATCCCAATGCGGCTGAGGTCCTTGTACGTAATAATGTGTTTTAGAATGTATGCAGGATCCCAATGCAGCTGAGGTCCTTGTACGCAATAATGTGTTTTAGAATGTATGCAGGATCCCAATGCAGCTGAAGTCCTTGTACGTAATAATGTGTTTTAGAATGTATGCAGGATCCCAATGCGGCTGAGGTCCTTGTACATAATAATGTGTTTTAGAATGTATGCAGGATCCCAATGCAGCTGAGGTCCTTGTACGTAATAATGTGTTTTAGAATGTATGCAGGATCCCAATGCGGCTGAGGTCCTTGTACGTAATAATGTGTTTTAGAATGTATGCAGGATCCCAATGCGGCTGAGGTCCTTGTACGTAATAATGTGTTTTAGAATGCATGCAGGATCCCAATGCAGCTGAGGTCCTTGTACGTAATAATGTATTTTAGAATGTGTGCTTATTGCAAGGAGAGTTTTCGCTTTTGTGTGTATTGTTCTACAGCCTGACAATAAATGCCATGGAGTTTGTTGTCTTGTGATCTTGTGTGAGGGTGTGGTGCTGCAGGTGCTGATTGTTTTCAGATGCCTTGTCACAGTTAACAAGTGGACCTGTGTGGTGAAACCACTGTTAATCCTGTTTGTATGTGTCTGGCTGGCCCACCCCTTGCTGATTGTACCCGTGGCTCCTCCCCGTTGATTCCCCCAATAAAGGTGGCAATGCCATAACCCCTCCCCAGAAGAAGTTTGGGTCTCAGGTCAGCAACAAGTTTGGGTCTCAGGTCAGCAACATGAGACGCGCCTTCTGTTGATGGTATTAAAAGCAGAGGTCGACAGCATCGAGTCCACGCTGCTGAAGATCCAGCTGCGCTGGATGGGTCACGTCTCCAGAATGGAGGACCATCGCCTTCCCAAGATCCTGTTATATGGCGAGCTCTCCACTGGCCACCGTGACAGAGGTGCACCAAAGAAAAGGTACAAGGACTGCCTAAAGAAATCTCTTGGTGCCTGCCACATTGACCACCGCCAGTGGGCTGATAACGCCTCAAACCGTGCATCTTGGCGCCTCACAGTTTGGCGGGCAGCAACCTCCTTTGAAGAAGACCGCAGAGCCCACCTCACGAACAAAAGGCAAAGGAGGAAAAACCCAACACCCAACCCCAACCAACCAATTTTCCCTTGCAACCGCTGCAATCGTGTCTGCCTGTCCCGCATCGGACTTGTCAGCCACAAATGAGCCTGCAGCTGACGTGGACTTTTTACCCCCTCCATAAATCTTCGTCCGCGAAGCCAAGCCAAAGATAATTAAAAGCCTATCAATCAGGTAACTTCTAGTCTTTGGAGTCATTGATAGTGCATCAAACTGTACATAGGATATGGCACTTGATGTACTCCACGTTTCTTCTTTATGTACAGTTTAAAGAGGGGTTGTGAATAAAAGTAAGGAATGCCACAGTTAAATATGATCACCTGTACCTCTTTCCCTCTAGTCTCCTTTTTCCTTTACCCTCCATCTCCATCTTCAGCTCCAGGTGTGAGGAACCTGACCAGTTCTGCAGTAAGGTTGAATCATGCATTCAGACACCACCTATCATAAAGTTCTAAGAGTTCAACAGCATGAAATAAATAAGGGCCCTTCGACTCATCTTGTCCATGCCAACCAAGCCAGTCCCATTTGCCTGCATTCGGCCCATAGTCTGACTTTTTACCTTATCGACGCCACTCATAATTGCACACAATGCTCCAAGTGTAGTCTCAGCATTGCCTTGACCAATTGCAACATAACCTCCCCGATTCTGTGGTCAGTGCCTTAGCCAATGAAGCTGAGCATGCTAAATGCCATCTTCAACACCCTATCTATCTATATTTACTACTTTCATGGAACTAAGCATCTGTTCCCACAGTCTCTTTGATCTGCAATGCTCCCCAGTGTCCTATCATTTACTATGCAAGTTCTGCCCTGGTTTATTCTACCATATTGCAGCACCTTGCACTTGTCTGAGTTAAATTTAATTTTTTGCAGTTCAACTGGATCCTGTGTAATCTTGGACAAATTTCTTCACTGTTCACTCTTCCATCAATTTTGGTGGCAGTTGCAAACTTGCGTTCACATTCTCATTAGAAGAGATTAATATAAATGTCAAAGAATAAAGGATCCAGCATGATCCATTGTGATCATCTGTGGCAGATGAATGGTCACAGACTTCCAATCTGAGTAACACCCCTTCATAAGCACCTTTTGTCTCCTGCCATCAACACAATTCTGTATCCTTGTGATCTGACCTTCCAACCAGCCTACTGTGGGTGAACTTGTTAAAGGCCTCAGTCAAGTCCACAAACACAACATCTACCTCCCTGCTCTCATCAACCTTCTTGTTCACCACTTCAAAAAAGCTCAACATACCTTGTATATTAGGCAAAACTTTCTCTGCTCTCGTTCACGTCTTGCCATTTTTTGGATCACTTGGAACACCACTGGTCTTTGACACTTGCCTCCTAATCCTTCAATCCTTTCCCACCAAACTGATATTTGCTTCCTGGCCTCAAGTCCTCCTGACATGGTGAATCATTCTTCACCACTGCCACTTCTTCTAGCTGTCATTTTAAATAAAAACCTCCCCTTTTCCTTGGTCGTTGCAAATCGCTGCCCCAGTTCCAAGCTTGCCTTCTCAAAAGTCACCAGTTAGGTTGAGTCTTCCAATCCAGGTTCTTGAATTTGTCCAGCAATGACTTCTCTTTGATATCTTCACTTTCAACCTATTCACAACATTATCCATTGAAATAATCTATTATCTATTCTAAATGAAAGCTAACAACAGTGACCACTCTCAGCCATGCCATTATCTCTTTGTTATCAGTTAATGCGACAGCTTTGGAACATGATCTATTCTGTTATAATGGAGGCGATATTGTCTTTACCCTTAACTTCCGCTCTTGTTTGACCTGTTTTTATATCCTTGCTGTTCGATTTGATGTGTTGTTTTCCATCTGTCAGACTGATTCATCTCCTTCCCTATAGGAACTTCATTGATTCCTTTGTATCTTCAGACTTTAGAATTGTCTTGGTCAGCTCCCCCACTGTTAATATTGACCTTCTATGCTCTCAGAAGTCTGCAACACATTCTCATCACCTGTCACAAGGCAAGGTTTGTGCACCCATCATTCCTCCCTCACTTGCATTCATCACTTTGTCAGCTTTCCACCAGCATATATTAATTATAGAAATTCTGAGTCATGCTGCTGGAATCTAGCAGTGTACCTCAACTGCATTTGTCCCATCAGCTGTTGACCAACACCCAGTACAACAAGTGAGTAAGTTCCATTTCCCCATGCTTTCTCCAATAACCTTTATATGTTATTTACTCTCTGTGCCTGTCCAACTCAGAATATAGAACATAGAAACCTGAAGTGCAGTACAGGCCCTTAGGCCTGCCATGTTACGCTGACCCATATATTCTTTAAAAAAAAAGTGCCAGACCCTCTCTTCTCTATGGTAGGGCACTGAGGAATGCGGTAGAACAGAGTGATCTGGGAATACAGATATATAATTTCCTGAAAGTGGTGTCACAGGTGGATAGGATTGTAAAGAGAGCTTTTGGCCTTCATAAGTCAAAGAATTGAGTAGAGGAGTTGGAATGTTTTGTAAAAGTTGTGTAAGACATT
The DNA here is from genome assembly GCF_036971445.1 of Narcine bancroftii. Classification (NCBI taxonomy): domain Eukaryota; kingdom Metazoa; phylum Chordata; class Chondrichthyes; order Torpediniformes; family Narcinidae; genus Narcine; species Narcine bancroftii. Next base: position 37,466,222 of record NC_091476.1, on the reverse strand, counting down.
GGTGAGGCCAAATTTGGAGTATTGTGTGCAGTTTTGGTCACCGAACTATAGGAAAGATATCAATGAGACAGAAAGAGTGCAGAGAAGATTTACTAGGATGTTGTCTGGACTTCAGGAACTGAGTTAAAGAGAGATCTTAAAAAGATTAGGACTTTATTCCCTGTAGCACAGAAGAATGAGGGGAGATTTGATAGAGGTATTTATAATTATGAGGGGGTTAGACAGAGTAAATGTAGATACGCTTTTTTCCACTGAGCGTAGGTGAGATATAAACCAGAGGGGATGGGTTAAAAGTGAAACGAGAAATGTTTAGGGGAACAAGAAAAGGAACTTCTTCACACAGAGAGTGGTGTGGAATGAGCTGCCAGCTGAAATGGTGAATGCAGGCTAATTTTAACATTTAAGAAGAATTTGGGCAGATACGGATGGGAGGGGCATGGAGGGCTATGGACTGGGTGCAGGTCAGTGGGACTTGGCAAAAAATGGTTCAGCACAAACTAGAGGGCTGAAGGGGCCTTTTTCTGTGCTGTAATGTTCTATGGCTCTAAATCTGTAATAGATAGAAGCAAGAGTAGATAAAGAAGACCAGTGGAAGTAGGCCATCCAATCTTTAGTGTGCTCTGCCACTCAACAGATTCATACCTGATCAAATTGTTCTTAGGACACTATCTCTTTATTCCTTGACCTCTTTTATTTGAAATGCCTGTTGATCTCTGCCTTGAATTTAATCAATTACTCAACCTCCACAATTCTCCAGGATAGAGAATTCCAAAGATTCATGATCCCCAAGTGAAGAAATTCCTCATTTCCATCTTAAATGTGTGATCTAAAAATCTTACTCCAACAGGTGTAATATCCTCCCAGCATTCATTATGTCGGTCCCCATCAAAATCTTGTAAGCTTCAAAAGATAAGATTTCAGTTTTTAAAACTCCAATGTGTATCAGTCCAAAATATTTAATATTTATTCAAACGTCGATTACTTCAACTTGCTTTAGTGAAGGTTGACGACTTTTGTAGATTCTAAGAGGTAGAAATGTATCTTTATTCATGTGCACTCAAACCTATAACAAAAAAGGATTGCATTTTGAACTCTGCCCCTGAAGTCAAGTTCAAATTCATTGTCACATGCATTAAAGCATGGAGAGGCTGGCTTTTCAAACAATCCGGCAAGACATCTCATGCATCATATAGAAACTAACGCACAGGACGGAAGTGTAGAGTTTCAGAGACAGACATCAGCTAACACAGAACAAAGGCAACATAATTTTAGGATTGCTAATTTCTTTCGTAAGTTCGATAATGGTTGAATTCAAGATTTGGGAGCAGGATTGGTCAGCTGGTACTTTGAGCCTGTTGAACCATTCAGATCGTGGCTGATCCTGCTTGATGAACTCTTGAAGGTTACTCATAGTCCAGGAAAAGCACTGTTCACAACCTCTCATGATCTGGAGGCCTCACCTCGATTGCCTGTGCTGTGACTGATCATTCTACAAGTTGAGTGTTCAAGGCCTGGGCTACCAAGCTACTGTAATGCGTAAATGATCACTTTAATACATTATCTAATAACAATAACACCCAAATTTAAACAAATCTAAAAAGCTTGGAACAAAATTATGTGGGGCTTTTTTTTAAAGTCGTTTGTACCACACAGAAAATAGATAAGAGATTGGGCACCTCCTGCTCCATTTGCGATGAGTTGGAGCTCATTGTTACTGTCCCCTCTCTTCATCCAAAGGTTGCAGGTAGAGATGGTCACATCAGTGTTCACTGTTGGGATCTGAAGATATCTTTTGTAGCCAGCTGGGATTTTGACACTGGACTCACAGCAGCACTGAATTGGCGCTGTGGTGCAGTTGCTATCTCCCAGCTCCAATGGTGGAGGTTCATTCCTGACCTCCAGTACTGCCTTTGACTGAGTTTGCACATTGTCCCTCTGACCAATTGGGTTTCCTTCAGGTGCTCTGGTTGCTTCCCACATCCCAAGGCTAAATGGTTCATGCGAATTGCCCCAAGAGTGGAGGTGAGCAAGTTAATGAGCATGTGGGGAGAAAAAAAATGGGATTGGTGCCAATGAATACTTGATGGTGAGTGCAGAGTGAGTGGGCTGAAGGGCCTCTTTCAATGATGCATGACTCTTGTGTCCCTACAACATACTGTTGGTGCTTCCAGAGAAGGGATTGATCTGGTGTGGACATCCCACCTCCTGCTGTTCAGATCCTGACATCAGCTAGGTCCAGCCAAGAAGCTGTCCATCTCCTGAAAATAAAGCCAACCCTAGGAGTTATATTGACAAGGCCAAACTCCAGAGTTCTGACCCTCCCCACCTCACCTTTGCGCTTTCCCCCATTTGCCTCAGAGCTCATCCCAGCAGCATGCGCGTCTCTGATTTTCTTCCTGTTATTATTTGGTTTGATTTCCAGAGCTGCAAAAAAAAAAAAAAAAACTGGGTGTCCGCTCTGTACTCAACCATTCATTTTGGTTTCATTCCACAACAGCATCTGAAGGTAATTGAATGCTGAAAATTGGACTGAAATAGGCAGCTATGTAAATAAGCCATGAGCATGTTTGTATTTAGAACAAAGAACGCTACAGCATAGTACAGGCCCTTTGGCCCTCAGTATTGTGTCAATCCATATATTCCTTAAAAAAAACTAAACCCTCCCTACCCTGTAACTCTATTTTTTTTCCATCTATGTGCCTGTCTGAGTCTCTTAAATGCCCCTAATGTTTCAGCCTCCACCTGGCAAGGCATTCCAGTCACCCCTGAACTTCCCTCCCTTCACTTTGTACATACTGTTGGTCCTGTGGTATTTGCTCTTTTTGCCCTGGGAAACAGGCACTGTCTGTCCACCCTATCTATGCCTCTCATAATCTTGTAGACCTCTATTAAGTCTCCTCTCATCTATGCTCCAAAGAGAAAAGTCCCAGCTCTGCTAACCTTATATAACCATATAACCATATAACCGTTTACAGCACGGAAACAGGCCATGTCGGCCCTTCAAGTCCGTACCGGTTCACTTGAAAAACTTCACTAGCTCCTCCGCAAACTCCTGAGGAAGTAGAGGCTTTCTTCATGATGCCATTGGTGTGTTGGTTCCAGGAAAGGTCTTCTGAGATAGTGACTCCCAAGAACCTACATTTGCTCATCCTCTCCACCTCTGATCCCCCATAAGTAATCCCTTACGAATGTGAGATGTAATTTTAGGTTTGATAAGAGGTGCCTCTCAAGATATTTTCCAGGGTTGCTCTGTGAATGTTTATTGTTGGAAAGCCAAGGTGGGTGGATAGAGCACTGTTGTTAATTGTAACGTTCATCCTCATTAGGATCTTAACATCGCTTGAGAAAACATATTTTCCAATCCATTTGTCCATTTGTGATGTGTTTAAGCACATTGTTATTTTGTTCCATCCCTGCAGTCAGAATTTGGAAGAGGGAATGGTCTCGTTGATGTTCAGAAATGGGATCTGATGATTACTTTTGCAGCTGGTGGGATTTTTAGCTCCCAATTTCAACAGGGACCTGAAACCTCGACTGTCTCTCCACCTGCATCGATGCTGAGTTTCTCCAGCAGGTTGTTTTTGGTGCAGATTTTAGCACCCACAGTTCATGTGTCTCCTTTATCTCTGTACAGTTGGGTGTACAGTTGGATAGGATCAGTCCCTCCAACAGATTTTGTTTTGCTCTAACACTGGGAATGTTATCATTAGATTTGTTTCATGTCCATATTACTGTTGCATAGATCATGTTTGGTTTTGTATCATGTGATTAGTTTTGACTTCAAAAATGTGATGTCAACTGCAGTTGCAAGTATTGATGTCTAGCTTGTCTCATTGATCACTCCCTGAGTTATTAGGCATAGGTTTACTCTGTACTCTGGGACTTGAGTACATGATTGAAGCTGAGATTTCAACTCAACACTCTAGGTCTTTCCATTGTTGGAGTTGCCAACAGATGTCGGGTTCAGACTTTATCTGTATAAAGAACAAAAAATGCTGGTGTGCCTGGCAGGTCAGGCAGCATCCTTGCAGAGAGCAAACAAGTTAATATTTCAATCTATTCCATCTGCAGTGATCCCAACACAGTTTGACAAAAAGATGGGGTGCTCTCTTGGAGCCTGAGCAATTCTTACACCGCAACTGAAAAAATAAAAAAAAAACCTTTTTAATTATCTCTTTTCTTTTTTGTTTATGGCCTATATTTAAAGAGTTTGGCAATAAAGTACCAAGGGATACGTTTCCTCTGGAGTGTCGGAGCTGAGGGGCAGCCTCATAGAAGATTACGTGGTATAGAGTATGTAGTCAAGAACCTTTTTTTCCCCCAAGGATAGACAATAGACAATAGGAGCTGGAGTAGGCCCTTCGGCCCGTCGAGCCAGCACCGCCATTTTACAGATCATGGCTGATCACTACCATCAGTACCCCTTTCCAGCCTTATCCCCATAACCCTTAACTCCTTTGCCCACTAAGATAGAGGACAGAGGTTTAAAGTGAAAGGAGGAAGAATTGAAATAGATTGACAAGGCAAGTTTTTTTTTACACAGAGTGTCTGAACCACACTTCCAGTGGAAGCAGGTTTTATGGCAATGTTCAAGAGGCATTTAAACATGCACATGAACAGTCATGGAATAGAGGGAGATGGACCATGTGCAGGCAGATGGGATCAATTTAAATTGATATCCTAGTCGTCACAGAGATTGTGGGTGAAAGAGGCTGTTCCTGTGTTATGCTGTTAAATGTTCCATGTAAAATGAAGCCTCTTTTCTCTTCCCTCTTTCCTTCCATCATTCTTTCTGTTTATTTTGTTCAGAAAAAATGTTTAAAAAAAAACAGCTTAAGAAATTCGGATTGTAAATTAAGTGGTCAATGAAAAACTAGTTATTTAAATTGTATAACTTTAACATTATGAACTTAGTTGGGAGATCATTTTTCCCCCCTCATTAAAACTTATGAATTCCCATTGCCTGGATTTGACTTTTGGTGCAGAACCTGTGATGGTGATTTCCCCCACCCCTGCATCACAAACATGGTAATCTTTACAAAATATTTGAGGAGAACCATTTGAGGATGACGAATGGTTTCCTTGTCCCTGCCTCTGACAATATCTCAAGTTAGCCACAAGCAAACTTGTTGGAGGGACTCAGTGGGTCAGGCAGCATCTGGGGAGGTAAAGGTGTGGTTGGTGTTTTAAGGTGCGGTTGGTGTTCCACCTGTGGAGGTGGAAAAGAAGAAGCTTTTGAAGAGTATAGTTTAGTAACAGGGAATGGGATTTGGGTAGATTTTCAGAGACAAAGCCTATCTCCTGTTTCTAAGGACCTCTATGAATCTTAATCTGATTTGGAAGTGCAAATTGTTATGCTAGTAAATCCAGGGGTGTGCAACCTTTTAATTTTTGATTTAGACAGACAGCATGGTAACAGGCTGTTTAAGCCCTTGAGTCTATATCTCCCAATTAACCTACACCCCCACTATGTACTCGTGGGCAGAAATGTCTGTTACTGTGCTGTCTGTCTAAATTAAAAATTCAAAGGTTGCACACCCCTGCAGCTAGTTTATATATTGCAATGGTTGTTGAGCACTGGTTAAATTGCCATAATAGTAATCCAGAGGCTTTCTCTAACAATTGAGGAGACTTTCACATCCCACCATGGCAGTTGGGCAATGATGGTGACAAAGAACTACCATGTTGCTGGAAAAACTCATCTGATTCATTCAAGTTCTTCAAAGAAGAAATCTGCCATGCTTGCCCAGACTGCCTTATTTGTTGCTCCTGACCTACTCCATGTTGTTGACTCTTACTTCCCCCTTAAACAGAGAACTGCAATGCTTCAAAAAGGCAGCTTTTCACCACCTTCTGATGGGCAAATATCAGATGGGCAATAAAGGGTGGCTTTTCCTTGATGACCAGATCTGGAAAATGAATATACTGGTGCAGGTAGCATAGCGTTTAACACAGCGTTACTTCAGTGACCGCGACGCAGGTTTGAATCCTGTGCTTTCTGTATGGAGTTTGTACATTTCCCCTGCGACTGTTTGGGTTTCCTCCCCCCTCCAAAATATATGAGGTTTGTAGGTTAATTGGTGTATTTAGGTGGCGTGGAACCATGGGCCGGAAGGACCTGTTACCATGTTGGTACCTCTAAAATTAATATTTTAAACATTAAATAAAATAAATTCTGACAAAGTGTAGCAAATCTGAAATGTTGAGTATCCCTCTTTCCATGGATGCTGCCTTGACCCGAATTTGTGCAGCTTTGCAAATCTTAGTGAAAGCTTAGTAATGATAGAGATGGAAAATGACCCATGCAATTGTGTGTATTCACTTCTCTCCAGCTGGCCTCTGCTCCTCTCCCAGCCCCCATATCATCTTTTTTGGTCATCTGCCCTGATCCTGATGAAAGGTTTCAGCCTGAAATGTTGAAGGTCTGTGGCTTTCCTGGCATGGTGCCTTACCCGTGAAGTTACTCCAGCACTTGTTTTGTGACTTGCCACAATTAGTCCATGGTCTGATAGTAATCTGAAGCCACAATTAGTCCATGGTCTGATAGTAATCTGAATTCTCCTAACCCTGCTGTGCAATCTGCATAGAGAGTTCTGTATATCTGCCAACTTCGCATACAGTGCTGACGGTGGTCCTCAATATGAAGTGGTATGGTAAAATGTTTCAAAGCAAATATATGTGAATCTAACAGCCAACTCTTGTCCTTTTTAAATAATAGAATCATGGAACATTAAGCACAGTACAGGCCCTTAAGTCCACTTTGAGTGCCGACCCATATATACCTACTACTAAAAAAAGATAAACCTTCTCTACCTCAAAATCCTCTATTTTTTCCTTCACCCATGTGCCTGTAGGTAGACTGTTGTTAAACTTAAAAGTACCAATACTCTGGAACCTCTGTCCTGACTTTCATCAATAATTTTGGTATCTGCTAATTTGCTCTCATTCTAAGTGGAGCAATTTAAAATTTTCTTCCTTGTAACCCCTCCTGGCTTCACCCACATTTTCTGTCTGTTCTCCAGCTACATAACCCTCAAACATCCATATCCTCCAATTCTGGCCTCCTCTATATCTCTGAATTTCAATTCTCCACCACTGGGATTTGGCTCCATTGTCAAGGAAATGTGAAATTTTCATTATTAAACTCCTTGGGGTATCTGTTGCTTTTTTCCTTTTCTAAATTGTTTGAAAGTTAAACTTAATATTCAATTTTTGGTCATTGCCTGTGATTCAATGTCAAATTCTGTGTGGTAACAGTTTAAAGCAGCATACCTTGGAATATTTTGCTACATTATCTGCTACATAATTACTCAGATGTGTCAAATGGTTAATTGTTTTGTTGCAGTTTGGAGTAGCTAACAATGTACAACAGAACTTTGGTAAGTCTGAGTTGAGATTGGTGAAACAGACCCCTTCAGCCTTCTAGTCTGTGCTGAACTTTTTTTTTGCCTAGTCCCACTGACCTGCACCCAGTTCATTGTCCACCATGCCACTCCTAACCACGTACCTGTCCAAATTCTTCTTAAATGTTAAATTTGAGCCCGTATTCACCACTTCAGCTGGCAGCTTGTTCCACACTCCCACCACTTTCTGTGTGAAGAAGATCCCCCTCATGTTCTAAACTTTTTTCCCTTTCATTCTTAACCCATGTCCTCAGATTGAGGATCTTTAGAGGAATTTCTGAGAGATCTGAGAGAGGGGAGGGCTGACAGACTGGCGGAACGCAGCAGGTTAGTCATCAAGAAAGGAAGTGGCTGATATTAGTAGCCATTGCGGGTAGTTTGCAATAGGAAGTTGACAATAGGTTACTGTGTGGTGAGCTGTAAGGTTCCTTGTAGAGGCCTATGTGAGCTGATTTCCCAGTGCTAGGACCTTGGATCTAGTTAAAGAAATCCCCTTTAATCCTTTGCCCTGTTTGTGCATTAAAGTTCTGTGTCACCTACAGGCCACACATGTATGATCCATAATCATGGAGGTGACAACCAAATGTTCATTGCATGTTGGTGGTCACTGTGGCACATCTTGAAGGAACATGCCTGCCGATAGACCCATTTTAATTTAAGATGGATTTTTGAAATTGAAAGTGAACTAGGTAATACGTTAAAAAAAATGGTCTGTTGCTTTGTCCAAGTCCTTCAGGAAGGAGTTGCAAAGGCACACTTTGTCTAAGCTCTTGTGTTTCATCTGCAGGAGATTAATTAGGAGTCAGAGAGCATTCCCTGACGTGGAGGAGCTTAGCATGTGTATTAATTTGCACGGATGGCAGTCTCTTCAATCTGAGGCGCCTGCAAGCTCACACCAAGACACAAGAGAAACTTGTCCGTGAACTACTCTTTGCAGATGATGCCGCTTTAGTTGCCCATTCAGAGCCAGCTCTTCAGCGCTTGACGTCCTGCTTTGCGGAAACTGCCAAAATGTTTGGCCTGGAAGTCAGCCTGAAGAAAACTGAGGTCCTCCATCAGCCAGCTCCCCACCATGACTACCAGCCCCCCCACATCTCCATCGGGCACACAAAACTCAAAACGGTCAACCAGTTTACCTATCTCGGCTGCACCATTTCATCAGATGCAAGGATCGACAATGAGATAGACAACAGACTCGCCAAGGCAAATAGCGCCTTTGGAAGACTACACAAAAGAGTCTGGAAAAACAACCAACTGAAAAACCTCACAAAGATAAGCGTATACAGAGCCGTTGTCATACCCACACTCCTGTTCGGCTCCGAATCATGGGTCCTCTACTGGCACCACCTACGGCTCCTAGAACGCTTCCACCAGCGTTGTCTCCGCTCCATCCTCAACATCCATTGGAGCGCTCACACCCCTAACGTCGAGGTACTCGAGATGGCAGAGGTCGACAGCATCGAGTCCACGCTGCTGAAGATCCAGCTGCGCTGGATGGGTCACGTCTCCAGAATGGAGGACCATCGCCTTCCCAAGATCGTATTATATGGCGAGCTCTCCACTGGCCACCGTGACAGAGGTGCACCAAAGAAAAGGTACAAGGACTGCCTAAAGAAATCTCTTGGTGCCTGCCACATTGACCACCGCCAGTGGGCTGATAACGCCTCAAACCGTGCATCTTGGCGCCTCACAGTTTGGCGGGCAGCAGCCTCCTTTGAAGAAGACCGCAGAGCCCACCTCACTGACAAAAGGCAAAGGAGGAAAAACCCAACACCCAACCCCAACCAACCAATTTTCCCTTGCAACCGCTGCAATCGTGTCTGCCTGTCCCGCATCGGACTGGTCAGCCACAAACGAGCCTGCAGCTGACGTGGACTTTTTTACCCCCTCCATAAATCTTCGTCCGCGAAGCCAAGCCAAAGAATTTGTATCTTTGACAGGGGGTGAGAAATTGATGGTAACTGCTGTGCTGCGTTACCTTGCTGTGAAACAAAGTTATTCAATAAATTTATGTGGCCTCCTTTCACCAACTTGGAAGCCATTTTGTCTTCCCATTCCCACATCATCCTGCCAGTCGTCAGCCTTCTCTTCACCCAGAGCGAGGCCAAAGCAAACTTGAAGAATGGCATTTTGTGTTCCACCTGGGAGGTCTACAATCCAATGGTTTAAACAATGAACTTTCAATTTTAAGTAACCCATATATATATCTGTGTTCCTCTTCTGATCAACCTAAGTTCTTTCTCTCCCATTCTTTCCAACCACTCCCACCTGTTTCTATCTGCTTATCACCCGCACACTGAACCACTATGTCCTATCCCCTCCCCTACTTGTTCCATCTGTCTATCATTCTTTGCTCATCAGGTTCCACTTATCACCTTCTTTAGTAATCGAATTCCAACATTTGGTGCTTTTACTTGTCTCCACTTATTAATTTACAGTCCCTGGCTCTACCTTCCCCTCTCTGATCTGGTTCCATCTGCTCATCATGCCCCTCCTCACCTGGATCCACAGATTGCCTGCCAGCCAACCCATGCCCCTCCACCTCTTTATATTAGCTGTCTCCCAGTGCTGATGAAGGATTTCAACTTAAAACACCAACCGTACCTCTACCTCCCCAGATGCTGCCTGACCCACTGAGTCCCTCCAACAAGTTTGCTTGTTGCTAACTTGAGATATTGTCAGAGGCAGGGACAAGGAAACCATTCGTCATCCTCAAATGGTTCTCCTCAAATATTTTGTAAAGATTACCATGTTTGTGATGCAGGGGTGGGGGAAATCATGTCCAGAAACAAATCTACATCATCAGAGTTGGAAGTCTGAAATAAAAAAAAACAGATTGCTGGAAGAACCCAGCATGCCTGGCAGCATCCGTGGAAAGGCCAATTTTTTTTTTTTTTTGTTTCAGGTTTATGACCTGTCATCAGAACTGGGAGAACTTAGACATTATACAGGTTTTAGAAAGCAAAGAAAATGGAAAGGTAGGTAGACAAGGGAGGATTTAGGATAGGGTGGAAACCAGGAGGTGGTCATTGTCATGGTGGTGAGGGTCGGTGATAAAGTCTGGTGAATAACCAAAGGTCTGTGTAGAGAAGGTAACTTAGTTAATTCAAGTTTATCGATTCAAGTCAGATTTACAGCGAGAAAGTTCATTTTGTAAGCGGTCAGTTTTGTTGAACCATAGCAATTAAAAGCACGGTACAGAGATACAGATAGAGAAAAGCCAGTGTTATTTAACTCGTATGACATTCATTTAAGCCTGATAATGGCAGGAAAGAAACTGTCCTCAAATTTGGTGATACATGATCTAATACTTATGAATCTTCTTCCCAATGGGCAGAGGGTGAAGTTGAAGTGACCAAGATGGTCATGTGATGTCTGAGGCAGTGGGAAGTGTAGATTGAGTTGTTGGAGGGGAGGGGGTTTGGAGTATTGAACTGTGTTCACAACTGTCTGCAGTTTCTTGCAGTCTTGGGCAGTTTGGAGTGCTGAATTTCACCAGACTTCTGAGGAAATGGAGGCACTGGCATGCTTTCTTGGCCATCACATCAACAAGGTTGGAACATGAAAGGTCATTGAAGATGTTTACTCTTGGGAACTTAAATCTGTCCACTCTCTCCACCTCAGCACTGTTGATGTGGACACAGGACTGAGCTCCACAATTCTTCCAGCTGTCTGTGACCAGCTCCTTCGTCTTTCTGATGCTGTTCTCCGGGGCCCAAGCCACATGTGTAATACAGAAAAAAACAATGCTGGAGAAACTCAGCAGGTCACCCAGCATCCATAGGAAATAAAGGGTAACTGATGTTTCAGACCTGAGCATCTTTGTGTATTGGTCTTGACCCCAGAATCTGCAGACTTTCTTGTTGAGTGCTGACAAATAGGGGTTGACAGATTTAATCTGGAAAGACTAGAAAAATGGGAGTAAAATATGAATGCTAGAATGTGAAACACAAACATGGAATGCTTAAACTGTTTAAAGTTGGATAAGTTGAAAAGTGTTCCTCAAACACACGCTAGGCTTTGTTAGAGATCTGTATGGGAATGTGATAGCAAATTAAAATGATCAACCACTGGAAGCTCATCAGTACCTCTTGTGGACAGAATGAAGATGATCCTCCAGAAATCCCTTGGTTTATTTTTAGTTTCCTCAGTGATTAGGAGCCATTGCATTTGTCATCAGAATGATTACATTTTGTTCTTGATGTCAGTGAAATTTGATAACATCTCGCACTTTACTCATGAAATGAATTTGCTTTGAGTTGCCAGATAGCCATTCTTGAATAACTCACAAACTTTTCCTGTTCATTGCTGAAATATTGATGGAAATTGAAAGGCTATGCAAAGCTGTAACTCTTTGGGCTCTGAGTTCACTGAGGTTTGAATCTTGAGATAAGTAGATTTTCATTAAACATGGTTGTCAGTAGAGGTAGAAGTGTTTATCAGCCTTGATGCATTTGAAAAACCAATAGGCTTAAGGGGATGAATAGCCCATTCCTATTCTTGTGAAAGTTATGAGGTGGACTTTGAATTCTCCTTTTTGATCTGTTCTATCCTTTTAAAAACTATTCTTTGATTCCATCACTGACCAAATGTTTATTAATTTCTGCCCGCCCTGAGCCTTCATCCCTTTTCTTTGTCTGTGAACCTCTGGCATGCACTTTACCAGTGGTAGTTGGCTTTTGTAAGACGATCCTAACCATCTATGTGCACGGTTTCATCACTCCAAAGGAAATGGGCCAATGACAATTTTTCTCAAGTAAAATATTTCAGTAACCATTGGATCTAGAGCAGAGATTCTCAACCTTCCTTTCCCACTCGCATACCACCTTAAGAAATCCCTTACTAATCACAGAGCACCAATGGCAGAGGAATTACTTAAAGTGGGATGTGAATACAAAGAAAAAAAGTTGAGAACCTCTGCTGCAGCCTGTTCAAAGCTAAATCTTCTCAGAAGGGTGTTATCATTTTCATCTCCTGATCTGTGGAACACGTTGAATTTGGCTTTCCATCCTGCCTGACAATCAGTTTGCTTGCATCCTGGCACAATTGCACACTTTGGGTCCTGCAGTTGCATAGTTGGGTGGGGAAAGAAGCCTGCACCACCTTTGGATAGATTTCTTACGGTCAAGACAAAAACAGCTGAATTTGACTTTGGCACTTGACCAGACCTAAATATTTCCCAATGCTAACATGCACTGACTTGAGTTCTATTCATTTCATAGCATGAGCAGCTCAATTGAGATATTTGACACTAAGCTTCATGTTGGCCACCAAAGCCCCTGCGTTTCTGAAATGTTTTGCATGCAGCCAGCCCACTGACTCTTTTGGTAGTTGAGATGTGATGTTTGACATGTGAAACCACAAGCATGATGAGATTTAAATGTATGCTTTTTTTAAAAAAAGTAAACCAGTGCCTGCCAACCATCTCTTCTGCCTAAACATTTTAATCTATTTACAGGTTTCCTGTTGAGTAGTTTTGTATGAAAGCTGTTCATTCTTTCGAAGTCCATGTTGATTGGAGTGCGGCTATGTTGCTGGTAGATTAACAATTTGCACAAAGTGTAAATTTCATTATCAGCCTTGGTACATGTTGTGTACTGCCCCTCTCCCACTGAACTTGGGCTGAGGTTCAGATATCTAGCTGCTTTGTGTCCTTGAAGTCATTCAGCTCCTCTCCTCAACTGCATGTGACTTTCTGGCCCCCTTGTTGGATCTCATTTGACTCTGATTGTCCCCTCCCTATACTCTTGATATGGAACAGATTAGAGAAGGGTTTACAGAGGAAATTCATCTCTTTAGTCTTCAAGCACATATTTGCAAATGCTGGAGTTGTAAAAACTGAGTTAATATAAGAGTCCAGAGAGACATAAAGGCAGAAACTTTGGATGGTGTAGGCCGGAAAAATGTTCTAGAGATTAACTGACTCTCAATCAAGGAGTGAGGAACTAGTGTGACTAGTTAGCAAGTATAGGAAATTTTATACTGGCATGATCCTAAAGGCAAAAATAGAGTCATCAATAAATGGGAGAGTAAATTGGATCGACATTAGGAAGTTGGCAGATTTTGTTAATTGACCTTGCTTCACACATGGAAGAGTTCCCTTGGATTACCCTTGCTGGGATAAGATGGCTCAGTATAAAGACTGGAACCCATGCTTATCCAGACTGGTACTGCATCTGAGAGCCAGGTATCGGATGAAGCATTGAGAAACTCTGTTCTTGGATTCAATCAATCAATGCAAGTTCATAATAAATATTTATTTAATTGAACCGAGTTAGAACAAGTTATTGTTAATTTACAAATGGGATGATGAAATTATTAAATGTAATCACACTTTATTAGCATCTACATGTTCAATACATTCTGCTACACAGTTGCTCTGGTCTATTAACAAAGTAGTTGAATGTACTCATGAAATTGATAAAAATGTTAAGTATGAAATATTTTTGATATAATTTGAGGTAATTTGTTTTGGGTTAAATAGTTTCTGGTTTTCTTCAGGAGGATGGATTTATTAGATCAAGTGAGTATATTCCTCACTATATGACTGCTACCAACCTCACCAGTTCTCCTAACAACCATGGCAGCTGCTCGTACGTTGTGTCAGGGTACCATGAGGGAGCTTGTCAAATGCCTTATTAAAGGCCATGTATACAACATTCACTCCCCTACCTTTATCAATGATATTTGTCACTTTGATATGACTTCCCCCTCACAAAGCCATGTTCATTGTCCAAATGCGCATAAATCAGATCCAACAGTGGTGGACCAGTGGGGTGCTCGGCAGATGAAGGACTCACACAAACTGTGGCAACTTACAGTTGAGGGACCGACATGGGCTTGCGGATGGGCTACCCACATGGGCTACCTGCAAGGGCTGGAGGCTGCTGAATACTGGCTTATGGGAACCAGATATTAGAGCCAGGATTCGAGAGGACGCCGAGGGCAAGAAGGGCTCCCGGTAGGCCTCAGGCGCTGGTTGTGTCTGAGGTTTGGATCTGGAGCTCGTTTTGCTGATGAATTGAACAGGAGACTGCAGCTGCAGGGGCTGCGGGTGCACTGAAGGTGAATCCATAGACACTCAGTGTCTCTGAAGGGACTCTCTTTTGCTTCTCCTTCTCGTGCACTGTAAGGGGCGCAGGGCAATAATAATGGTGTCTCCTTGACTGCCTTATGGCAGGCAAAATATAAAGTTATATTACATGATATACTTTAACTTTTGCTTGCTATAGGCAGACAAATAAACTAAAACTCTGTCCCTAAATATCCTTTCCATTTGTTACCCTGCCACAGATATGAGACTTAATAACCTATAATTTCCCAGATTATTCTTTCTTCCCTTCTTAAACAAAGGTACAACATTAGCCACTCTCCAGTCCTCTGAAACCTCTTGTGTCACTAGTGAAGATGCAAAGACCTTTGAATAGGCCCCAACAATCTCTTCATGTGCCTCTTTCAATAATCCCATCAGGCCCAGGGGCCTTGTCCACCTTATTGAGCCTCAAAAGACCCAATACCACCTCTTTATTGATCTCAAAGTGCCCTAATACAATAGTATTTTCCACAATTTGCACTCTATCTCTGTCCATATCCTTTGCTTGATAAACACTGATGACAAATGATTAATTTTGAAGAATAGCTTTGCTAATTAATAACAAGATTTGATGTGAGATACTTCCCTATTTGTGGACATTAAAGAGTTCCTATTAAAAACCACCTACCAGATGTAACTAACAAGGGTTTGTGTGGGGTACATTATGCCATGTAAATTTGATGGTGCTTTCTGCAGAGCTGACTGAGAGAATAGAAAAAGGCAGGGTGGTAGACATTGTCCATGTGGACTTTAGCAAGGCCCCACATGGTAAGCTAGTGTAGAAAGTTAGATCAAATAGCATCCAAGATGAGGTATCCAATAAGATACAAGAAGGCAGAGGGTGCTAGTCAGGGTGGTTTTTCTATGGGAGGCCTGTGACCACTGGTGTGCTGGCTCCTCTGTTGTTTTTCACAAATATTAATGGTGTGGATGAGAATGTTGTTGGCATAAATAGTTGGGAGATGAAACCAAAAGTTGGCGGTGCAATGGACAGTGAGAAAGTTGTCTCAGGTTCAATCTGAGAAATAAAGCAAAGGAATGGCAGATGAAATTTAACTCAGACATGTGTGAAGTGATTTTTTTTTTGTATTTTTTTATTTATTGCACTATGAACCTTATCAACCAAAATATGTACAAATATTTCTCATTAAATATGCACAGTGACATTTTCTCTCTTTTCTCCCCATCCCTCCTTCCCACCCCCTCCAATAGCAATAAATATTAAAAATATAAAACACAATAAAACAACATCTTCACACAAAAGAAAATAAAAAAGAAAGACGTGTCATCTACTTTTACATATTAAATCAGATCATGTTTATCTTCTTATCATTTTAGGAGGTAGAGGTCCGTGGCCGGCATTTTCTGCTATGTTTCATGTATGGTTCCCAGATTTGTTCAAACAATGTAACCTTGCTTTTTAAATTGTATGTAATTTTTTCCAATGGAATACACTTATTAATTTCCATGTACCATTGTTGTATTTTCAGGCTCTCTTCCATTTTCCAAGTTGACATTATGTATTTTCTTGCTACTACTAAGGCTATCACAATGAATAACTTTTGTGCTGTATCCAATTTGAGACCTAGTTCTTTACTTCTTATGTTATTTAAATAGAAAAAATTTTGGATTTTTTGGTAGATTTTTTTGGTGATTTTATTCAATATCTTATTTAGTTCTTCCCAAAAAGTATTCACTTTTGCGCATGCCCAAATTGCATGTATTGTTGTTCCAATTTCATTTTTACAGCGAAAGCACCTATCAGATATAGTTGGGTCCCATTCTCTTAATTTTTGATGGTGATATATAGCTTGTGTAACCAATTACATTGTATCATATGTAGCCTTGTGTTTATTGTGTTCTTCATAGTTCCAGAATATAATTTTTTCCATGTTTCATTCTTCATGTTTAAATCCTTTTCCCATCTTTGTTTAGGTTTGTACCTAATTTCATAATTTTCCTTGCCTTGCAGCTTAATGTACATATTTGTTATAATCCTTTTAATTATCATTGTGTCTGTAACTACATATTTAAACATGCTTCCTTCTGGTAGTCTCAATCTGCTTCCCAATTTGTCCTTTAAATAAGTTTTCAGTTGATGGTATACAAACATTGTACCGTGAGTTATTCTGTATTTGTCCTTCAACTTTTCAAATGTTAATAAATTATTTCCCAAAAACAATTTTCTATTCTCTTGATTCCTTTTCTCTCACATTCTCTAAAAAATAAGTTGTCTGTTGTAAAAGAGATTAGTGGATTTTTTGTCAATAGCATTTTTGGTATTTGGTAATTTATTTCTTTTCCTTTCTACTTGTATCTTCTTCCATATTTTAAGTGAATGATGCAGTACTGGTGAGTTGTTATATTGCACCAGCTTTTCATCCCATTTATAAAGTATATGTTCTGATAGCTTTTTTTCCTATTTTATCTAGTTCTATCTTGGTCCAATCCAGTTTTACTCTTGTCTGGTAAAAATCTGATAAGTACTTTAATTGTGCAGCTCTGTAATAATTTCTGAAGTTTGATAACTAAGCCATCTTGATTATACCTCTCTGTTAATTTATCTAGCGCTACCCTCGATTTTTTTTCCCCTTTCCATAAAAACTTCCTTATTATTCTCCTTAGTTCAGCAAAGAATTTCTCTGTTAAGAGAAATGGTAACGTTTGAAATAAGTATTATATCCGTGGGAATACATTCATTTTAATGCAATTCATCCTCCCTATCAACGTTAGCGGTAATTCTTTTCAATTTTCTAAGTCTTCCTGTATTTTCCTTATTAATGGCTGATAATTTAGTTTGTACAACTGGTTTAAGTTGTTGTCTATCCTGATACCTAGGTATCGAATTGCTTGTGATTGCCATTTAAATGGAGATTCTTTTTTGAGTTCTGTATAGGCCACGTTACTCATTGGCATTACTTTGCTTTTATTTGTGTTGACCTTATACCCCGATATTTCTCCATATTCCTTCAGTTTCTTATATAACTCTTTTATTGATTTCTCTGGTTCTGATAAGTAGACTATGATGTCATCTGCAAATAGACTGGTTTTATACTCATTCTCTTTTATTTTTATCCCTTTTATTTTATTTCCTTTCTTATCAGCTCTGCCAATGGTTTTGTTGCTAAGGCAAACAGTGAGGGGGACAGAGGGCATCCCTGCCTAGTCGATCTGCTTAGTTTAAACTGGTTTGATACATATCCATTTACCACTCCTTTTGCCAACGGTCCATTATATAATGCCCTAATCCAGAAATCTCTTGGTGCCTGCCACATTGACCACCGCCAGTGGGCTGATATCGCCTCAAACCGTACATCTTGGCGCCTCACAGTTCGGCGGGCAGCAACCTCCTTTGAAGAAGACTGCAGAGCCCACCTCACTGACAAAAGACAAAGGAGGAAAAAACCAACACCCAACCCCAACCAACCAATTTTCCGCTGCAACCGTGTCTGCCTGTCCCGCATCGGACTTGTCAGCCACAAACGAGCCTGCAGCTGACGTGGACATTTACCCCCTCCATAAATCTTTGTCCACGAAGCCAAGCCAAAGAAAGAATCCAGATAATATATTTATCTGGAAGATTGAATTTCTGTAACACTTTAAATAAGTAGTTCCACTCTACCCTGTCAAAGGCTTTTTTCTGTATCTAAAGCAACCGCCAGGGTTTTTTTTTATTTCCTTGAGCTGCATTAATTAAATTAATAAATTTACAAACATTGCCCGCTGTTGGTCTTTTCTTGACAAATCGAGTTTGGTCTTGTTTTACTATTTTTGGTACACAGTCGGCCAATCTGTTTGCTAATAATTTTGCTATTATCTTATAATCTGTGTTTAGTAAGGATATTGGTCTATACGATGCTGGTGTTAGTGGGTCCTTCCCCACCTTTGGTGTTACTGTGATTATTGCTGTCTTGCATGATTCTTGTAAATTTTGCATTTCTTCCACCTGATTCATTACTCCCAGGAGGAATGGAATTAATAACTCTTTAAATGTTTTATAAAATTCTATTGAAAATCCATCCTCTCCTGGTATTTTATTGTTCAGCAGCTTTCTTAATATGACCTGTACTTCCTTTATTTCAAATGGTTTTATCAGTTTGCTTTGATCCTCTACTTGCAATTTTGTCAATTCGATTTTAGCTAAAAACTCGTCTATTTTATCATTTTTCTCCTCATTCTCGGTTTGGTGCAGTTGTTTATAAAATTCTTAAAAGTTTTCATTAATCTCTATTGGGTTGTACGTGATTTGTTTGTCCTTTTTTCTTGATGCCAATATGGTTCTTTTTTTAGCTTGCTCTGTTTTAAGTTGCCAGGTCAATATTTTATGTTTTTTTTCTCCCTATTCATAATACTTGCTTTGTTTTCATTATGTTCTTCTCCACCTTGTACATTGCTTTGTTTTCATTATGTTCTTCTCCACCTTGTACATTTGTAATATTCCATATTTTAATTTTTTGTCTGCCAACTTTCTTTTTATTTATATCTTCCTTTTTCACTAATTCCTTTTCTGTAATTACTATCTCTCTTTCCAGCTGTTCTATTTCCCGATTGTATTCCTTTTTCATCTTAGTTACATAACTTATCTGTCCCCTGGTGAAAACTTCCATTGCATCCCATAGTATAAATTTATCTTTTTCAGATTCTGTGTTTATCTCAAAGTATGTTTTAAATGGGCGTTCAATAAACTCTCTAAATTCCTGCCTTTTGAGTAGCATGGGTGTGAAGTGATATATTTTGGGAAATTAAACCAGGACTGGTGAATGGCAGGGCCCTGTGGAGTGTTTATCAAACCGAGAGAACTTGAATGCAAGTGCAAAGTTCCTCGAAATTGGCAATGCATGTAGACAGGATGATAAAGAAGGCATAAGGCATTCTTGCCTTCATTGGCTGAGGCATTGTAAGTAAGAATTGGAACCTCATTTTACAGCGTACATATTGTTGGCTAGGCCACACTTAGTGCATTGTGTGCAACATTGGTCACCACTTTATAGATATGATTAAGCAAGAGAAGGTACAGAAAAGATACACAAACAATTTTCCTGGATTGGAGGCTTGAGTTGTGAGGAGAGATTAGTAAGCCTGGGTCTGTGCTCCCTAGAGCAATGGAGGCAAAGAAACTACATGATAGAGGTATGTAAAATCAAGGGAGGTATAAATAGAGTAGATGGTCAAAGTCTGTTTTACCTTCTGAGTTTCTCCAGCATTGTGTTTTTACTACAGATGGTCAGAGTCTGTTTCCAATGATAGGGATGTCTAAAACAAGCATGTGGAGAGAGGGACGAGGATTAAAGGGGAACAGAGGGGTAAATTCTTTACACAAGAAATGAACTGGAATGAACTAACAGAAGCAGAAACAGTAACAATATTTAAGAGACATCTGGGCAGGCATTTGGAATTAATGCAAGCATGTGGGATTACTGCTGAAAATCACGATCGACGTGTTCGTCTGTCGAGTCAGTCTCCTTCTATGATTCGTAATGACATTTCTGATGTTTTATAGGAGATACTCACAAAATGGTAGGGAATCAAAGTAACTGCCTGATGTGAGGTAAACTATTAGGGAGAGTCTGCAGAGGGAAAGTGGGATATTCAAGTAGGTCATGTATTGCTGGGGGATTCTAAAGGTTTGAGGCCTGCGCAGCTTCAAGAACAGCCATTGTGTAAAGTAAGTTGGAGATGCATGGGAAGTGGAGGAATGCAGGGTTCTTATATAGACTCAGGGCTGGTGGAGTTACATGCGGGAGCAGGTCCACCAGGCAAACAAGGAGAAGCTGGAGTGACGCAGCAGGTCAGGCAGCATCGATAGAGAGAAGTGGTCAATGTTGTGGGTTGGGACCCTTTAGCAAGACCAGTCCATTTCTCTCCGAGAGACCATCTGAGTTCCTCCAGCTTAGTTTTGCTCATAGATTCCAGCATGTGCTGCTTTTGTGTTATTCTTATTCTAAAAGAGGCATTGAATTCAGATGTGTTTTCTCCAGTACACCCAGGGATGAAGCATTTGGCATCACAAGACTGTTTTTGGAGTATGTTACTATGGATTTTAACAACTCTCCTCCCCCCAGCCCATGCAAAGTATGGATGCTTGTGATCTTTAACCATTTAACCTCTTTCTGATTTCACTCATGGCTTAAGGTCAGAATGCTTTGCTCAAGGAACAAATTGATCAACTCAGAATGGCCCCAAATTTAATTCTCATGACCAACTCTAAATAGTGTGGCATTCGCAGATTTTGGAGTTCACCTCTGCTGCTGGGAAGGGTAAAAGTGGAAATTCTGAGGATTTGAACTTGTCATCTCATAATGCAATGGATGGAAGCTCTGGTAAAGCAGTGGCCTGATAGATAGAACTTGGCTGAAGGATGCAGCTTGGAACCAAACTGGTCATGTTCCAGGAAAAAAGTCATTTCCAGAGAATGGCAGAGCACTGAATCATTCATCACTATTTTGGGAATGAGGAACCAATTAAAGATGAGTGAAATCAGAATGTTTAATTTTCATCTGTTTCAAGTAGTGTTGTCAATAAAATACATTTCTTTTTGAGTGAGCTGCATAAATATAAAGGGAGGTATGTAATCCTGTGTGGTCACCACAATTATTCAGAAGCACATGGTTGGCCAAAGTCATGTGAGCTTTATCAGTATGACTTCTGACCTATTTTGGCAAATAGGCTGTTACTTGAGGTGGGGTGGGGAGCGGTGCTGACCAATGTTGATTTCAACTGCTGGAAGCCGTAAAGATGAACGTGTTCACAAAGTGGAAACTTGCCCTGAAAACAGATATAAAAAGGTTGGCATAAGTTCATTTCAAAGGCCAGAGTAAGATTAGTTTACGATATTTTTAGAGACTTTGTTTAGATCTTTTCCATAATATCATGGATAATTGAATACTTTGTATTTGGATGGTAAGCATTAAATGTATTTGCAAAGTAGGGGGAAAATCCAACATTAATCAAAAAGAACTCCGTTGAATGGCTCTTCCGCTTGAGATGGGTGGATGATTATTTTGGTGAGTGATGGGAGCTGATCTGTGTGGGGTTCTCTCTCCTGCAGGAATGTGCTTATACATGTTTCAGTATCGCTGCTAACTCTTGAGCAGATTAGATAAACATGTTGAACTTGCTCAATTTTTATATTTTTTGGTTCTTAATGACAAGATGGAAGAGAGTTGCATGGTCCTATTTCAACAAGCTAAACCATTTCCAACTGCAGTTATTTCTTTAAGCAAAGGATCAATGTTAACAAAAGGGATTTTGAAAAGTTGAGGGGAAAAGAAGCTAAAGGCTATAACCTGAGAGAGAAAGCACATGTATTTTTTTTTTGTTTTGGACCATCTATTCCACTGTGGAGGGAAAGACTCTGAGCTCATTATCGTGTTGCCTCCAGTCGTACAGCATTAAATCCTGCATTATGCCCTATAATCATGTCAGCAATTCTGTGGATATGACTCAGAAAAAAAATAACTGTTTGTTGCCCAAAACAATCAGAGTTATGTTTAACTGAGTGCATTTGAAGCCTCTCTCACACTTGCAAATGGTACCAGAAATTAATGCCCAATCGGCCTAAAAAGGAGAATCTTCTCAACGCCAACGGGAGATGATGTCGTCTCACGCCGGGGATAGACGGCCTCAACCCCTAGTACAATCCCCAGAGTCTGCAGATGCCGGTGTTGCAATCAAGCAAGTGTAGAATGGACAATTGCATTCTGGGATAGAATGCACGAGTGCAGGAATGTGAAGGAAGAAAAGATTAAAATGAAGGTATAAACTTAGCTGTGGGAGAGTCACAGCGGGAGAGAGAGAGAAAATAAATAAATAGCAATAGCGGACAATTTTTAAACAATGTGAGAAAGTTGGTCGTGCTATAGCACATAGTTTATAAAGACCACGGGGAAAAAGTGATGTGCAGAACGCTGTGCAGCAGAGAAACCCCTCCATAAGTGCACTGTGCTTGCAGCCGTGCATACAGCCCTTTCTTGCTGCATGGAATTCTGAGAGGGCAGGTCCACCATTGCTTTTTCCCACAGTATTCTATATTGTGCGCTATAGCGCTACCAACTTTCCCATGCTGTTTAAACTGTACACAATAGCACTGCCAACTTTCCCAGCTATTTAAATTGTATGTGATAGTGCTACCAACTTTCCTATGCTGTTTAAAAATTGTCCGCTGTTGGTATTTATTGTTAGCACTTTCCCATGATCCCTTGTAAAGGTTTATATAGATTGGCACAACATTAACAGGGGCTGAAGGGCTCATACTCTGCTGTACATAAAGCTTAATTATGTTATGATTAGGCATGATTAATTTTGTTCGAATACATTGATCAGGATTTAGGGCAGGTCCATCATCGTTCGATGCATCATGTTGTCACCAGTAGAAGGTAGAATAGTCCTAACCCCAGTGATGGCTCCTTGCGTGTGAATACGTGCAGTGTCCCCATTAAGAGTGGTCAAGTGTGAACTGCCAAAATGCCATTCCTATTCTGGGACACTGAACGGGCCAATTTAGTGGGATGCAAGTGTAAAAGGTGCTTGCGATACATGAGTGTTGCAGTGCCAGACTTTCTGGGATTCCCTTTGTGACTGAGAGTATTTCCTTTTGGAGATTGCTGCAAAAATACTGGACAAGGAAGTTGTTTATCTGATGTTAAGATGTGTTCCTTCTGACGATGGAGTATTTTTGTTCTAAGAAGGATCAAACATGAATTTAATTTTCCTTTGCACTTAGAAAAAGTGACAAGTGGTCAAGTGAGAGTTAAGCTGCATCTTTAGTGCCTATTACCAGTTGTGCCACTTCTGTAGCTTCAGACAAAGGACTTGCTGTACCTTGAAATTAACTGATGCTCAGGGGGTGGGTGTGGTTAGAGGTGGTCAGGTGGGGTTAGTATCTAAGAGAACATCAGAGTATTGCCACACAGCGAACTACTTTCAAATGCTGTTGCCATGAGGATAAATGTGGCAGGTGTGTTTATCGAAAGTAAAATCCTACATCCAGCAATAACAGAAGGAGCTGGTTAATCTGTTCTGTGGTCATGGCCTGTGAAGATACAAGGAAAATTTACAAGGCTAGAAATGTTTTTGCATTTTTGGATACCACTTGGGGGAAAGTTGCATCCTGCAGTTCTTTCTACACCATGTGGGGGACAAAAAAAAACATTTAAAACTTGATGATGAAACATGATTGGGTCCTTTTTGCATGTGCTACCTAAATTCCAAAATGTATGTTATGGTTTAGTGTGTACACATACACAGGCCATGGGGATTGTGTTGTGAGGTTAAGCAACACACGATAAGATTTTGATGTCACCTGCACAAATTTTACTTCTCTGTCTGGGGCCCACTTGTGGAGGAAACGATCTCAAGAAGGGTTCAGCTTCCCATGCTGGTGCCTAGGGTAGCTCATGCTAGGAAATTTTTGAGTGCATGTTGGATATGTCCCCACCTCACAGCCAATGTCGTCCAGTCCTGATGGAGTGTCCGAGCACTCTTCCCACCACTGGTTTATGCTGTTGACACTTGATGGTTTGTGCCTCACAGCCTCTTCGAACCTCTACACTGGTTCCTGATCACTCTGTAACCTTCCAATGAACTGCCAAATGGAAAGATTATGGTGCATACAGGGCCTTTCTATTTCCAATGACGTTGTGACTCTCATCTGTGACAGAAAATTGCTCCTTGGAGCAAAAACCTAAATGCTGGCATCCAAGGAAAGAGAAATAATAAAGTCAACAGTTTCTGCTTGAAGATCCTTTGTGTTTACTCCGCTGATGAATGCTGAGCAGCATTTTTCTCTTTCCAGCACTTGCTTTTTATTAATTATTTCTAGTATTGTGTCTCAGGGATTATGCTTCAAATATGTGTGGGTACTCTGCACCTTTCCAACTCAATGCATCTTTTTGGCGCTGAGAACATCAACGGCTTTCATGGAATCCATTTCATAAAAATTCAACAGATGAGATGAGATCGTGGTTTAACCTGGAAGAGCATCTCCAATCATGCAAATTGACTCTGTCCTGCACTGAGGTAATCACAGCTTTCTGATCTGGCAAAAGTCACAGAATTTAAAACTTGTAAGAACTATGAATATTTAGCATCCAGGGGAAGTAAAAACACAGAAATGATTATGGGCTTTGTGAACCTTGTCAGGTTTCTAGATATTTGACGATATTTATAGGAAAGATATCAACTTGCCTGTAACAGTAGTGAAACACGGTACACAAGAAGTTAAATGCCTAGAGCACTAAATTTATTTGCAAAAATGTGTTCCAGCCAGCAGCTGTGAACAGATGTGACATTTACTGCAGTTGTGGTTTTTGACCAAAATACCAGACTGAAGCAAAATGACATTTGTGACTACATTCGAGTAACAGTCACACAGGAGGTTACAATGGCCTCCAAACTTCTGGAGCGCTGGGATTAGGTTTGTGTGCAGCATTAGCCCTCATCCCTCAGAAAGCAAAAGCTGAATTAGGCAACCTAGACCAGGGCTGGTCAAGAATCAGAAAGGAAGAAATCTCCCATCACTGAATTTCATTTCCTTCCCTCACATGTCTATCCATGGCCTCATACTATCCCCCAAATCATCTGTAAATTGGGGGAAACAGCACTTGATTTTCCGTCTGGACACCCTCCAACTGGATGGCATTAATATCCACTTCTCTGGTTTCTGCTAGTCTACTCTCGGTTCTCCCTCCCTTCCCTTTCACCTTGTCTTTCCTCCAGCTCTCCTCCTCCTTCCCTCTGCATTCACTGAGCCATCCCTCCTCCCCCTGTTTGCTGGTGTGCCCTCCCTCCCTTATCCACTTATTACCTCTTGTATTTGGGCCTGTGCTCCACCCCCAACACCATTTTGTTTGGGTGCCTGCTGACATTTTTCCATACCTTGATGAAGGGCTCAAGCCCAAAATGTTGGTTATATATCTTTATCTTTGTACACTGTTTGACCAACTGAGTTTCTCTAGGATTGTGTTTTCAGTTCAATTTCCCTATTGGTTTCTACTGTATATGGAATGAAACTGTAATCAATGTTTATTTATAATTATTCTGATTGGCCTATAAAACGGAATCTCGAATCTTCCAAGCAAGAACAGCATGATAGCTCTCTATGTGGGTCATTCAGAAACTGTCTTTAAGCCTGTTGGTGTGAGCTCTTACTCTTCTAACCCTTTATTCAGAGGTTCAGAGCCATTTTTGCATGAAATTCTCCATGGGCACAATCTAGGCTCATCCTCCAACACACAATTTTTATTGCCTCTCATTCAGATGAAATTCCCCCTTGTTATTATTTTGTTCTTGGCATGGATCATTTTACAAGCCCTTGCAGCGACTGAGAATAAAATATATGCTTCCAATTTTTGCCACAAGTATGAAAAAGCTAAATGACACTTTGGTTCGACTGCACTAAGAGAATCACGTGCAATTCTGGTTGCCTCCTCACAGGAATAATACGGAGGTTATGGAATGAGTTCAGAAGAGATTTACCAGGATGCTACCTGGATTTTAGTGGGCAGGAGCTTTAGGGACAGGGTGGAATGTCAGAGGCTTGATAGATTTGGTAAAATTATAGAGACATAAATAGGGTGGACAGTCAGAATCTTAATCCCAAGATAAAAATGTTACATACTAGGAGGAGATTTCAGGTGGCGGAGAGGAGGGCAGTTTAAATGATATGTGTGGGGCATGTTTTTAACTCAAGAGAGTGCGAGGTGCTTGGAATAGGGAACCCGAACAAGTGGTGGAAGTAGACACAATATTAATGTTTAAGAGGCTTTTAGATGGATACATGACAATGCAGGGATTGCCGGTATAGGGATATTACACCTTGTGCAAGCAGCAGAGTCTGAATTAGCTTGGGCATCATGTTCAGCAAAGATACAAAGAAAGGCTTGTTCCTGGGCTGCACTGTCCAATGTTATAGAACCTTCCTCATTGTATTGAAAAGGTCTGATGTGTCCAGTAACAACTGAGAATTCTTCGTAGATGGACTCGGTTTTGCCTGCCTGTTGTGCTGTGTTCTCTCCTGCATGTTTGAAATTCACCTTTTACATTGAATGGGTTAATTTGCTGAATCATTTCAATAATATGTGAAATAATTCAATGTTTCAACTTCTTGCATTCAAAGTGGTGAATAGAATTTAAGATCTATCTTTCATTTCAGGCAAATCTGACCAGATCTTCTATTCTCATCTCTGCTTTGCTTATTTGAATAAAATATGGATGTGCAAGATGGTCGCTTTGTCCTTCCCTAGCAACACTTCCCCCTTCCTCAATCTCTCTGTCTCCACCTCAGGAGACAAACTCTTGCCAGACATTTTCTACAAACCCACCAACTCCCACTGCACATCTTCACACTCTGTCCCCTGTAAGGATTCCATTTCCTTCTCTCATTTCCTCCATCCCTATTGCATCTGCTCCCAACAGCGTATGCAAAATACAGCAGCACTTTCACCTACCCCTGTGAGTTTAATTCCGGCTCGTGAGTGCTCACGGTTGTGAAGTAGGGTTTGATATTATGTGGAGAACCTGGAATCTGCGCATCAGAAGTGTGTACAAGCAGCATATAATTTCCAAAATCCAGGTCCGGCACCACCTGCCCCATCTGTGTCAGAGTATGCGGGTTCCCACATGGTCCCATCACTCAGAGCTGCAAGACCAGAATGGAAGTAAATCATCCTCATTGAGAGAGGACAGGAGAAGAAAAACCTTTCAGTAATACAGATGAATGCAGGGCAAGAGTTGGAGGGTGCATTATCCATCTGGTAACCCCTTTGGTTAATCTGTGGAGTTTTTAGGTAGCAATGAGCATCTTCAAAAGGCTGCATAAAGTTTCTGTTTGGAGGTTGACAAAGTGTTGATGCTGGGAAATGAGTAAAATACACAAAAGTGGTGGAGAAATTCAACAGATCATACAAAATCTGTAGAAAGTAAAGGGCAGGTGACGTTTCAGGCCAAACCCCTTCATTAGGGAAATGTTTAATTTTCTCAAATTCTCTCAAAAAAACCACGTCGTAGCCACTATGGCGGCAGCGCTGACATTGGTGCGGACACCAGGAGAGTAGAGATGCTGCCTTCCTGTGCGAGGTCCTACTGCACAGTCCTGCTGTCAACAGCACCAAAACGGCCTGTTAAAGGAGCCGATGGTGTTTTATTTAAAATCCTACGACCGCGGGATCTGCGCCCCAAGATGGCGGCGCCTTCTTTCGCTGCTGCTGTGAGGCCTGACAGGCTCTGGAGGAGCAGCGGACTGGCACGGATCGCCAGTAATAGGGAGGAGACCACTTTAAAGAACATGACTACATTGGTGGACCAGTGAGGGGCTCTGCGTCTGAAAGGCACACACGGGTGATGAGTTGTTGCTAACTTGCGTGTGAGGAACCCACACTGGCCATGGGCTGCTGGTGACGAGGTCAAAGGACTCACACCAGGCTGTGGGCTGCTGGACACTGGCTCAAACCAGATCTTGGAACCATGATTTGAGAGGGTGCTGAGGGCAAGAATGCAATTTCATGTAATGTTACATTTCTGTTTTATTACAGGACAAAAAATTGTATGTGATCTGATTCTATAATAGGTGAGCCCGGCCTTCTCTCACTGTGTTGCCACATTCAGCAAAATAATTATCAGAACAGAAGGATCAGCGAAGTCTGCAAGTTGCCAGTGAAATGCTTGTTTACTTTGGATGATTGTTCTGACGAATCCAATTGGGCTTTGGAAATGATATTCTTTGTACGTGCATGTGAGATATTCAGCTCCCATTTCATTGGCCAGTAATCTCATCCTACTGGTATGACTTCACTGTGGTACTGAGCATTTGGTGCCGTTGGTGCTGAGCTTTCTTCGGCCCCCACAGCAACCAAAGTCTAATTCGGCTTACATTTTGATGTGAAGTGAGTGCCCTTAAAAACAGGTTGACCTTGAATCTGTACCAATTGGACTTCAATAAACCAATGAACTTGAGCTACTTTAGATTCAAGATTCAATATTCTTTTATTGTCATGCAATAAAACAGATGTAATATTATTCAAAATTGCATTAGTCTACCTTAAAACAGACAGATTTGCCATCAGCGGCAATTGCCCCTGACAATCAGAGAGAGAGAAGCAAAAGTGAGCCCCCCACCAGAGTCACTGAGTGTCCGTGGATTTGCCTCCAGGACTCTTGCAGCCTCTGCAGTCGCACAAACCAATCCAAAGCTCAGAATCAAAGCTCTGACATGATCAGGAAGCCTTCAGCACCTTAGGCCCTTCAGGAGCCCCTCTCGCCTTTGGCACCCTCTTGCATCTTGGTTTCACTACCTACTATCTGCCAGTCTCCAGCAGTTCACAGTCCTTTGACCGCAAACAGCTTGCAACCTGCATGGATTCCTCGCCTTTAGGTGCCAACAGTCCACTGCCTGTGTATTCTTCAGCTGCAGAGCCCCTCACCGGTCTACCGCTGTGGTCACCATCCCATCACCTCTGCTTCTTCTTTTCAAACAAGGGGTGTTCTTGTTTTATAGTGCCCTGTGCTAGTTCTCTGCTTCCCCAGAGTCTGCAACCCCTCGAGACCACTGCCAATCACAAGCACGGCCATCTTGGACCCAGGTGGTCGCAGTATTTTAAATTAAATCACTGTCAGCTCCTTTAACGGGCTGTTTAAAGCTGGCAGTAGTAGGTCTGGGCACTTAACCCTGCAGAGAAGCTAAGGACGCACTGTGTCTCCGCTCCCCACCCTCCCTGAATCTGCAACAGTGGCAGTACTGCCCTTTTTTACTAAATTGGAAGTTTGCTTCCCGCTGCGAAAATATATGTGGATCATACATCAATGCAATTCAGTGTTTTAATTTTGTGGCCATGGTTCTGTTGGCTAGACACCAATAGATGTACATTTGTAGTTATAATCAATTTAAAGATGATCATTTCTCGGAATGGAAACATGTTCCTATTTTCCTACCTTTAGCAGATTTTATCAACTTACATTGTGTAGAACAATATCTCAAATACTTCACTGGAAAAGTAAGTATCCATAGCTCTTATCTAGTAAAAGTGAAACGATTACAAATCAATGTGAAAAACTGTAACCTGTAGCAAAATAAAAATGTCTGCCCTGAATATGTGGCCACTGACTCTGGTAATGCAATTCTTTCCATTTTATTCCTAACAGGAAATAGGAGAGTGTTGTAGTTGTTCATGGATAATTCTCAAGGGATTTGATACATTGGTACAATCCAACCATGATTGCATCATTAGATTTTAAAAGGAAGTTCCAGTGCAATCAAATAACAAATTGAAATGCGTACACAAGGCATGATTGTTCAGCATTGTCTTTTCAATCAAGGTGTAATTTACAAAATAAAATTGGCTGAAGACTTCGTGACATAGCAATGCTGCATCACTTCAAAACTGAAAGCCAATTTAAAGTGTGCACTCTTTATTGGAAACCTTCCTCTGCCCGATACTGCTGCAGATTGCTCAGTTGTCAGTAACTGTGCTGTTCTCTGCATGGTTCCATTTGAGGTGTTCCTATTTAACTGGGAAATGCCCGGCTAATTAAATGCTGTAATCGTACTGTTGTAATAATGGTGGTAGCATGCTTAATCAGCACTGAAACATGAACAAATTGAACCTGATGATGGTATCTGTGGCGGGCATGATCTCTGCATGCGGAGGGTTAAAAAAATCTCCTCTCCTTTTCTTCTTGACGATCCCACTCTGCCTCAGAGACTTGCTTATTTTACGTTGGAGACTCATTCCTGTTCTCGTCTTGGCCTCGTTGACTTTTCAACAGCATTTGCAGGATGGTGATCCCCAGCAGGTGGGCTTCCTCCCCACGCGCTCCCCTTCCATGAAAGTTTACATCAGAAACCGCAGACGCTGGAGGAACTCAGCAGCTCCAGGGGTAGTCTGTGACCTGATACTGATTGACTACTTCCTCCCATGTATGCTGCCTGACCTGCTGAGTCCCACCAGTTTCTCCTTGCTGGCGGAGGTTTTCACCAGTTCTACTCCCATGGGGAACCAACTATTTGATTGAAATCTCAAACCACACAGAAGCAGGCCTATTGGTCAACTAACTCCATGCAGACCATCAGGCACCTATTCAAACTAAACCTATTCCCATCATATTTTATTCCTTGCACAATACCCTACATACTGGAAGCAAATTCCAATGGTCAATAAAACCTATCGAACTGCAGATCTTTGGAACGTGGGAGCAGCTAGAATACATGGAGTAAACTCTTGTGGTTACAGGGAGAATGTGCTATGTTCACTTGGATAACACTGGATTGAACCTGGGTCACTAGAGCTGTGAGGTGGTAGTTCTATGACCCTATTACTGACACCACCGCGCAGCTCTTTGAGAAGAGTACTTCCTGAGGAGAGCCCACTTCCTTGAGTGTCTAAGTAGATATTGTAAGTGGCCTATGTGACATAGGCAACAGTGGAGCAGAGAAACTGTCACATATGGAGAGGAGGGATCAGAGAAGTTATGTCTATAATAGTAATGGATTATCCTGGAGGGAGCAGGTCCACCTTGTCACTGAGATTCAACAACAGTCGGATGGTGCTCAACTGACCAATCCTACCTTTGTTTATTTTGAATTAATTTGGTGCAGAAAGAATATGAAAAAAACATTCTGCTTCTTCTATTTGAGTCATCAAAGGAGTGGCTGGCAATTTTTATGTTGTGAAAAATTCTGTTTATATTGGATGAAGCATCTGTATAGATATCATCTGAATGAGAATGATTGTGACACCATTGCTCTATCTCCTTAATATTAGTGCCTTATTCTCTTTTTTTTCCAGAGTCAGACTTGCTTCCACTTGAGTTCTGTGGGTCCCCAATGACTGGTGAGGTGGAGCCCAAAGATTCTTCCACCTCTGAGCAGGGTCTGGGAGGGTAGGAAAGGAAGTGGTGTGCTCCTTCTGCCATTAAAGCTGGGCTTCCTTAAGTTCCCAAACAGACTCGACGTGTGTAATGGATTTTCAGTCTTCACAGTCCAGATATTCCCATGAAAGAGTAAGAACTTTGATTTTTGAAGGATGCTTTGAGACCATCCTCAAATTATTTCACAGACTCTGGTAAACTGTTGTCATGACAGAGCATAGTGTTGTGTTTGGGTAAATATGAGCATGGAGTTGAGTTTTGGAGAGTGTCAGACATGCAAACAATGCTGGTTTGAACCAATCTTGGCTACCTGGTACCAACATGATATCGGGTGCATTGAAGATTGTTATGTTCGACAAGGGCAATTTATGTCTTTTGAAGGACTTAAAAATGAATATAATTTACCTTAAGACACATTCTTCTGCTATTTTCAATTGCAATTTTTTTTGTGGGGGGAGTGCAGACCATAATGGTCCTACCAATATGCTCAGTCATGGAAATTCTAATTCGAAAGGGGAATGCAACCAAATCTCTAATACATATGCTCTGATCCAAGATTAGAGCCCAAACTCTGGTCTGCATAGATCGAGGGAGAGATGGGAATCGGATTTGGGCATTGTAATTGATCCACAATGCTAGTCAGATCTATGTGGAGATAGTATGACTAACTTAATTAATTCTAGATATAAGCTGATTCATAACAATTTTATCTTACACCTCAAAAGATACATAAAAATAAAATAGAATTTTCTGATCGGTGTTTTAGGTGTGGTATAGATGTTATACATTCCATCTGGTTAAATGCAAAATTAAGACCCTTTGGATAGAATTGGGGGAAGTGTTGACAAAGGTTGTGGGGGTGAACTTCCCACTAGATCCAGAATTGTTTTTTTCTGGGGAATTTGGGGAACTTCTCCAGAAATGAATCTAAATTTATTAAAATTGTGTTGTCAGTAGCCAAGAAATGTATAGTGATAACATGGAAATCCGATTCCTTACTTCACATTGATCGTTGGAATATGGAAGTACAAAGTTGTATTCCCCTTGAGAAGAAGACTTAGTCTTAGGAATAGATATAATATGTTCATTGAAATTTAGCAACCCTATTTAGATTACTTAAATGTCCAGACTGTATAATTTATTTTGATATGTGTCAGTTAGTATACTCCTTATTAGAAATTTAATACTTTTAAAATAATGTGACTCTGAGGTGTCAAACCTTGCTCCTGCTGTTTTTACTTTTCTATTTTTTAATTTTTTTTAATCTCCCTCTATTCTCTGTTGTCTATCCCCTTTTCTTTCGAATCTGGGGTGGGGGTGCTGGGAGAAGAGGGACTCTCCTTTTTATTTTTTTTTGAGGAACTTTATGAATGTTTTTCTATGATTTTATATTCAATGTATTATTGTTATTGTATTAATTGAGTCCTAAATTCTGTAGTTTCATAAAATATTAAAAAAAAATGCTGGTATGAGCCAACTAAGGGTAATTAGAGCCTTGATGCCAGGGAGGAGGCCTGGAGTAGGGGACAGGCACTGGTTCACTTCTGCTGCAAGTGGATTTCCACTACTTCCCAGAGCAACTATCGGTAGTCATCTCTGGTCCTTCACGATCTTTAGATACCTTTTGCTCCACATAATCAAATGCTGTGTTGATGATCCAAAGCTGGTGGTGAATGTAATCAACCTCTGCCTATTGCTCAGGTACAGATTCCAAATAATGGAAAATGCTTCATGTTTTCTTGAGTCTAATTGGGCTCTTGTTTTGAGGGGAAGCATTTGGCAGTGGGGTCAGATTGGAGAAAACCTTTTTGGCAGGTCCTGTCTCTGAAAGGCAGTCAACAATGTAGGATGGAGTGGCCTCCGTTCGGGGATGAGGGAAGCAAAGTTTGAAGAGGTTTGAATTGATTTTGTGGTTGTACTCCTCTCCTGCAGGAAGGCGATATGCTGCAAGAAAGAGCGAGGAAACTGCCGAAGGGAATTAGTAGATATACTTGACCCCAGTCTGCATTGTAATTGGCCAAGTGGCCATCTGGCAGAGCGTTGATTAAGAATAATCTTGCATGTACCGTGTAGCAGAGACAAATTCTGAAGGCAGCATGATGTTGGTGGAATTGAAAGCTTTTCAAGTTAATTGACCCTGTATAAAACTGCTCAGCATTTTTCTTGGGGAGTGCAACTTGGGGAATCGCCGGAAAGAATTGATTGAGGACGAATTTCTGTATTACAGATCGGGGAGGGCCCCCATGGTGGTTATTGCAATTGGATTCATTTCTTTTATTGAAGATGGTTGTGATTGTGGAATGTGTTCCTCTTGACAAAAGTGGGTGATGTTGCTATCAGTTTATGTCTGAAATTCCAAGGTTTTAGAGCTTAAGCAGGGAAGTAGTTGGCATGTGACCTTTTCAACGTCAGTGAGTCTGTGGTATGCTACGGAGTCATGGATAGCATCAAGGTTGAGGAATTCTTCAAAATGTTTCTTTCAGCTCTCTCTGACTGTCTCTCAGTCCTTGATGTGGTCTCCTCTGTTCTTGCCTCTCAGCAAGGTGTATCTTTGGGTAGAGTAGCCTGTAGGTTACCCTGAAAGTGCACTTGTAATCTCTGAGCCTGCCATCAGTTCCTTTAGGTTACATGTATCTTTGACCTTGCCTTCAGGTGCATGTAGAGATTTCTTTGCCCTTGAGACATGGTTGTGTTTCCATTTATTAATTTGCTCCAGGTTTTCGTGGCCATTTCATTCAAACCATTTCTGATGGAGGACTCTATCTCTTCATAGGGACTATCATTGTTGACTTCTGAACAGTCAAGAAAATGTGAATACACTGTCCGTCCTGTAATTTATTGTTTGCTGAGTGCTGCGTCCAACCCATCGTTTAGTTCCTCAACATAGAGTGAGGTAGAAAAAAAATCAGATTGTTGTGGAGTAGGTTTCCAAAGGTCAGCCATGGGTTGAAGGGCCATGTTCTGTTCTATTGTTCTATTGTGGCATCATCCAAACCTATCCTGAAGCATCACTTTTAGTGTCCAGTTCTTTTAGTTGTCCACTTGCTGGAATATTTACACTAGACCTTATTAGCATGACAATGAAAGTTTGGATCTTGTTCCTTCACGATAGTGACAGTTTCTTCATGCTTTCGTCAAACATTGCTGGCTCTCCTATATGTACTATGAAACCTCTGAGGAATGCAGTTTCCTCTTTTCAATGACTTTGACAACTTCATCTAACAGAGATTTAAATACTGATCCCCTGTCTCCTGGACCTCAATGTTATGGTCAGATCACAATCCCCCTCTGATATTTAATCGCCACCATTTGTCACCCAAATATAGCCATGTGATCCATAATTGACTCACCCTGTACATCTGTGGAAAGTAGGTAGGGAATGTTGGCTGTTTAACTAAGGAGCCCCATTCTCTCCATATCAGATTTCAGATTTATTGTTAGAGTACAAACTCTGAGATTCTTTTTCCTGAAGTTGAGGCAGAATTACCATATAATAGTCATGGAAAAAAAACCTCTGTACAACGTACACTGTAAATAAATAATGAAATGTAAACAAACTATGCAATACAGAGGGAATAAAAAAAAATCAATTAAGTGCAAAGTAAGAGTCCTTAAATGAGACCCTGATTGAGTTTATTGTTGAGGAGTCTGATGCTGTTCCTGAACCTGGTGGTGCAAGTCTTGTGGTACCTATACCTCTTCCTGATGGCAGCAGCGAGAACAGAGCAATGTGCTGGGTGGTGTAGACCCTTGAGGATTGCTGCTGATCTCCAATGGCAGCGTCCCCTGTAGATGTTTTTGATGGCGGGGAGGATTTTGCCTGTGACGTCCTAGGCTGTGTTCACTACCTTTTGGAGGGCTTTACGTTCAGGGTTATTGGTGTCCCCAGACCAGACCATGATGCAGCTGGTCAGCCCACTTTCCACCACACATCTGTAGAAGTTTGCAAGGGTTTCTGAAGTCATGCCAAACCCCTGTAAACTCTGCAAACTCCCAAAAGCAGTGGTGTCTTTCAACTTTCAAAGGGACTTTGATTGAGAATTAGTCAATAGACACAAAGAGCAAGAATAAATGGATAATTTAAAAAAAATTTTTTAAATTACATAACAAGATTGATGACAGTACATTAATACAAATAGAACATATATATATATATATATATATATATATATATATATATGAAACCCAACTTCCCCAATCACCCCACTAGTACCCTCCCTCCTCCCTTCCCCACCTACAAAAGAAAGAAAAAGGAGATCATCAACAAATACAGTCATATTCAAACTTTTTGGCTGCGGAAGCGGTGATATCCACCCAAGTGGACCGACAGATCAAATTTTAACACCGATAACTTTCAAATATGGGCTCCAGACCTTAATAAAGACAAAAATATTTATCTTTTCTAAAGGAATACAACTTTTCATTTCATTCTGGCATCTTTTTATGCCTAGAACCATATCAGACTTCCCTGTAATAGCTAAACATTTTTGAGAAATAGCCAAAGCCAAATGTAAAATTCAATTTGATACATAGTCAATCACAATCCTAAAATGATTGACTTAATAAGTACTTTTTTTCATTCAACCTGGACTTGCCTTAAGGTTAAAATTATTTGGTTACAAATTAAATTGCTTCTAGAGCAGGTATTAAAAGTGAATTTACCCTTTGATCCATTGTTGTTTTTATTAGGTTGTAGCGGCAGCTCCACCTGCTCCTTAAAGAACACACACAACCAGACGGGTGGAGCTCAGTGAGCAGACTAGTTTATTCCAGGTAGCTGAGCTGTACTTGTACTCCCAGCCCGGACCTGGCTGAAGACCGCGCTGGAGGGCGCTGACATCACCTGGGGGTCACGTGGTCCCCCAGCGCGGACTTCTGAGTCCCGTGCTGGGAGGAAGGAAACACCCCCGATGGCGCCATTTTGGCTGGCTGCCCCGCCGTGTGACTTACTAGACGGGCTGGTTGGCCTGCCTAGTGGTGAGCCACTACATAGCCCCCCCCCCCCCCCCCAGAACCGGCGCCAATGTCCTTTATCGCTGGGTGGCCTTGCTTCTTGGGCTGGGCTACGACCACGGGCTCAGTGGGATCGGGGTGCGCAGGCTTCAGCCTGTCCACAGTAAAGAGCTCCCGCCTGCTGCCAATGTCCAGTGTGAACGCAGAGCTGGAACACTGTACAACCCTGTATGGCCCCTCGTACGGTCGCTGCAAAGGTTCCGCGGTCGAGCCCCACCAAACGAAAACGTTTGTGGAAAGCTGTTCGCTGGGAACGTGAGACAGGCAGGTGCCATGCCTGGGCGGCGGTGGGGGTTCGAACGAGTCCAAGCATTCCCTGAGGTGAGGAAGTAGTTCATGCGCCGACCGCTGGGGATTGTGAGGTGCGTTGATGAACTCACCAGGTGGTGCCAGCGGCGCACCGTAGACCAGCTCAGCAGATGAGGCTTGCAGATCTTCCTTGGGAGTGGAGCGGATGCCCAGGAGCACCCAAGGCAGTTCTGGGTGAGGCAGGCCATGAGTACCGACATAAGGTGGCGGTGCAGACGATTGACCAGTCCATTGGCCTGCGGGTGGTAGGCCGTGGTTCAGTGTAGCTGGATCCCCAACCTGTTGGCGAGCTGTGCCCAGAGTGCAGATGTGAACTGGGCGCTCCGATTGCTGGTGAGGTGACCCGGGATGCCGAACTGGGCGACCCAACTATGCAACAGTGCTCGGGAGCAGGAATCTGTGGAGGCGTCTGGCATCAGGATCGCCTCAGGCCAGTGAGTGGTGCGGTCCACCATCGTAAACAGATAACGGTTGCCCCGGGAAATGGGTAAGGGCCCGACGATGTCCACGTGAATGTGGCTGAACTGTTCCCAGACGTGCTCGAACTCCTGTATGGGTGCTCTGGTGTGCCTGTGCACCTTGGACGTCTGTCAATGGGTGCACATTCTGGCCCAGCCTTTGTTCTGCTTCCGCAGCCCATGCCATACGAACCATTCTGCCACTATCTAGACCGTGGACCTGATGGACAGATGTGAAAGATTGTGGATGTGATGGAAGACGTGCCTGCGCCACTGCTGGGGCATCACTGGTCATGGGGTGCCCTTGCAGATATCGCACAGGATGGTGCCTTCGCCACTCGGAGTCAGGAGGTCTCGGAAATGCAGGCTCATGATGGCGGTCTTGAAGGCCCTCGTCTCCTCATCAGACTTCTGGTTCCAGTTGAGCTGGTCGAAGTCGAGACCGGGTGTCAGCGCGCAGATGGCCAGTCGCGAGTGCATCAGCAACCACATTGTCCTTCCCCGCCTTGTGCCGAATGTCGGTGGTAAACTCCGACACGAAGGAGAGGTGACACTGCTGGCGGGATGACCAGGGATCCTTTGCTTTCGCGAGCACCAGGGGTTTGTGGACGGTGAAGATGATAAAAGTCCTCCCCTCCATAAAATAGCAGAAATGCCGCACCGCCAGTAACTCACGGTCGAAGGCACTATACTTGCGTTCCGACGGGTGGAGCAGGCGGTTGAAGAACGCCAGTGGCTTCCAATGTCCATTTACCTGCTGCTCCAGGACAGCACCGAAGGCTGTGGCAGAGGCACCGACAGAGAGTGCCATACGCAGGTCAGTGTGTGGGTGGGTAAGCATGATGGCCTTTACGAGGGCATCCTTGGTGGTCTCGAATGCAGTGCAGGCTTATGGGTTCCAAGTGAGTGTTTTGTGCTCGGCTGAGATGAGGGCAAATAGTGGCTACATGATGAAGCGGTTGTAAAAGTTGACCATACCCGCGAACTCCTGCAGCCCCTTGAGGCTGTCCGGGCGTGGGAACTGCCTGATAGTGGCGACCTTCGCAGCAGCGAGCGTAGCTCCTTCGGCCATGATGGTATGGCCCAGGAACTGCATGGACTCTTTACCGAACTGGCCCTTAGCCAGGTTGATGGTAAGGCTGAAATCGGTCAGCCGGGAGAAAAGGGCGCGTAGATGGGCCTTGTGTTGCACCTAATCCTTGCTGCTGATGAGGATGTTGTCCAAATAAATAAAGACGAAATCCAACTCCCTGCTCAGAGTCCATGGGGCGCTGGATGGTCTGAGTGGCGTTCTTGAGCCCAAACGGCATGTGCAGGAATTCGAACAAGCCAAAGAGGGTGACGATGGCTGTCTTGGGTATATCCTCAATGTTCACCAGGATCTGTTGATATCCGCACACCAGGTCAACCTTGGAGAAAACCCTCGCTCCGTGCAGGTTGGCCGTAAAGACCTGGATATGAGTGATGGGGTAACGGTCAGGAACTATTGCCTTGTTGAGCCGTCGATAGTCTCTGCAGGGGCACCAGCCACCAGAGGCTTTCGGGACCAGGTGGAGCAGCGAGGCCCACGGGCTGTCGAACCGCGGAAAGATCCCCAGTTCCAACGGGTGCGAAAACTCTGCCTTTGCCATCTGGAGCTTGTCAGGCGGGAGATGGCGTGCCTTGGCGTGAACCGGTGGGCCCTGGGTGGGGATGTGGTGGAACACCCCTTGGCGCAGCGAGGCAGCGGAGAACTGTGGCTTGAGGAGGGTCGAGAACTCGTCCAGGATTCGCTGGAACTCGTCTCTGGGTGTGCTGATCGTGGCCATCTGTGGTTGCTCCGAGCGGGAGGCATCGAGGCGAATGGCCTGGAAGGTACACATGTCCACCAGACACCTACCTCGAATGTCTACCAGAAGCCCGTGTGCGAGGAATAAGTCTGCACCCAGGATGGCAGTTGGGAGGGACGAGACGGTGAACCACCACGCGAAATTTTGTTGGCCGATCTGGAAGTGGACTGTCTTGTCTCCATATGTCCGGATTTCTGTTGCGTTGGCCGCACGGAGGGGAGGTCCACGAGATCGGTTCCTGGACTCAATGGCCATGGCCAGTGTCAACGAGGAACCTCCGGCCACTGACTGAGTCCCGCAGGTAGAGGAGGCTGTGTTTTTGGCCAGCCGCCGCAGCCATTAACAGTGGCCGGCCTGGTTGTTTCCCTGGAATGAGCAGGGCTGACGACACTTCCGAGCCTTGGCTCCCCAGCGCTGGTGGCAGAAGCAGAGGCCTGGAGCGGATGCTGTGGCCTTGGGTATGCTCTTGGGGGCCCCTGCAGGGGCCGGATGCTCTACCGCAGTTTTAGGGCCGGGCTTGGCATGGTTGTGACCTGCTGGACCACTGAGCCCTCCAGGAATCAACGGAATCATAGCTCTTGGGCCTTCTAGGTGAACTTCCTCGGGTCGTTGAAGCTCTCCTGGACCAGCCGCGGCTGGATGTCCCTGGGCATATGGTTGAGGAAAATGCGCTCGAAGAGTGGGAGCGAGCATCTCGTCCATCAGCTCCATCAGGGACCTGTTCCCCCAGGGCGTCGAGGTGCAGCATCCGAGCGGCACGCTGGTGTCTGGATAGTCCGAGGGATCCAGTAAGCACTCACTTGATGGTCTTGTATTTGTCTTCGGCGGCTGGGTGCTGAACAAGGTGCAGCACACGTCTGGCGGTGGCCTGGTCTAGGGCAGCAACCACATGGTAGAAATTGAGCTTCCGAGTGGCCGAACCAGGCTTCTGGCTCCTGAACCCAGAATTCAGGCAGTTTCATGGCTATAGCGCTGATCTGAGGCTCGCTCATGATGGGTTCAAAAATGTTTGAACCAGTTAATGTCATCAATGGTAGCAGCAGGCTACACTGCTCTTGAAATAACACACACAACCAGACGGGTTGAGCTCAGTGAGCAGACTGGTTTATTGCAGGCTGCTGAGCTGTACTTATACTCCCAGCCTGGCTGAGAACCGCGCTGGAGGGCGCTGACGTCACCCGGGCATCATGTGGTTCCCCCAGCGTGGGCTTCTGAGCCCCTTGCTGGGAGGAAGTGAACACCCCCGACAGCACCATTTTGGCCGACTGCGCCGCCGCGTCGCATGGCTTACAAGAGGGGCTGGTTTGCCTGCCTAGTGGTGAGCCACCACAAGGGAATATTAAATGGATAATTTCTGAGTGGGAAGTCTAGTATGGGATATTTCAGGATTCCACTTGTCTATTTCCTATAGGAATGATATGGATGAGAGGGCCCAAAGTAACATACCAAGAGTTTTTTGATTATTCAAAGTTGCAATGAGATATAGAGAGACAAAGTGAATAGATGAGGTGCTGGCAGAAGAAATATATAGTAAAAAATGTGAGGTCATCAACTTTGGTGGAAAAAAAGAGAAAATTAGAGTTTTTAAATGGTAAAATATTCAAAGGTGATGGTGTTCAGAGTGATCTGGACCTCCTTGCATATAATACTGAAAGTTATGGGTCTCCTTGTATATAAGTCACTGAAAGTTAATATGTCAGTGCAGGAAACAATTTGACCTTAATTTGTTGTGTATTTAGTAGTTCTGTGTGATGAAATGGTGCAGCCGAGATAGGTAAACTGGTTGACCGTTTTGAGTTTTGTGTGCCCGATGGAGATGTGGGGGGGCTGGTAGTCATGGTGGGGAGCTGGCTGATGGAGGACCTCAGTTTTCTTCAGGCTGACTTCCAGGCCAAGCATTTTGGCAGTTTCTGCAAAGCAGGACGTCAAGCGCTGAAGAGCTGGCTCTGAATGGGCAACTAAAGCGGCATCGTCTGCAAAGAGTAGTTCACGGACAAGTTTCTCTTGTGTCTTGGTGTGAGCTTGCAGGCGCCTCAGATTGAAGAGACTGCCATCCGAGCGGTACCGGATGTAAACAGCGTCTTCATTGTTGGGGTCTTTCATGGCTTGGTTCAGCATCATGCTGAAGAAGATTGAAAAGAGGGTTGGTGCGAGAACATAGCCTTGCTTCACGCCATTGTTAATGGAGAATAATAATGGTCCACACACATGGGTCTCTCTGCCCAGAAGGCTTGTCATTTAATGGCAGTTTTTTTTTCTCTGACTGTAACCCCCAAGATACAGTTTGGAGGCATGTGTTGCTTTGTAATCCAGGTTCATTCAGGATCTGTCAGAAAAGAGCATCATTTTGAACATAGTTCAAAGCTCCTCTGGTGTATCACAGAGATTATTATACATGCAAAAAGTCTCATGGAGAAAATTGGGCAGATGATCAAAGTATTTGTCAAAGAGCTGGGTTTTAAGGTATCTCTTAAAGGAAAAAAGAGGTTGGGAGATTTAAAACTGATATTACCATGCCTGCTCTAGTGTTCCTATCAACTGGAAGCAGAGTGACTGGTGTGGAGCATTTAAACCAGAAATAAAAGAACGTAGATACTCATAGTTGAAAGGTTTGTGGATCTTAGTCCTTAGAGAAGACCTTAGTTTTTATCTGTGAACCATATATCTCCTGCAGATTTTTTGTACCGAGGAAGTGCCAATTAAATTGATATTAGCTTTAGCTTTGTTAATATTTCAAGTAAATTAAAGGCAAGCAGATTTTCGTCATTTAAAAAAAAACTTTCATCTTGTTTCTGAAGGATGTGTACTTGCCCTGCTGAATATGACATTAAACAACAGAAAAGGCACAGATGAAATCTGTTTAATTGCCACTCTCCAAATCCCCGTGGTCTCATTCTGAAGTGTTGCAAAATCTTGACTTTGTCCAGTTTTTGATTTCCAGTCTCAATCCTTCATGCTGTGTCTCACTGCCTGGAACCGTTTTGCAGAAGCAAGTTACAAATAAACTATCAGCTCCTTGGTGGCAGTCTCATAATGTGTGAAATGACTTGCCTCGATTTGTCCATTTTGGAAATTTCAATTGTGCTTACAAATGCTGGTGTGACACTGGCGGTTTCAAACATTTATTTGCATCTAACAAGAGCAGCTGATTGGAACAAGAGCAATGTGAGGCTAAACTGGCTTCATAATTAGACAAAATGTAATCATGCATGACTAAAACAAGTTTGGTCCTTCCAAGT
This sequence comes from Narcine bancroftii, assembly GCF_036971445.1. NCBI lineage: Eukaryota > Metazoa > Chordata > Chondrichthyes > Torpediniformes > Narcinidae > Narcine > Narcine bancroftii. The sequence continues at coordinate 37,424,018 of NC_091476.1, read as the reverse complement.
ATGCTAATGACAAACATGTTCTGGGTTATGTCACTGGTCTAATGCCCCACTTAAGTATATTGCGAATTTGCATTCAGTTTTGAAAATAAGGAATCATTATTAGTGAAAGTGTCATAAAAGCTGCCAAGTTGACTTAAAATTCCACCTGGTTTGTCCTTGAGAGAAAGTTGCTTCAGATTTTTGTCTGGCTGGACTAAATGTTACTCCATTTACAAATTAAAGTTGTGGATTGGCACAGCAAGTCAGTCACATCAACAGGAGAACTTGGACAGTAAGGTCTTTTATTGCAGCTGATAATGTCATCCTGTCAGATCTTTGGCAAGGGGATTTCTTTCTCCTTCTCCTCTATGTTCATAACTAGCAGGGAAGTTCACTGCATGGATTGAAAAGTAGCGTTCTCATCACAATTTCTCAATGAATGAAAATATCTTCAGTTACAATATGACCACAGTTCATTTCTGATTATATTCAGAGCCTGAAGTAAAATACCAAAGTCTACAGTCTCTGTGGTTGAAGTAAAAACACAGAGAAAGTCAGCAGGTCAGACAATGAACTTTACACAGGGTACAACATAACCAACAATTTGGGCTTGAGGCCTTCATCAAGGTATGAATTTATTTATATTCAGAGTGTCAAATCTAGCAGAAACTACTTCCCCCTTCTGGGGTTAACAGCAAGAAACGGAACAAGAGAAAAGCCATTTTTGTGCAGATTTTCAAAACCGCAGGTAGAATTACTAAAGACATTTACGGTCAAGGAAGTAGTTTTGAAGTGTAATCTTGTTTGCTGTGCAAGAAATGTGCCAATCTACTACACAGGCACATCTGCTAACCGGCAACAGAGAACCTGACACAGAGAGAAAGAGAGCATCTCTTATTTTCGTGTGGCCAGATGAGGAAGTTTGTTCGAGCTCCTTTCGAACTTGATAATGTGTCACACAATCTTTTGTATCCACCTCAAAAGAAGATGGAGCCTTGAGATTAATGTCTAATTGAAAATAAGTTGTCTCCAACAATGCTGCACTCACTGTTCTGCACTGGGAATCCTATTCTGGATTTCCCATTTAAGTCTGGTGTCCATCTTGATTGTTACCAATCAGGACTGATGTACAAAGAAGGACAGCAGGTGCTTTAATACTTACTGATATGAAACAGTGACCTTTTACTACTGTTCCTGACACCCTTCTCCTGCTTCTTTGATCCTGTACTCCTGCTCTCATCCATCTGCGATTATTCCCACCGCCAATTTATTCTAATTCCTGACTCTGCAGGAACTATAAACAGAAACTTGAAGGTAAATCCCTTGAAGTTGCCTTTGCTTTTCTTATTGCCAGAAGAGCTATACTTCAAAGGATGCAGTCCCTCTTACACATACCCAATGGTTACCTGATGCGATGGCATGCTTGACTCTGGAAAAAATTAGATGCTCTTCTACAGTAATGAACCTTAATTTTCTAAATTTATGGGATCGTTTCCTTAATTATTTTCAGAATTTATAACATTATTGGATCCAATTTTATGGTTTGGTTTTCCTTTCATGCATTAATGGAACATTTATGTTTAATTATAACTTCAAAAGGGAAGGGTTAGATTATTAGAATAGTTTTGTTTTATATACATTTTTTTTGTCTGTTTCATAAGTTGTTTACAGCTATTTGTTAATATTAGTTTACTTTGTTGGATATATATTCTTGTCATTACACAAGTTGACATGGTTGATGGTTTTTCCTTGATGAAAGGTTCAAGCTCGAAACGTTGGCAATGTATATTTATCTTTGTTCTATGAAGGACACTGTTAGACCTGCTGAGTTTCTCAAGCATTGTATTTACTTCAATCATGGTGTCTGCAGACTTTTGTGTTTTACTTTGGAAAAAATAGAGGGTTATGGTGTGAGGGAGGGAAGGGTTAAATTGGTGTGGAATAGGTTTATATACAGTAGGTTGGCACAACATCATGGGCTGATGGGCCTGTACTGAGCTGTAATACTGCCTGTTTTATGTTCTAAACCAGTAGGTTGACACAACACCATGGGCTGAAGGGCCTGTACTGAGCTGTAATATTCCCTGTTTTATGTTCTAAACCAGTAGGTTGGCACAACGCCATGGGCTGAATGGCCTGTACTGAGCTGTAATACTCCCTGTTTTATGTTCTAAACTATGCTTTTGAAATTTTAGCATTGTTACTCTCCCTTCCCTTCATCCAGTGAAGCACTTCTATTCCAGCTGAGCAGAGAGCAAGTGATCAGTTTGCCTGGCACTAACCTGATATTATCAAATCACTTGAGTGTTTCTGAATTCAAAAGCTATTTACATTTAAAAGAAAACTTTAGAATATTTAAAAAGATTGACATACCAGAATTCAGATCAAGAGAATATTTGTGCCTAATGGCTCCTTTGTGGCCACACATTTCAATACCCACCCAGGCTACTCCAACAGCACCTCTCAAAACCCAAGAGTGAACCCGCCAAGGGCTGCAGACACATGGAAATACTATCACCTTCAAGTGCTCCTCCAGGTTTCAAAACTGCTTTACTCGGAAATGCATCACTGTTGAGTCAAAATTCCACCCAACATCATCTGCAGAAGAGAGAGAATGATTCAAGAAGGTTAGCACATCACCATCTCCTCAGGAACAATGGGCAATGAATCCTCGACTTTCCGGTCGGTGATGCCCAGACCCTAAGAAATGAATAAAATAAATGTTCTTCACTTTGATGGGGAAGTGGACTCATTCAAGAATCTCAAACCTTACATTTATGGAAATTTCAGGCCGTTCAGGCATGTTTCAAGGGAGAATTTTTGTTTCAGTGTATTATTTGTACAGAAGTTGAAATGCCTTTATCAGTTGCCTCCCTTCCATTTCCTGTAAGGCTTCTGTGAAAAATAGGATCCTTGAATGAAGCAGAAATGTTCCAACAAAGCCCTACCCTTCATTTCCAGTTAGCCCTTTAACTAAAGGGTTGAAATAGAAAGAACAAATCAAGTGTTTCTCTGGTAAATTGGATGGCTTGGTTTTCAGTTTGACTCCATTTTAACATGATTTATTTTTCCCAAACATGTGATTGATCAACATTCACATATTGGTGAATGTTGATAGTGATCTGAAGCTGACATGCATAATGATGCAACTGCCTGCCAGCTGCACCGCTCTATTTAAAACTCAACTTCAGATTCAATGTTAAATGAGTGCACAGCACATCGTCTGCCATCGAAAATTATATTTATTGACGTGTTAGAAAGGTGAGAGTAGAGTGGATGGGTTGTGAATGATCCTCTACTTCAAATAACGAGCAGAGAAGTTGATGTTATTCTCTCCTTGGATCAGTGAAGATCAAAGGAAATAAAGTAGGCCTTTAAATTATGACCAGGGTTAGTTACTAGAGTGCATGACTTTAAGGTGTTTACCTAGAGATTCAGTGCATGCATGAGGAGAATCATTTGTATTACTGCGAGGGAAAAAAAAGGTAATGTTCCAAAGAAAAGGAGAGAGGGAGAAATTGAATATTTTGGGGGGAAGAGACACAAGATGCTGTAATCTTGAGCAAACAATGAGAAGCTGGAGGGACTCGATGTGTCGGGCAGCAGCCAAGGAGAAAAGGGTCTCAAGAAAGGGTTCCAACCCAAAATGTTGGCTTCCCATTTCTCTTCATTGATTGTTGCCTGATCTGCTGAGTCTCTCCAGCTTCTAAAGGTGACACAGGCATGATGTGCAGAATAGCCTCTGTTGTGAGCAGAAGAAATAGGAGGAAGAATACATCATCCATCAATGCTCAGCTTATCTTTTACCTCCATCATTTTCCTGCACTTTCCCAATATCTCTTTCCCCCCCCCCATTCATTAAATCCAGAAATCCATTGACTTTATGTCTTTGAATACAATCAGTGACTGAGCCTCTGCAGCTCTCTTGGGTGGAAATACCAAATCATCGCCAAGCTCCGCGTGAAGCATTTTTCCTCATCCCTATCCTAAATGGCCAATCTGCCGTCCTTATTCTGTGATCGTGATTCATCTAGGTGAAGCAGCCTTTTCAGACCTAGCCTGCTAACAGATATCACATAAACGAAACCCAAGGAAGGCACATTGTTGGTCAGACTCCCATGGATATATTACTCATTTACCTTGTGTATTGACATCGATACAATCAATCTTGCTCATGACTGCAGAGATGGTGTACACTTTACAAGATTTGTGCATAGTTAGGGATGGAGATAGATTACACCACTAAAGACATTGGCTTCAATTTTCTGATGTGTTATTTTGATTCTGGCAATAATTAAATTTACATCAACTAGAAAACTTGAACAAGTCATTCTTAAAATAGATTACCTGAGACTGTATCTGAACCAGAGAGAACTGGTGCTCTGGTGATTACAGAAACGTGGTTCCAGGACGCCACTCCAGACCCAGGGATCCAGCTGGATGGCCTCAGCTTCTTCAGGGTAGACGGAGACACCTGCTGCTTCTGGCACGACTCGAGGAGGGGGCTGTGCATTCACATCACCGAAAACTGGTGCACCAATGTCTCTGTGGTGAAGACCTGCGGCTCAGCAGAAATAGGGTACCAGATGGTAAAATGTAGACCCTTCTTCCTGCCCAGAGAATTCTCAGCCATGCTGATTTCCACAGTCTATGTTTCACCTTTGGCTCGTGAGGGTGAAGACATGGACAAGCTTCATGGTGCCATCTGTGAAGCCCAGACTTCCTACTCTGATGGTGTCATGATTGTTGCAGGCAACTTCAATCACACCAATCTGAAAACAATCTTACCACAGTTTCAACACCACATCAACTTCGCTGCCAGAGAACACCCTAGATCAGGTGTATACCAACATTACTGATGCGTACAAGGCTGCACCTCAACCCACCTTGGTTATTCGGATCACATATCCATCCTGTTAACCCTGGCATACAGACCGCTGGAACAATGAACTAAGCCAGTTTGCAGGGAGATCAGGACGTGGCCGGGGGAGCCATAGCAGCACTACAAGACTGCATTGAGACCACAGACTGGAACTGTTTCAGGGAGGGATCACCTACAATGGTCACATAAATGTAGAGGAGTGCATGAGCTCAGTGAGAGGTCACTAAGATCAAATGCTTCACCATCAAGGCTAGCCAGAAACCATGGTTGGATGCTGAGGTCTGGGCCCTTCTCAGAGCTCATTATACTGCCTTCACGACAGATGGCACTAAGATCAGGTAGGGCAGAACTTCCCTTGCAATTTGAAAGGCAAAGCATGGGTATGCATAGAGGATTTTTTTGACAATAATGTTGGATGCTGAAGCTGGTGGGGTGGTTGGTGAGGACAATGGGAATCTCACCATTCAAAAAGTACCGGGGGTTGTAGGTCAATTGGCATAATTGGGCGGTATGGGCTCATGGGTGAAAATGCCTGTTCCTGTGCTGTATGTCTAAATTTACTGAACGAAATCTATTTATTTATTTTTATATATGTAGATTTGTCATGCATATGTATTGTTTGTCTGTATGTGTGTTATGTCTGGTTGTGTGTCTGCGTGTTTTGCACTGAAGCTGTTTCGTTAGGGTTGTAAATGTGGAATCAGATGATAATAAACTTGAACTGATCTCTATGCCCATCACTCCTTCAGCTCTATCTGTTCTCCAATCAATCATCCCTTTGCCTTTCCTTCTTCAATCAGTTATTTTTTCCAGCAATGCCTCATCCTTCTCGCAGTAATTTGAAGCTTTCTCAAAACTCATTGCTTTGGATTGGTTTTCACTCATTGTTCTCTCACTGTTGCAATCTTTGGATATTTTGTTGAGTGTGTTGCATCACTAAAGCATATGTTTTTCATTTTTAAGTACATTTAAATCTGTCTCTTAAACAGAGGGGATTAAGCAGCTCTGTCTTCACTTAAAATGTTCTTAAATCTCTTCATGTACTTCACCACAATAAGTTGCTCATAAATGATTTGGATGTTATGGGAGTTTGGTTTTGTTCTTTCTGCTTTAATTTGGATTCTGGTTGCTACCAAATATATCTTTCCATGGTTTGAGTATCATTGTAGATTAGCATGAGGTGTCTTGCAAAATGTTTTACATTTCTCAACATGCCTGATGTAATATCAAGAACAGTGCCAGAAAATAGTTTTTATATGACTTGATATAGGAGTTTCCTAACTTGGAAAAGTTTCATTGGATCTGAACCACATTTGGGGAAAAATAGGACTTAGAAATAATGTAATGACAGCTCTGGGTGAGGATGTAGATCACACCAAAAAATGAGACGCACCAAGAATTGATGGCTTTGTAAGGATTGGTGCAAAACCAGGCAAATGAATCAAATGACACAATGCAGGGAAGGAGATTACAAAGGGGAACTGCGGCCTCAGAGCTGGTATCTACTGTTTATCAGACCTGTCATTCACACATGATAAAGCACAGAAATAAGCCAGCCACTCTGCTCAACAGAGAACTACAAAAGACTGCAGTTGCTAGTATCTTGGGAACAGATGGAGGAACTCCATGTGCCAGGCAGCATCCATGAGAAGAAGGGGGTGCCTTTTAATGAGTTGGTGTACAACTAGTTTTTAATATTGATTTCTTTCATTTTCCCCTAATCTAGTGCCAGCCTCTGGTTCCTGTGGCAGCAGTTAACCTCATTCCCATAGCTGATTACCCTCTGAATACCCAACCGTGCAGATGTGGAGGTGGTCACGAAGTGATCTCCAACCCTGGCCTTTCTTCCCCTCTCTTTCTACCTAGTGGGTGCCAAAACTGGATTTGACAAACCGAGTTCTTAATAAAGGTCCTGACCTGAAATGTCGACTCACCATGTGTGACTCACTGGGTTCCTACATTTGTTGGCCTCTGATAAAGATGTTTGAATTAAAAAAATCTGGTCCATTCAAGGACATCAACTAGAGACACTTCTTTCCCTGAATGATTGGGGTATTTTCTGACAAAGAGAACCTTTGCTGTAAATAATATGGAAAGATGGCCTGTTTATTTCTCCCTCAAACTTTAATTTTCATTGATAGGAGGCTGGAGAAGGCTTGTGTGGAGAGCAAACTATTCAGCAAATGGCTGCAGGAATTCAGCAGGCCAGGCAGCGTGCATGGGTAGAAATGTCAGCCATGTTAGGACTTGTTCTGAAACATTGACCATTTCTCCACATGGATGCTGTGAAAACACAGAATTGCTGGAAGAACTCAGCAGGTCTTGCATCATCCATAGAGGTCAAGATATATTACTGTGGTTTTTGGCCTGAGCCCATCTTCCAGCTCTTCTACGTTCCTTGAAGAAGTGCTCAGGCATGAAACACTGGTAATATATCTTTACCTCCTAAGGAAGCTGAGTACCTCTGTGTGTTCTTCTATAATCACAGTGTCTGCAGGCTTTTCTGTGTTTCACCCCCTTCTTCTCATGGATGCTGCCTGGCCATGGAGTTGCTCCATCAGTTCCCAAGATACCAGCAACTGCAGTTTTTGAGGTTCTCTGTTGAGCAGAGTGGCTTGTTTCTGTCCTTTATCATGTGTGAATGACAAGTCTAATAAAGATTAGATATGAGCTCTGAGGACATGTTTGCTTTGCAATCCCCTTCCCTGCATTGTGTCAATTGATTCATTTGCCGGGAGCTTCAAATGGAGCTGCACTAAAATGCATTGTGGTCACATTGGTACATAAATTCTCATCTGCCACCAAGATGAATTTGCATTTACATGGGTCCTTTAACATAGTAAAACACTATCAGGACCTTTACAAGAGGATAATTGGATCAGGATTGATACCAAGTCCAAGAAGATTTTGTGACAAGTAATCAAATGCTTGGTCAAAGAGCCATGTTTGAATGAGGAATTTAAATGGTTCACAGCAATTTAAGAAATCTACATATAAATAGAAGCTTTACACTGAACTCTTGTATGTGGCTGACAAGACTCCCACTATCTGCATCCCACAGGCTAAAATGACATGGATAAAATTGATCTGAAGGCTAAAGTATAAGATGAAATATTTCCACAGTTTGATGGGGAATTTCAAGATGAAGTAATTCATCAGAATAAAATGTCCCAAGGATTGGTGTTTAAAAATGATTTAAATGGACTTAAGGTGAATTTGATTTTGTGAATGGTTCACAGTTCACAGTTCATGTTGTGAAATGTAACTCCTCATTCTCAGTAACAGGCCTCTAAATGCATGGAAAATACAGTTTAGCCCAGGAGATGATCATGTGTTTCTGACATCTTTCAAAGTCATTAAAAAAATTGGACATACAGCACAGTAGCCAGGCCCGCTGGCCAATGACCCTGTGCTGCCCATATATCCTCATTTAACTTACTATCCCCGCACATATTAAGGTGTGAAATGAGACTGCAGGATGGACCCAGGGCAAACCCATGTAGACATGAGGAGAATATACAAATTAATTACAGAATGGTGGATTAGAACCCATGTCACTGGTGCTGTAATAGCGTGGCACTAACCGCGGTGCTAACTGTACTGCCCATCCTGGCCTAAAGAGCTTGACAGGCAGTTAATTTTGTCACTGTAGTGACAGACACAGGGTGCATAGCCAAGCCCCACAGATAAAATGATTACTGAGTTTTAAGTGATAGTTTTGTTATAACTTACTCAGTGTGGAGACGAGAAGTATTGTCAACTTGAGTGTCAAGAATCTTTGTAATTCTATACTCACGAGGTCTCTGGATGTACGGCAGTAGAACATGTGCTGAGGTATAAGTACTAATACTAAGATTGGACTTTGATGCATTATTCTGGTGTGTGGAGAAGATGGTCATTCTGGAGATGTAGCTTGCCAGCCATTGACAGGGCTTTGTCATTGCAGGCTTGCACTTATAAGATGCTGACCGATATTTCCAATGTTCACGCTTGGTTTCAGAAACAGAATCAGAATTTATTCTTAAATTTAAAAAAAATTTAGACATACATCACTGTAACTGGCCAGTTCAGCCCGACGAGTCCATGCTGCCCTATTTACTCCCCATTAACCTTCACCCTGGTATGTTTTGAAGAGTGGTAGGAAACCGTAGTCCTGGAGAAAGCCCACACAGACATGGAGAGAACTTACAAACTCCTTACAGACAGCTTGTCACGTCATGAACTTGTCACAAACAAGTTATGAAATTCACTGTTTTGTGGCAATATCACAGTTCAAACATTCATATCAACCACTTTTCAGTGCATGAAAAGTCAAAGTAAATATCAATCTCTGCCTTAAATACACACAACCTTCCTGTTGTCGAGCCAGGGATGAATCCTTGAATTTCCCATTATTTGGAATTGTGAATGGGCCAATGAATTGGAATCCTATCAGACTAATCGAACGTCTCTGCCACTCCCATTCACCATAGAAATGAGACTTCATATAGAGTTAGAGGGAAATCTCCAGATAGTGGAATTAGAGTTCTCTGTGGGCAGAGGGAAAGGCATGGCCAGACTGGCAAAGTAAATCAGTTTGCACACTTTCAGATCACATTGCCTGTGGAACGGTGTCTGAAGCATCTGTATAGTAATTTTGATCCATAACAGACTTCACACTGCTGCGGACTCTTCCCATTGGGTGGCTTAGATACAGTTGTATCATGGATAGATAACAGAATCTATGTAAAAGAACCAAGATCTGTGATTGAATGCAATGTCATCAGTTCATTGTGTTGCAAAACATGATAACTGATGTGGGACATATATGTACAGTGAACGTAGATGAGGATTGAAAGAATGGTGACTGTGGAGATTGATGAAGGCCAGGTGCTAGGTATTGTCCTAATGGGTTTTAATAAAGTCTTTGACTGGTTCCAGATGATAGGCTGATATTGAAGTCGAGGTGCGTTGTGAGCAGGATCCAAAACTGGCTGGGTGATAGGAAGCAGAGGTGAACTGGCATTTCTCTGACTGGAAACCTGTAACAAATGGAACTGTATATCACTGGACTTGGTGCTGGCACCATTGTCATACAAATGACTTAACTGCAAATGTCAGTGTTAGGATTAGAAAATCTCTGGAAAGCATGAACATTGATGAAGTCATAGATAATTGAGTAGGTTGTTTAAAGGTACAATGGAACAGAGATCAGTGAGAAAAGTTGGTTGGAATAGTGGCAGAATTTAATCCAGGCCAGTGCGAGAAAGTGAACTTTGGGAAGTGAAATTCCATTAGGATACAGTATAAGTGACAAGTATCTAAGGAATGTTGATGTTGGAGGACCTGCTGGGGGTGCAGATCCATTGTTTGCTGTCAGTGGGGATGCAGCTGGTTAGGGTAGTGAAAAGGGCATTGGTTATGTTTGTTTACATAGGCTAAGGCATTGAGAATAAGGGTTGACATATCATGCCACAGTTCTATAAAACATTATTCTCACTGGAACATAGGACTAGGGGTGGATGGCCTTATAGAGATTCACAAAATTATGAGGGGTATGGATAAGATAGCTGGTGAGAATCTTTTCCCAAGAGGAAGAAAATCTAGAACTAAAGAGCACAGGTTTAGGGTGAGAGGAGAAAAATGGGGCAGAGTCATTTAGCGAAGTTGTTTCACGGATGACTTGAACAATTCCTTACAACAGGTCCACCATACACCTCCCCATAATGATATGGATGAATACATTCAGGAATGCGATATGTTTAGACCTAAATATCAATGTGCTTGTGAACTATCCATACTTCCACGATCCATAGACTGATTGGAAATCAAATTCTGGAAAGGGGGGAGAAGGCGGTGTGTGTTTTTTTGTTATACTGGGGGGGGGTGGGTACATGGACATTGGAGATATGTTGACCTGCTTCTCTACTGCCTTCGAGTAAATCTCAATTAAATGCAGCCCCTTCTATCTACCCCAAGATTTCTCAAGATTTCTCATCCCTCCCAATGCAGATTACAAGCAGGCACATGCAGAGCTTCATGGTAAACAAGAGACAGCCCAGTCCAACATACTACAAATTTTAGTCGTCGATTTTTACCAGGCCTGTGTCAAATAAACCCTGCCTAACTACCACCAGCATATAACTTACTGAACCAGTGGTCCAAGCACACTTGATCAATGCTACATCAAGATAAGGAAAGCCTACTGTTCTTTCATGAGACTGCATTTTGGCAGGTCTGATCACCTGGCTGTGCTCCTTCTGCTTTCATACAGACAGAGCCTAAAAAGAGGGGCTCCGAAGGTCAAGACAGCAAAAAAGTGGTCGCAGATGCTGAAGAAATGTTATGAGACATCCACGAGTCAGTGGATTGGGTGGTGTTCAAGAACTCTGCTAAGAATCTGGACGAATACACTGAGGCTGTTACACACTTTATCAAAACAGCTGTGGATGAGTGTGTCCCCACCAAATCATTCAGTTTTCCCCAACCAGAAACCCTAGATGAACAATAAAATCTGGAACCTGCTAGAGCCAGATCACAGGCATTTAAGTCCAGCGATCCAGATCAGTAAAGCAGGAGCAGTTATGACCTGCGGAAAACAATCTCCTAGGTGAATTGGAGATTCTGGATGAAAATGGAAACAACAAGGGACACCCGACAGCTGTGGTAGGGCCTAAATGCCATAACCACAGCTGTCGGGTTTCCATTCTGTGAAAGGGATTGGCAGTCCCAATTTGGCCTCATTAACCAGCTCAGAACCCATAAAGAAAGCCAGGCATCCTTAAACTCCAAAGTTTTAAAATTTATTTTATTTTTTTTAAATTTAAATTTAGGCATTCAGCACAGTAACTCAATTATTTCTAGAATACCTGTACAAGATTAAAATACCTTTAGATCCAACAGTATTTTTATTGGGTAGGTTGCAACCTTTGAATGGTTTGGGATTAGATAAATTTCAACTTGCTTTTGTATATTTAGCTTTATCTGTAGCTTTATCTTTCCATGCTAGTACATGGAAAGATACGAACATGATTGATATTAATAGATGGCATAATGAGATGAAATATTGTTTAATAATGGAAAAGATTACATATGTTTCACGTGATAATTATAGTTTTTTTATTAATAAGTGGTTGTTATATTCAGAATATTTACATTTTGATTTACATTGATCAGATCTTAATATGTATGCTTAATATTTTCTTTTCTTTATGGCTCTCCTTAGGAGGGTTGGCTGAAGGGGGGGGGAGGTTCTTTTTTTCTTCTTTCTTTTCTTTTTATATATACAAAATATAACGTTTATGTTTTTGTTTATTGTTATATATGTTACTTACTATCTGTATTTTGAATGAATAAATAAAGTTTAAAAAAAAAAGCAGTTACAGACCATTTCATCCGACGAGCCTGTGATGTCTAATTACATCCAATTAACCTACAACCTCTGGTACGTCTCGAAAAGTGGGAGGAAACCAGAGCCCCCAGGGAAAACCCATGCATGCATGGGGAGAATGTACAAACTCCTTACAGACAGCGCTGGATTCGAACCATAGTCCCGATCGCTGCTGCTGCAATGGTGTTGCTCTAACTGAAACTTTGGACTTTTTTTGCAATTATCTAAAAGTGTTTTTCCCATCACCTTGAAGCTTAAAGTTATTTACTAATTGATCAAATTAGGTTAAAATGACCAGCCATTTTTTTCCTTTTCCAAGAATGCTCAAGAGCAAGGCCTTGTGTTTTCAAGTCATACAGCGTGAAAACAGGCCCTTTGGCCCAACTTGCTCAGACCGACCAATAAGTTCCATCCACACTTGTTCCATTTGCCTGCATTTGGCCCAAGTCCCTCTCAACCTATCCTAACATGTATCTGTACAAATATTTCTTAAACATTGCAATAGTATCTGCCACAACTACTTTCTTCCGTCAACTTGTTCCAAACCAATCCCTCAGATTTGCCATTGAACCTCTTCCCCTTCACTCCGAGGCTCTGTCCTCAGGCCTTCATTCTGTTTACTGAAGGTTTGAGTCACTCCTGATTGACTCAATTAGTCACTCACTCTTTCCAGTGTTCTGTAGTGGAATATCCTATCAAATCTCAACCAGCCTACTGTGGAAAGTAAATACTGATTGCTAAATCTCAGTCTGGTTTGGTAACTCAGTGCCCAAGAATGCATAAAGCTGCAGAAATTTACAAGCCTACCCAAGTCCCTCAAGGGCACGGAACTCTCATCCATTGCAATAATCTTTGTGAGGCACTGCCTCGAGAGGTCTTCTCACATAATAAAAGTGCCATGTCACCCTGGTGACATTGTTAATCACTACTCATTTTAGACAGCAGGTACAGAAGCCTGAGGTCCAGCGCCTCCATGATCAAGAACAGTTTTGATGCAATGACTTACAGGCTCTTGAACCTCTCTACTACACTAACCCTAAGCATAAACCACCTAGGACCAAAGTCCACACAACTGAAACACCAGTAAAAATGCAATGCTGGAGAAACTCAGCAGGTCAAGCAGTAACCTTTATATAGCAAAGATAAAATATACATTACCAATGTTTCGGCCTAGTTGTTTTCTTGCACTAACTGCATATTGTACTGACAATAACCACACCAGCAGTGCGAGTATAAGACAGCTTTAATAAACTAATATGTACACTAAGAGGTCTTGTCTCTCTGCAAGACAAACCTGGAAGGCTTGACTGTAGCTCTGGACTGCTTTATATACAAGGTCACTGGGATGACCCCTGGTGACCTAGTGGTGTAATTGCATATCACCACATTCACCCCCCCCCCTTAAAAAATTGTTATTCCCCCCACCCCCCCCCACCCCCCCCGTCCTCCTTCCCTTGTTTGTAAGTTCGAAAGTCCAAAATTTTTTGTGGCTTCCGTTGCCTTCTGGACCTCCTCGGTAGTGGTATAGGGGTGGGGAGTGCGGTCTGCCTTTCGGCCTTTCTTGGTGGAGGTGTGGGAGTGAGAAGTACTAGATGGCCATGTGGGCTGGGGATCCTCTTGTATGGAATTAGGTCCTGCCATCAAGTCTAGGGTGGTGATATTTTGTGGGACGAATGTACCCAGGGTCCTGATTTCGAGGGTGGTCTAGTCCTCTGGGGTGACTCGATGGACGATTGTTCTGGTGACTGCTGCTGCACTCCTTGTTGATCCGTAGACATCTGTGTTTCCTCCACGTTGTTCACACATCCAGCTGACGCGAGATCCCTGGTGGCCACTGAGTCTTCTCTTCCATCTGGGAATGTGACGAAGGCGTACTGAGGGTTCGCGTGCCTCAACTCCACTTGATCCACCAGCAGGTCCGCTTTGTGGTGTCTGCAGAGCTTCCGGAGGAGAACAGGTCCCGGTGTCATCATCCATTTAGGCAGCAATGTGCCCGTCGTTGCTTTCCTTGTGAAAGAAAAGATAGGGTCATATTAGTGGCAGTACACAACAAAGAACATATAGAGTGTAGGGCTTCTGTCAACACTTCTTGCCATCTAGTAACAGGCAGGTCTTTTGATTTAAAGACAAGAGGACCGTTTTCCAGGTAGTGGCATTTTCCCTTTCAACTTGTCTATTCCCCCTGGGATTGTAACTTGTAGGGCGGCTGGTAGCAATCCCTCTCTTGTGCAGGTACTACTGTACTTCTGTGCTCATGAATGTAGCACCCCTGTCTGTGTGTATGTAGTTCGGGTACCCAAATATGCTGAAGATGGGTTGGAGGCATTTTATAACAGTGGCTGCTGATACATCAGAACACGGGATTGCGAAGGGGAAACGGGAATATTCATCTATCACGTTTGGGAAATAGACATTTCTATTATTGAACGGGAGCGGGCCTTTAAAATCAAGGCTGAGGCACTCAAAAGGTTTAGATGCTTTTATCAGGGTGGCTTTGTCAGGCCGGTAAAATACTCATTGCCTCATGGTAGGACCTGGTATCCTGTGTAAGGGAGTAAGGGTGGTCTCCCAGCTGTGCTAACAGCAGCATTAATAGCTCTCTATCCGATGCCTCAGCACCCTCCACGTAATACATAAAGCATCTCTGCCAGAGGCTGAAGTGCGTGCCGGCTCCGGGATTTCTGGGGTCGAGCTCCAGCCTGTCTGGCCGCAGCACATGGCTAAGCCTCAGTCTCTGGTCCCTTAGGTGTAGCAAGGGCAGACCCTGGGGTACTGGGAGCTGCTGTTAGAGCCTCTGTGGGGCTTGTGTCTGCTGGAGGAGTAACCTGGGTGTTCAAAGTCTCTGACTTTGGGACATTTGCAGTTGGCTTAGAGGGGATCCCAGCTGTAGAGTCTGTGGAACTGGGGAAACTGCTGCTGGGGGAGTGACGGTAGCGGTGTTTGCTTTCCCTGGCTCTGGAGTGGTCGGGAATTCTGCACATACGTGGCGATCGGGAGCATGACTTGTGGATATCCTTCCAACTGCGCATGTAGTGGCCCCTTTCTGAGTGGACCGGGGTATAGGGTCGGCGGCGCCTGTAATGGCGAACCTACGGGCAAGCAGGGCTCTTGGCCAATTCTTACCTGCCCTATCGTACTTCTGTGATCTTCCCTGCATTCCACCACGATTCCAGTACAGCAGTCCCTTGCCATCTCTGTCCTTGGATGCATGTGCGTGCTTGTTGTCCCTGGATTCCATTCCTCAGGAAGAGCCTCCAGGTGGTTGGGAATGTGCATTGGAGCAGAAGCAGCTTCCATCCTAGTAGCTATGATATTAGTTTATTAAATTGTACTGACAATAACCACACCAGCAGTTCAAGTATAAGACAGCTTTATTAAACTAATATGTACACTAAGAGGTCTTGTCTCTCTGCAAGGCAAACCTGGAAGGCTGGACTAGCTCTGGACTGCTTTAAATACAAGGTCACCGGGATGATCCCTGGTGACCTAGTGGTGTAATTACATATCACCACACCTTATTATATTTATTTGTAGCAAGAATTTTGGTGCATTTGCACTTTGTATTTGTGTATGTGACAATAAACTCACATTGAAGGAGAATGACTTCTGTGGTTTTTGTTTCCAAATCATGGTGGAATTGAGTTTGCTTCCTGCCCAATGATTGAGTTATATGTTTTACCGGGCAGCCCAGTTAGGTAAGCCATTCAAGATGACTGTCTCCTCCTCGGCCCCTGCAATGCTGCTTTTGTTGCCAAAGGAAAATCTGAATGAGCTTTGAGCAGATCGCGGGGGTGGCTGTTTCAAAGTCCCCACGCAAACACAATCAAGCTGAATGAAATTCTCCTTTACCGTTAAGATCCTGCAAAGCATGGAAAGTTGGTTACACAGTACCTTTGGGCAGCTTCAGGCTGTATTCTTGATCTATGTAATATCTGCCCTATTATTGACGAGGCTTTAGTGATCATTCATTATGGTAATAAGTGGCTGGCAATTCTTTACCTTGTAAAATTTTTCATTCTGTGACACAAAGCAATTTAAAAAATGATGGTAGTGGTATTCTGGAACTGCACCTTAGAGCCCTAGTGGGTGTAGTTTCTGTGCATTCACTGGCTGTCAAGAATCTGCTGTGACCCTCAAACTACAAAGTCTCTCTGCACATTTGAAATGTTGATGCAGGCCTTAACTGTTAGGTTGGTGCCCAGCTTCAACATGTGTGACAGGGGGTCTGCTTATCCGGTCTGCAGCCACATTCCGAGGGTTAGCCTTTTTTCAGATAAATATATTTAAAGTAACCTAGCAAATGTCACTTTCACCCACCTTCTGCCCCATTTCACCCCATCAAAGTTTTATGGGCCACATCTCCATCACCCAGACTTCTTGACGCTGCCCCGGGTGAAAGCCCACTGCCTTCAGGCATGATCCACCTCCCACTCTCCTCCCACAACCTCTCTGCACCAAAGTCCAGTCCTCCTTAACTCTCGCCATTTGTACACCAGCAATGAAATTCCGGAAAGGCTTCACACAAAAGTGGCATGATCTCCCAGTCTGCCCTGCTTTCATGCACTTTCAGACCAAAACATAAGGAATACTATCTATTTGTAGCAGCGTTTCTTAATCATATCTTTGTCTTTACATTTATTTCAGCTCCTGATCTCATCAAACTGGATAAATGAGGAAGTAATAACTGCACTCAATAGGTATGAAATATTTAATTTTTGTTGAAATGTATGCCTGTAAATAATTTTGCTTGGTGACAAACTATAACTGAGAATGATGGAGGAGTTTGCAAACCTAATTTGTGAAGTAGTGAATTCATTTCGGTGGAACAACTAATCAGTCACCCATCAGTGTGGGCTTTGGCCCTTTAGCATTGGCAGCCACGTGGCACAAGTGTCACACACTGGAAGATAAATAATAAAATGCAGATTGAACTCTGACCTGTGAAGCTGCATGACAATAATTTGCCAGATGATTGGAATTGGCCTGTGGCTGTTTTTCTGGAATTGAAGTAACATCACTGAACACTGCAAGCAAGTTCTGTCTCCTTTGTCTGGAATCAAGGGATGTATGGATGGCACTGAGATACATTGCTCATGGTCGATGAATGGAGGAGCATACTGGAAAGAGGAGTTGGCTGACTCCTGCACTTATATTTGATGTAATCTAACTGTGCCTGTAGTTTGGAATCATTTTGGATAGCCATTGGTGCTGTAGACCCAGCGCCTTTGATATGTTATTGACTAATGCCACAGCTTCTTGAGTGGCTGAAACAGAAACTTCAGTAGATACAAACTCAAGCTGCTGTTGTATAATTCCTGCCTCTTGGACTTTTTCTCTCTCTCATCCCTGACTTTCCCCATTTCAAAGCAACATATGCATAGCTTCATGGACATTTTCCACACACTGGTTCAAAGTAATTGATCCTCAGTGTTTCCTCTGACTTGTAGCTCATCAAGGTTTCTCCTGCAGCATGAACAAATGGACCAGTAGTCAACACTCCCAAGCCACTAGGAGTGCATGCATCACACAAGCATTGCGAGATTGAACATCTCGGTGGAAATTTCACTCACTGTAAATGTAACTTGTCTGAGTATCCATCGAGTCTGCTTTGTGTTGTCTGAGCCTTGTTAAGTACATTAATCCAATGCAGAGATTTTTCTGTGAATGTCAACAACCATAAAGTCGTAATAATAATTGACATAACAAGTGGTGGTGGTCAGTGTTACTGGTGACCTTGACTTTTTGTGCACTCCCCACTTCTTTAATGATTGACAGTCTTGGTTTCACCCATATCTGTCTCAATCACGCAGATCCATCTCTTAAATTTGCCCCATTACATCCCTCTCCCACAATATACGGTACTCTAAACACTATTTTCTGCACTCAAGTCATCTCACTTGTCAAGATGCAAATAATTGTCAGAAGATGTTGTATGGAAGTACGTGTGGTGTTAAAGGCACAGTAAAAATTTCTGGTGGAACTTTGCAATCCGCTCCGATCAATTTTTGTTGCACACCTCAGCCCCTCCAAAGCAGATGCTCCATACCAAGTAGACAGATCTGACTGTTCAGGAGATGGCACACTGAAACTAGATGCAGATGTTGATTAGTCTGGTGACCGATTGTGTGTCCGAACAGAAGTCAGTGGTGTCGTCCAGCACTGCAGAGACTTGAGTGTGTAGGCTCTTTTATAATGAGGGACAAAATAAACGATTGTGAAGACAGATATTCTGTGTCTTTAAATCGTTTCACTTACTCCATAAAAGGTCTGAAGGAGGATTAACTGGTCGAACTTGTTCCATCTTCTTTCCACCTTCATGGGGTAGACTTAGAGGTGGAGCGAAGTTGCTCCACCTCCTCTGTAAAAGGATTCCTGCTGAATGTGGCTCCAAAGGGGAGGGCTGATTACATTGCGATGATGCCGTCAGCCTGCGAAGTGTGCAAATTTTAAAGAACGCATATGGACAAAAAAAGGTGATTACATTGTGCGAAATATCCGCCTGAGTCCTAAGACTGCTTGCACAGATTTCCACTAGCGCTCATACCTGGTCTTCGGTCGCCATTTTCAGCAAAGCTGGCTTTCCCTTCCCGACACATATGTTTGGCGTCACGGTGGCAGGCAACGCTACTGCACTTTTCACCCTGCCTCTTTCAGCTTTGGAAGCCAGTTCGCGAATCACCCCTGGATGAAAGCTCCACGTGATCTGCATTTTGGTCATCAGCATTAAGGGTAAATTCACCTATTAAAAAAAAAAATGAGCA
The DNA here is from genome assembly GCF_036971445.1 of Narcine bancroftii. Lineage (NCBI taxonomy): Eukaryota > Metazoa > Chordata > Chondrichthyes > Torpediniformes > Narcinidae > Narcine > Narcine bancroftii. Next base: position 37,405,027 of record NC_091476.1, on the reverse strand, counting down.
AGGTGATCATGTGTAGCGGCAGCTACACTGCTACTGAAAGAACACACAACCAGACGGGTTGAGCTCAGTGAGCAGAACTGATTTATTGCAGGATGCTGGGCTGGACTTATACTCCCAGCCCGGACCTGGCTGAGAACCGAGCTGGGGGACGCTGATGTCACCCGGGCGTCACATGGTCCCCTGGCGCGGGCTTCTGAGCCCTGTGCTGAGAAGGAGAAATCCCCAATGGTGCCATTTTGGCCGGCTGCTCCGCCGCGTGGATTACAAGCGGGGCCGGTTTACCATCCTAGTGGTGTGCTGCCACACATGCACCTTTTGTGTATAAAAACCCTTGTAATGCAACGTGAGGCTGGTGAGGTGAGGCGAGGAATGGTGGAGATGATACAGTAAACTAAGGTGAATGCTTTTTCTTGCCATTCTACTTGTGGGCTGGATGTCATTTTTCTTAATTTTTACATAAAACTAGAAGTTGGATATTGGTGATAAATTATAAATTATAAAAATTAACATTTTCACTAATATTTGATAATCCAAGTTTGTTAGGACCTGTTTACTGGCTTAAGGGGAGTGCTGCGCCACCCAATTTTACTTGCTTGAGGGTGTCTGTCAAGGCCTTGGCAACTTCACTGATTTTTGATTATTTCTGATTGTTTCTCTTTTTTGTGAAATATGATTGGTTTTCTGTAGTGTGATGACAAGTCCAATTATAAATCAGAAAATAGTGAAAACAATTACTGACATTATATTTTTATAAAGAGCTACAAAAGTCGAACTTAGCTTGTGGTGTGACCCATTGGGTTGGTGTTTTTAATCTAGAGAACATGTATTTGTATTTCACACTCCATTGTTAAAATTGTCAAACACAATATATTTCCAACCAGTTCAGTGGTCACATGACAATTGGAATGCTTCAGGATTGTGAGCTGTGAGTAACCTTTCAATAACTCCACTGCGCGTCAGCTCCCACCGCCTCTCATTTCTTCCTCCTCCCTGTGGGGTGAGCAAAGCAATATCCAGTGTCATTGATGCACCATCAATAATTTCAAAGACTAGAAGTTGTAGAGAAACTGATAGGCTTTTATTTACCATGGAATGAATGTCCATCCATGCTGGACAACTGCCCTGGACTGAGGAGGGGGCTGTGGCACAGTCACATTTATTCAGGGGTCGGTGGGAGGAACCTCAGGCACAGTCAGCAAAGGGTGCGTCCTAGCACTTCCAAACATGTACACAATGGTTTACCACAGTTGCCCAAGTATCTGCCCAATGATGAGAAACATTGAGGTTGGACTAAGGACACAAGTTCACAAAATATGCATAAAGCTTTGTTGAAAACATTTGAGAGACACTTTCAGTTGTATAAATAAGCTTTGTTGCTTTCATTGAATGCATTGTTGTCTCTCAGTGGGAAAGCAACCATTTGTGTTCTCGCGTGCATATAAATTTCCACCTTCTCTCTAGGGAGAGCAGTGGAAATGGCCCTGGTGTCCAGACTAAAATTTAAATCTGACTCAAAATTACAGAGCGAGTGTGTGTGTGTATACTAGTCATTTTCACATTTGTGCCTGCCATTTATTGTGAAACTAGCTGCAGGGTTCCTAATTTAAAAAAAAGGATTTAATTATTTGTGAAGTGTTTTGCTCTGTTAGGTAAAGCCTACTTATCCAGAATTACTACTTCTTCAAACTGGGAGGGGTGGGGGGGGGGGGCGTGGGTAAGAACTGGTCCAATTTAACATAGTTCTCAGCCCCACCTCTTGCATTTTTGTCCACAACCTCTTCCTGAGATCGGCTTTCAATTGTTCTCACATCAAATATGATGCTAGATGCTATTGCTACGTGTGTTCTATACACCCTCTGCGCTCAGTTTTCTGAAGGGACCATACGACCATACCTCCATACGACCCTCCCTATCCCCACCAACATTACCTTTGGTACTGCAATTTCAGTCATCCTTCATTTGAGTGTTCATTTCCCCCCCGCCCCCCCTTCCTCAAACCTATTTCAGATGTTATTCCCTGTTTTGCATTTCTACCTTCACTGATGCATGTTCACCACCCTTTTGACCACTTAATTACCCGTCTCTTCTGATCTCAACCTTGTCACAGGAGGAGATAAGAGGGAATTTGCCCAACATTCATAGAACATTACAGCACAGAAACCAACCTCTTGGGCCCTTCTAGGGTGTGCTGAAGAGGCCTGTTTCTGTGGGGTAATGTTCTATTCAGTGCTGGATTGTAAGATGTTTCTTTCAATGTTTTCCCTCTCTTCCCCTTTGCGAATTATGTCTAAATATTTCCATTTCTGATGAAGTATAATGTCAATATATTGGCTTTATTCCTAACTCCACAGATACTGTGTCACCAGTCACTGAGTGTTTCCAGCATTTTCTGCTTTTTGCATTTCTATCATCTCAAGCTTTTTATATATATATATATATATATATATATATATATATAATATATATATATAATATACTACCAGCCCCTCCCACATCTCCATCGGGCACACAGAACTAAAAACGGTCAACCAGTTTATCTACTTCGGCTGCATCTATTTCATCTGATGCAAGGCTCGACAAAGAGATAGACAACAGACTCGCCAAGGCAAATAGTGCCTTTGGAAGACTACATAAAAGAGTCTGGAAAAACAACCACCTGAAGAAACAGACAAAGATCAGCGTGTACAGAGCCGTTGTCATACCCACGCTCTTGTTCGGCTCCGAATCATGGGTCCTCTACCGGCATCACCTACGGCTCCTAGAACGCTTCCATCAGCGCTGTCTCCGCTCCATCCTCAACATTCATTGGAATGACTTCGTCACCAACATCGAAGTACTCAAGCTGGCAGAGTCCACAAGAATCGAATCCACGCTGCTGAAGACCCAGCTGCACTGGGTGGGTCACGTCTCCAGAATGGAGGACTATCGCCTTCCCAAGATCGTGTTCTATGGCGCGCTCTCCACTGGCCACCGTGACAGAGGTGCACCAAAGAAGAGGTACAAGGACTACTTAAAGAAATCTCTTGGTGTCTGCCACATAGACCACCGCCAGTGGGCTGATATCGCCTCCAACCGTGCATCTTGGCGCCTCATAGTTTGGCGGGCAGCAACCTCCTTTGAAGAAGACCGCAGAGCCCACCTCACTGACAAAAGACAAAGGAGGAAAAACCTAACACCCACCCCCAACCAACCAATTTTCCCTTGCAACCGCTGCAACGTGCCTGCCTGTCCCGCATCGGACTTGTCAGTCACCAATGAGCCTGCAGCAGACGTGGACATACCCCTCCATAAATCTTTGTCCGCGAAGCCAAGCCAAAGAAAGAAAGATATATATATATATATTATATTATCAGTGCTCTCATTACAATAGTGCTGAACACCCAAAGCAATGGTATTGTACTGTGCTAGCAAAGATTTAACATGTCTATTTTTACTGCTTTAATTTTCCCATGAGTGAATAGTGCATTTGTACACGTACTGATGTCCATCCACCAGCTGATCTCTTTAAGAATTTCTGTTCAAATAGTACATTATCTTTGTGAAATGATTGACGTTGGTTCTGTCAGTAGTGAATCAGTGTAACTGCTTTTCTCTCTTGGTAAGAAAATAGTGAGTTCATGTCCCACTCCAGAAACTGATCATAATCCATATGGAGAGTTCATGAGGCTAAACACAAATGTTCTAGAGAGATATAAATGTCAAAGGTATCTGTTCTTGTATCCCAACAAGTATTTCATTGAGCATGTATTCGACTCTCTCCAATTGGTTGTCCACCTCTGTGACAGTGGAAAAGTGACTCTTCTCAAAGTAATAAATAATGTCCATGTATCTACAATCCCTTCCTCTTATAATGCCTTTCTTTCTGCATTGTTCAGTTGGACAGTACTGCATCTGTCAGGTTCTAGAAATGTGCACCCCATTGTAGCACCCATTCACTTCTCTTCCTACTTTCGAACTGTGACGTGTTCCCTGACAACGTCATCATGGCTCCCACCACTTGTCATCATCCAGAAGATGCTTTAGTTTCAAATGTGGACAGAGAGACCTCGGGTCCCAACACCAGCACTCTCAACCTCTCCACTCTCGGTCAATTGTCGATCCATTTGTGCTGGATCATCAGAAATTTCCTCCAATTAAATACTGGGAGGACTGAAGCCATTTCAGCACATTTCTCTCTTTATTGCCATTTCTGACAAGTGTCTGAAACTAAGCTACACTGTTCGAATCTAGTCATCTTTAACTCTGAGCTGAATTTTGGATTGTAAATCCACCCTCTTTCCATCACTTATTTCCACTTCCAGTAATGATTTGACTTCAACTCACCTGGTTTTGAAGTCTTGACCATGTCTAATGCTCCATTTTTCCAGCCTTGGCCTGATGTCTACTGTATTCTTCCCTCTATGACTTGATTGATGGTTTGATTGCTAGATCCATATTTGGTATCAAGCCTTGTTCATCTGTGATTGCAAGCACGATGATCTCACAAGCTTACAAACCCCCCATGCCCCTTTCTTTGCTTTATTTGTAATGTCATTTGTCTGAAACTCTAACCACACTTGAGAATTCTTGTGTAATTCCCTCTTTGATTGATGGCCATGTCCTCAGCTGTTCAGGCTGAGAGCCCAGGGAGTGCCTCCTGAACGCTTCTATCTCACCTCTTTTTAATCATTTAAGATTCTCCTCAAAGCCAACCTCCATGAATAGGATAAAGATAGAAAGTGCTTAAAATATTGAGCAGGTCAGGCAGTTTATTTGCACTCACCCTATCAGAGATGTTCCTTTTCTTCGACACATCCTGCCCCCACCTTCTCTCCGACTGAAAGCTATCCATTTCTGAGGAGGGCTCCCACCCAAAATGTTAACTGGTAGCCTTTTCACAGATGCTATCTAAAATGCTACATATTTCTTGCACTTTTTATTGTTCCAGCCAGTGGTGCTTTGGACCTTCATTAAGAATTTTTTGATTAAAGTTTTGAGTGTCTGCCAAAATACTTCTCCCATCAACATTGCAGTGCACATTAATGACCATTTTAATCTTTGGTTGACTAGAGATGCTTTATAAGTGCAAGTTTTTTTCTTTAATTTGGAACCAGGATCTTTGATCCACAATTGGAACTTACCCCATGCACATTGACTGTACACTTCTGTTGACATCTGTGTGCATATTCATGATTTTATGTTTATTATTTATTGCAATCTATTGTTTCCATTGAATATCCCTTTGGCTGTCTTACAAATATTGTGACTGATATTGAAGCTGATAAAGAGAGGAGATTTACACACTATTGTACTTAATGTTGGTGGTTGGGTTCAATAATAATTGATGCTTGGTCTAGTGTGCAATGAAACCTGATAATCTGCAAACAAAATTCATTCCTGCCCTGGGAGCCTTCCATGGCGAGATGCTGCGACATTGCTAATAAGCCAGGCCCTGGCTAATTGGGAATGCAAAACCAGCTCATTGTTCCTGACAAAATTAAATGGCGAAGGAATAATGTTGAGGGTAAAGTGTGTGACTGTGTACACACCACATGTATGGCGGACCAGCATGGAAAGGGGACATTCCAAACACCATGCTTATGTTGAACATCAATATTTTTCAAGCCCTTTAAAAAAAAATTCTCCCCACATTCTTTCAATCACCCGGAATCTATTGCTCACCTTGGAATGTGGGAGGAAACTGGAGAAACTCCACCTATGGTCACAAATGAACCCAGATTACAGTTACATTATGTGAATTTTAACCTTTTAAACCATTTTTTGATACAATGGCAAAACAGAAAAGCAGGACTTTTGAAAATTGTCACCGAGCATCATACCCTTGATCCATGAATAGTGCTTGGCTCATCAAATTCTGCATGCATGTGAGGTAGTGTTTCTGGATTGTGTGTGTGTCTGGGTGCCTTCTACCTAAATGAGGAGATGTGAATACAGCGTTGTCTGTCACATCCCTGGGTCAGCAGCAGTGTTGTCAGTATACTGGGAAGCCAGTGCTCATTCTGAGAACTGGTTTATGGAATGTTCTGGCAGCGTACTAAAGAGGCATGAAGCAATAAAAACCAAGTAAAAACTAATGCAAGAAAAACTCTTGAGTACTCACTGATAAAAGGCAAATTCAGGTTATTTTGCAGGCGACAGATTAATTTTCTTTTACAAAATTAAGTTTTTTTATTCTGTGGAAAATCTGCATAGTTTATAGAAACAACAGCAAATCTTCACACATTTAAAATAGAGACTTTGGATGCAACAATACCATTCCCATTTCACTTCTATTTTGAACCTTATGCACATGGTTTGGTTGGATGACAATGCACAGCCCATTACCCTTAGAACCTATTCAAAAGCAGCATTTCCTTGATGCGGTTCCCAGCATGAAACCCTTGACTTTGAAACAAGTAATTCAGCAAGACTAGGCCACGGAAGAACAACAGGTACAAGGCACACCCCAGTTCTTCTCTCCCAGTGAGTTGGTCTCTTAGCAGCAATAAATGTCTGTTGTTTTGTGCCCTGGAGACATCTGGGTTTAGGATGAAGCAAGGCAGATACCAGTGCCTCTCTCGACAAGCCTACGTGTCCAAAGGAGTCCCCTATGGAAAGGTGGCTGATGGTTTCTTTCCATCTTTAGCCTTGAGGGCCAGCTGATGGGAACACTAATGTTCTGTACATATGAGAGAGGCTACAGAGCAATTTAGATTTCATTTTGGAGGTTGTGGAAAATATTTTGTCAAATGGCATCAAAACAAAAAAGTAATTTGAATTATGAGTTTGGGACCTGGGCATTGATGGTAAGGCCAGTATTTATTTTTTTTTATCCATCATGACCCTTGAGAAGGAAATATTGAGTGTCCCTCTTAGGCTTCTTGGCCCATCAATCCTCTGACAGTTTTCAGACAGTACCATCAATCCCACTCCCCCATTTATTTCCCTGGAAACTTATTTCTAACACACTCCCAATGACAGGCCTCTCACTAAACACCATCATTAGGAATAGTTGCTATCAATTGCATTCTAGAAATGTGGGAAAAAAATTGGAGTAGCCCAGGAGAAATCCACACAGCCACTGTGAGAATATGCAAACTTTCAGACAGACAAGTGAAGTGGCATTAAACCCAAGTCCCTCAGGCCGTGTGACAGCAGCACCTAATTTGGAATTTAGAAAGGAAGAGCTTACAATTCTATTATGTTTTTCTTTTCCACAGAAGATCCCAAGTGTTTTGAACAGCTGATATTTTTCAGATAATTTGCAAAATTGAAAGATATGGACAAGGTGTTGTATTCTAGTGATTCTTCTTTTTCTTTGGCTTGGCTTCGCGGACGAAGATTTATGGAGGGGGTAAAAGTCCACGTCAGCTGCAGGCTCGTTTGTGGCTGACAAGTCTGATGCGGGACAGGCAGACACGGTTGCAGCGGCTGCAGGGGAAAATTGGTTGGTTGGGGTTGGGTGTTGGGTTTTTCCTCCTTTGCCTTTTGTCAGTGAGGTGGGCTCTGTGGTCTTCTTCAAAGGAGGTTGCTGCCCGCCAAACTGTGAGGCGCCAAGATGCACGGTTGGAGGCGATATCAGCCCACTGGCGGTGGTCAATGTGGCAGGCACCAAGAGATTTCTTTAGGCAGTCCTTGTACCTTTTCTTTGGTGCACCTCTGTCACGGTGGCCAGTGGAGAGCTCGCCATATAACACGATCTTGGGAAGGCGATGGTCCTCCATTCTGGAGACGAGACCCATCCAGCGCACCTGGATCTTCAGCAGCGTGGACTCGATGCTGTCGACCTCTGCCATCTCGAGTACTTCGACGTTAGGGATGAAAGCGCTCCAATGGATGTTGAGGATGGAGCGGAGACAATGCTGGTGGAAGCGTTCTAGGAGCCGTAGGTGATGCCGGTAGAGGACCCATGATTCGGAGCCGAACAGGAGTGTGGGTATGACAACGGCTCTGTATACGCTTATCTTTGTGAGGTTTTTCAGTTGGTTGTTTTTCCAGACTCTTTTGTGTAGTCTTCCAAAGGCGCTATTTGCCTTGGCGAGTCTGTTGTCTATCTCATTGTCGATCCTTGCATCTGATGAATTGGTGCAGCCGAGATAGGTAAACTGGTTGACCGTTTTGAGTTTTGTGTGCCCGATGGAGATGTTGGGGGGGCTGGTAGTCATGGTGGGGAGCTGGCTGATGGAGGACCTCAGTTTTCTTCAGGCTGACTTCCAGGCCAAACATTTTGGCAGTTTCCGCAAAGCAGGACGTCAAGCGCTGAAGAGCTGGCTCTGAATGGCAACAAAATACATACAAGATGTTGTAATCCCAAGGTTACTTTGAGTCAAGGGTTGTACTTGAGTACGTGAGACAAGGTGCAGACAAGATGTTGTACTCTTGCAGTTACTTTGAGACAAGGTGGTTGAGTGGTTAGTTACAAGATATGACCATCACATGAAGGAAATGTCACTAACAGTCACCATCATCTTGAAATGAGTCTGCCACATTGACCTGATCTCCCACCCCCCCCAACAATTATTTTTAATGTGCCCCAACTGGTTATCAGAAATTCAGATTACATTGGGGCACCAGTGGTTGTGACAGGCTCCCTTATCTTCAGGGGCCCCCAGGGTTCAGCCTGCTCAGCTTAATGGTTAATCTGTACTGACATAAATTTCAGGGGAAAGATTTGAAAAGGTCTTGAGAGGCACCTTCTCAGAGAGGGTGGAGGGTAGAATTGTAACGGACAAGAAAGGGTTAGAGGGAATACAGACAAATGGGAGTAGCTTAGTCGGCAAGGACATGCTGATTCCATGCTATACAGCTCCACATCTCTAATTGGTCTGTGTCTTCATTTTATTCACAATTACTTTCGATGGCAATCTGAGTCTGCTGCGAGGAGCCAGGAAAACAAAATCTTTGTTTGTGTGCGCGTGCGCGTGTGCACGGTGTGGGGCGGGGGAAGGGAGGTCCTGCCTGCTGTGTGCAGGAGAGGGTTCTGGTGATGTTCAGGCAACTTCCCTCTGCTCCTTAATCATTGTTTCCATAGATACTGATCACAAGGGACATCTTTCCCATTAATGAGGACACGTGATGGCAAATTGCTTATGAAGAGAATCAGACTGCTCTGTATGGCCGAGACATAACTTAACTGGATAAGGGCAAGGCAGCACAGAGGCAGATGGACTTTGTGTTTTGGATTCTGTCAAAGATTCAAAAGTTCTTTTTATTGTCACATAATAATACATTAAAAATTTAATATGCATAATATACTTAAACTTTTGTCTGCTGTAAGGCAAACGGAATCGCCGTGAACACTGACCTGCACCCCTAACAATAAGAGAAAGAGAAGCAAATAAAGAATCCCATCAGAAACACTGAGTGTTCGTGGATTTGCCTCCAGTGCTCCCGTAGCCTCTGCAACTGCACGGACTGCAGTTCAAACCAGCGTCAACCCAAGCATCCGACACAGTGAGGAAGCCTTCAGCAGCTGAGGCCCCTTTGGACCCTTTCACATCCCAGTTCTGGTCCCAGTTTCTGCGAGCCAGTAGCCAGCAGCTCGCAGCCTGAGTAGGTCCTTCGACTGCTAGTCATCAACAGTCCACAGACTGTGATGGTCCCTCAGCTGGTGAGCCCCTTGCTGATCCACTGCCATTGGTCATCCTCCCACTAGGGCCGTCTCCCATGCTTTTCTTTCCCAACAAAATGTGTTCTCCCCATTTCTGGTGCCTTGTACGGTTCATTGTTCCTCCAGAGTCTGCAACCATAAGCACTGACACCTTGGGCACAAACCCTGTGGTTGCAGGATTTAAAAAAATTTGGTTCCTTTAACAGGCTGTTTAAAGCAGATGGTATTATAACCAGGCTGTAGGACCCTGCAGAGTATCTCCACAGTGACTGTTTTCTTCTCCAGGGGAGATGGTTCGGAGCCTATGCCCATCAATCCGTCATGGTCTCCTGAATCTTCCTTCAGGAGTGTTGGGATGGAATTCTTGACAACTTCTGAATTTGATGAGGCAGGCCTTATAGTTTATTACATAGGGTGGTACAGTTAGCATAGCAGTTAGCGCAATGCTATTACTACACCAGTTACCCAAGTTCAAATCCAGCGTTGTCTGCAATATGTTCTCCCCGTGACCACATGGGTTTCCTCCAGGTGCTCTGGTTTCCTCCAATATTCCAAGGCTGTACAGTTTAGCAGGTTAATTGTCACATGGGTGAATGTAGATAGCCCGGCTTTGTGGAAGAGGCTGTGACCGTGCTGTCACTCTTAAGTTTAAAAAGAAAATCTCCCTCTAAATTCTGCACCGGCCATGTCATTAGTGACCTGATTAGTCATAAATATTAAACACAGCAAAAAAACTATGAAATTCTGGGCACTTCTGTTCAGATCTGAAGTTTTGCTTAAGTGCAACCATTTCTAAAGGAGAGGGCTTTGTGTCCAAATTAATCGCCTTACCAATGCCTGGTGGTCTGGCCAACCTATCCTCTTACAGTCTGTAAGGAGTTTGTACGTTCTCCCCGTGTCTGCACAGGTTTTCCATGGGGGCTCTGATTTTCTCCCACCATTTGAAACATAGGTTAACTAGATGTGATTGGGTGTCATGGGCTCATGAACCAAAAGGGCCTGTTACCGTGCTGTATATCTAAATTTAAAAAAAATATAAAATTTAAAAGCTGTTCTCATGGATTAAAGTCAATTTTTAAAAAAAAAAGGCACTTTATTGCAAATTTCACAGGTGGCATGGTGAAATATGAGTTTGTCTCCCTGGATTGTTGGCCCAGGTTGCTGATCACCGTTCCACCGCCATTTGCAAAAGAATTGTTCTGGCTCCTTTGTGCAAATGAAGTGGGATATGTTCAGTTATGTTAAACAACATTCTAAATGCAATTTGGCATAATTGGCATGCAAATTTTCTATGAATTAGGGCCTATGTTGGAAGATTGAATCTTGCTTCAGCATTGGTTAAAGGAAGCTAGACTGCCCATTCACACTCTTCAAGTCTGAGGTAGCTTTCTCTAAAAATGTCTCCAGTTTCGGATGCCTAATCATCCCACTGCAGCCCTCTGCTGTCTTATTAGAATTCTCCTGATCCATTATCTAACTAGCCTCTCCCACCCACCCCCATCTCCAACCTCTGGTTTCTTTCCCCATTCTGACCTCCCATTCTCTTTCCATTTCCCTCTGTGATATGCCTACCCTATCACACCACCAAAATCTACCAAATTTCCATTTCTTGTACCTCCTTCTCCTTCTTCCTGCCCTTCTCACCTGCATTCTGCCACCCCACCCTTTGCTTTGAGTGGAGGCTCAGGTTCAGCTCAACAATTCCACAGACCCAGAATGGGTGAAATAGGTGAAGATTGAATAGGTGTGCCTGATGCACACTTCAGTCCGGTGACTGGGGCAGCATAGTTCCAGTGATCCAGATCCTTTCCTGATCTACAATGCCATCTATGAGCTATTTGCAAACCCTCTCTGTAAGATGAGTGGAATGATGGCATAATTGGCCACTTTAAATTAGAACCAGAACACTACAACACAGGATCAGGCCCCTTTGGTCCTTCTAGTCTGTGCTGCACTCATTCCGCCCTCCATACCTCTCCCATCTATGTACCTGTCCAAATTCTTAAATGTTAAAATTGAACCTGTATTCGCCATTTCAGCTGGCAGCTCATTCCACACTCCCACCATTCTCTGTGTGAAGTTCTTTTTCATGTTCCCCTTAAACTTTCTCCTGCCACCCTTAACCCATGTTCTCTGGTTTGTATCCCACCTACCCTCAATGGAAAAAACATAACTACATTTACTCTGTCTTATCCCCCTTGTAGGCGAGTGGTGGTATCTGGGGGAATTCATGATAAAGTAATAAAGGGCATTTGGTGGTATTGATTGTCTCTGTGCAGTTAGTGGGACAGAGAGCCTGTTCCTGCTGTGACCTTGGATATAATTAACTGGGCATAATCGATTTCTGAGATTGAAATATGTATCCCCCCTCACCCCGGCCTTCACTGCAATTGTGAATGGAGGGGATGGCCAGGTTTTTTACTTTTTGGATTGCATGGGCTGGGGAGAATCAGAGTCTGAGCATCAAGGATGCACAGGGCATCATACTAACATTGGGGGATGAGGCCTCATGTCTTAGCATGCGTGATGGGGGGATGGGAAGATCGGAGGATTGGCCTTTGTTACATGAAGGATTAATGGTACACAGTTGGATGGACATTTCACCCCGGAGCAGGCTCAGTGGGCCAAATGTTCTTACGCTAGTCCACCTACTGCTTACTCAAAATCAGCAATCAGTGTTGATTGCTCTCTGTTCTGTTCCCCACCCCTGGGGACTGAAGTTAACTTCTGGTAAACAACATGTTGAGAGAACTCTGGAAATTAACGTGGGGCTTCCTGTTCTCTGCAGTGAATGGTCTGGCAGCTTCTTTCACTTTGCTTTGCACAGAAGAAGCCATAGGACCATTGAACCACAGAACATTACTGCACAGAAACAGGCCCCTTCGATCATTCTAGACTTTGCTGTATTATCTTTTGGCCTAGTCCCACGGACCTGCACCCAGTCCCTATCCCTTCATACCTCTCCCATCTATGTACCTATTCTTGTTAAAATTGTGCCCTCATTCACCACTTCAACTGGCAGCCAATCTGTTTTTATCCCCCCTCATTTTTACAGATTGTAATAAAGAGTTACCAGTTCTGTATTTCAGGAATCAATTTACTAATTATGAAAGTTACAGTAAATTGTTGGCTTTTCTGTTCTTAAAGTCATAAAGCATAGAACAGACCCTTTGACCCATCTTGTTTGTGACAACCAAGGTACGTCCAGTTGCCACATGTCCTTAGCTTCCCCCATCTGCTTGTTGATGCATCAAATAACCAGACAAAACACGAAGTGCAAGCTCAGACGAATGCTTTACTGTTAAATTCAACAATACAATCTAGAACAGGGGCCCCTGGAAATGGTGTCCACCACCAGCTAAGCTCTGTCTCCTTTTTTAACTAGTGCGCTTTGCGGGAACTCGTGCATGCGCAATAGCATTGTAGCAAGTACAGTGGCTGCAGCAGGTGCAGACGGCCAATAGGAGTGGCTGTCTACTTCCCTTTTCTTGGGCAACCCTCTTTACAAACTACAATCCATGTAGGTGTCGTACATTGCAATAACTAAAGTTCAGCAGTGAACAGTCAACCCAGTTTTATCCTGATATTTTGAGTTGGGTTTACAAGTGTGCCTGAAGCGTTTTATGTAGTAGCCATTGGTGGAAGTGGATACTTCAGCTTGAAAGGATGTGCCATCCGTGGTCTTGGGGTTGCGGCCATTTGTTTCACTGGTTGTTACTGAGGGAGCTCTGCCTACTCCGGATTCATGTTCCAGATCCTGGTTTATAGACTCATCAGGAATTGTTCAGGATGGGGGTGGCTGGTGTGTAGTTTCATCAGGAATGGTTTGGGATGGGTGTGCCTACCCCGGGTTCATGTTCCAGATCCTGGTTTATAGACTCATCAGGAATGGTTCAGGATGGGGGTGGTGGGGGGGGGGAGAGGGAGGTGGCTGGTGTGTAGTTTCATCAGGAATGGTTTGGGATGGGTGTGCCTACCCCGGGTTCATGTTCCAGATCCTGGTTTATAGACTCATCAGGAATGGTTCAGGATGGGGGTGGTGGGGGGGGGGGGGGGGAGGTGGCTGGTGTGTAGTTTCATCAGGAATGGTTTGGGATGGGTGTGCCTACCCCGGGTTCATGTTCCAGATCCTGGTTTATAGACTCATCAGGAATTGTTCGGGATGGGGGTGGTGGGGGGGAGGGGGAGGTGGCTGGTGTGTAGTTTCATCAGGAATGGTTTGGGATGGGTGTGCCTACCCCGGGTTCATGTTCCAGATCCTGGTTGATAGACTCATCAGGAATTGTTCGGGATGGGGGTGGTGGGGGGGGGAGGGGGAGGTGGCTGGTGTGTAGTTTCATCAGGAATGGTTTGGGATGGATGTGCCTACCCCGGGTTCATGTTCCAGATCCTGGTTTATAGACTCATCAGGAATTGTTCGGGATGGGGGTGGTTCCCTTAAGGGTAACAACGGTTTCTCCAATACATCCTTCATTCTGATTTTACCAGGTATGACCTGTGCTCCTGGCAGCTCCTTTCAAATGTGCCCATATGTTCGTAACCGTGTGGAATTTGCATCCTTATGACTTGCCCTTTGGCACGAGCGGTCGGCTGTTTCTGTCATAGCATCTTTTCTGCATTAGTCTCCTGTTCAGCAGTTGGGATTTAATTTCTTGCAGGTTCTTCAGCTGAGGCTCCAAGAGTCTCTTTGCCACAGGCAGAGTTATCCGTGTCTGCCTGGACATGTCGTTACATGGAGAGCCCAATGTGGCGTCACCGGGGATGTTTCTGAGATTCAGCAGGTTTAGGAATACATCTGTATTTTTCTTGGGACTTCTCCATGAGTTCCTTCGTGCTCCTCGTGGCTCTTTCAGCCAACCTGTTTGACTATGGATACTCTGGGCTGCTAGTGATGTGGTTAAAATCCCATGTTGCAAAGTATCTGAATTTCTTACTGGTGAACTGGGTGACATTGTTCGACAGCAGAGTGTGGGGAGCCCCCTGCACTGAAAAGTGTCTTTTTAACTTGATAATGACTGCCAACGAGTTCATGTGCAATGAGGGCAGACCGACGTTCAGGTCGGTGGCTGTCAGTCTTGTCTAGCATGGTTCTGATGTTCCAGCATGCTAGCTTGAGTTTGTGAGCATCTTTTGAGGGGGAGGACGTGGAGGGGGAGGACGTGGAGGGGGAGGACGTGGAGGGGGAGGACGTGGAGGGGGAGGACGTGGAGGGGGAGGACGTGGAGGGGGAGGACGTGGAGGGGGAGGACGTGGAGGGGGAGGACGTGGAGGGGGAGGACGTGGAGGGGGAGGACGTGGAGGGGGAGGACGTGGAGGGGGAGGACGTGGAGGGGGAGGACGTGGAGGGGGAGGACGTGGACCTGTCCTCGGGCCTGCGCAAAGGAGCTTTTAGGTGGAGTGCAGTGCGCGCAGTACTGGCCCCACCCTTTACACCCATCAGCGCAAACTCCGGGAGATCCAAAATGAGTGGTGGACTAGCCTCGCCAAACGAACACAGCTCAGCGCGGACATTGGCGACTTCAGGGGTTTCTACGAGGCTCTAAAGGCTGTGTACGGCCCCTCACCCCAAGTCCAAAGCCCGCTGCGCAGCTCAGACGGCAAAGTCCTCCTCAGCGACAAGATCTCCATCCTCAACCGATGGTCAGAACACTTCCAATCTCTTTTCAGTACCAACCGCTCAGTCCAAGATTCCGCCCTGCTCCAGCTCCCTCAACAGCCCCTAAGGCTAGAGCTGGATGAGGTTCCCACCCTGGATGAGACATATAAGGCAATCGAACAACTGAAAAGTGGCAAAGCAGCAGGTATGGATGGAATCCCCCCAGAAGTCTGGAAGGCTGGCGGCAAAACTCTGCATGCCAAACTGCATGAGTTTTTCAAGCTTTGTTGGGACCAAGGTAAACTGCCTCAGGATCTTCGTGATGCCACCATCATCACCCTGTACAAAAACAAAGGCGAGAAATCAGACTGCTCAAACTACAGGGGAATCACGTTGCTCTCCATTGCAGGCAAAATCTTCGCTAGGATTCTACTAAATAGAATAATACCTAGTGTCGCTGAGAATATTCTCCCAGAATCACAGTGCGGCTTTCGCGCAAACAGAGGAACCACTGACATGGTCTTTGCCCTCAGACAGCTCCAAGAAAAGTGCAGAGAACAAAACAAAGGACTCTACATCACCTTTGTTGACCTCACCAAAGCCTTCGACACCGTGAGCAGGAAAGGGCTTTGGCAAATACTAGAGCGCATCGGATGTCCCCCAAAGTTCCTCAACATGATTATCCAACTGCACGAAAACCAACAAGGTCGGGTCAGATACAGCAATGAGCTCTCTGAACCTTTCTCCATTAACAATGGCGTGAAGCAAGGCTGTGTTCTCGCACCAACCCTCTTTTCAATCTTCTTCAGCATGATGCTGAACCAAGCCATGAAAGACCCCAACAATGAAGATGCTGTTTACATCCGGTACCGCACGGATGGCAGTCTCTTCAATCTGAGGCGCCTGCAAGCTCACACCAAGACACAAGAGAAACTTGTCCGTGAACTACTCTTTGCAGATGATGCCGCTTTAGTTGCCCATTCAGAGCCAGCTCTTCAGCGCTTGACGTCCTGCTTTGCGGAAACTGCCAAAATGTTTGGCCTGGAAGTCAGCCTGAAGAAAACTGAGGTCCTCCATCAGCCAGCTCCCCACCATGACTACCAGCCCCCCCACATCTCCATCGGGCACACAAAACTCAAAACGGTCAACCAGTTTACCTATCTCGGCTGCACCATTTCATCAGATGCAAGGATCGACAATGAGATAGACAACAGACTCGCCAAGGCAAATAGCGCCTTTGGAAGACTACACAAAAGAGTCTGGAAAAACAACCAACTGAAAAACCTCACAAAGATAAGCGTATACAGAGCCGTTGTCATACCCACACTCCTGTTCGGCTCCGAATCATGGGTCCTCTACCGGCACCACCTACGGCTCCTAGAACGCTTCCACCAGCGTTGTCTCCGCTCCATCCTCAACATCCATTGGAGCGCTCACACCCCTAACGTCGAGGTACTCGAGATGGCAGAGGTCGACAGCATCGAGTCCACGCTGCTGAAGATCCAGCTGCGCTGGATGGGTCACGTCTCCAGAATGGAGGACCATCGCCTTCCCAAGATCGTATTATATGGCGAGCTCTCCACTGGCCACCGTGACAGAGGTGCACCAAAGAAAAGGTACAAGGACTGCCTAAAGAAATCTCTTGGTGCCTGCCACATTGACCACCGCCAGTGGGCTGATAACGCCTCAAACCGTGCATCTTGGCGCCTCACAGTTTGGCGGGCAGCAGCCTCCTTTGAAGAAGACCGCAGAGCCCACCTCACTGACAAAAGGCAAAGGAGGAAAAACCCAACACCCAACCCCAACCAACCAATTTTCCCTTGCAACCGCTGCAATCGTGTCTGCCTGTCCCGCATCGGACTGGTCAGCCACAAACGAGCCTGCAGCTGACGTGGACTTTTTACCCCCTCCATAAATCTTCGTCCGCGAAGCCAAGCCAAAGAAAAGACTGCCAACGAGATGACGATGCGTAAAAGGTCTATCGCAAACCATCCAGAGTATAAATCAACAAGAGCCAAATACTGTTGACCGTGCCATTCAAAGATGTCTGTTGCCACGGTTGACCAGGGCTCTTTTTGTTGGTGCGGTCTGGTGTTATTTCACACTGAACAAGCTTGTACCTCCTGGTCTCGGTCATCCCTAGCCAAAAAAATGATGTCTCTAGCCCTGTGTTTGGTTGCTTCTGCCTCTTAGTGCCCTCTGTGCAGGATGTTGACATAAATATTTTGCAGTGAACTCAGAACAACTACTCTCAGGCCTTCTTTTATGAGTCCATCATTGATGAGTAATTCGTCCAGGAATGGGAAGTAGGGTTGCACTTCAGACGGTAGACTGTACTGCTTGTCGGGCCATCCACCCTTGATATAAGTGCTCAGGGTCCTCAAAGTTGCATCTTCAGCTGTGTGCTGCCTCAGTTCATCCAACCAGGAGGAGGAGATGTGCATTTACTGTCATTATAGCAAACGTGTCCTCTTTCTCAGCTTGTTGGATCATGCATTTTCTAGCAGCACGAGATAGCGCATCGGCTAAGTGCATTCCTTTTCCACAATTGTAAACTAAAGTCACATTGTATTTCTGAAGCGGCTGTCTACACTATCCACATATCTGTTTAAATAGATTTTGAATCATCATTGAACCCACTTCTATAGCTTTTTCATTTTAGTTCTGAGGTAACAGTCTAACTGCATTACAAATTAATGGCTGCCTGTTTCCTGGGCCACTGATGTTTTATCTTTGATTGGGGATCTCTGCTGGTGTGAGGGTAGAATCCAGGGTGGGTCTGCTAAAGAGACAGAAGAGCTGGCTAGAATATGACCTAACACCCTCATATTTGCCAGAGCATTGGTGCTCTTCACCCAGCCATTTCTCACTTGTATCCCTCGCATCAACTTTTCTGAGCTCTTTCCATCTTTAGAGTCATTCCCAACTGGTTATGACTTTCTTGGAGGTTCCTCTTACTGGGAGGCTCCTGTGGAGATCTGAATCCTTAGACAATTGACTGGGCTCCATGCCAACAGCAGCCCTGGTGATGGTCTCCGGATGTTGAGAACACAGCTGGCATCAGCAGTACACGAAGCAGCAAGCAATCCCTCCCCTGGGTCCATCCACCACTTTCATCATCTAGTCCTTTTCCTCCCTCTTCTCTGCTCCTTCCATCTCTTGCTCTTTGCTGCCTCTCATCTCTCTTCCCTCTTTCCTCTTTCCCCTGCCCCTCCCATCTCTCACTCCTCCTCTCCTCAGTCTGCTGCTAGCTCCTGTCTCTCCTTCCTCTGCACCTCTTCTGTCCCCTACCTCACCCTCTCCATCATCACTCCACCCCTTCGCTCTACTGCTCTTCCCTCGCTCCCCTCACCTCTTTCCCCTCCCTTTCCATCGCACTCCCACTCCCTCACACTGTCCCCCTCCCTGCCTATTGACGACCTATGGTGCAGTGTGCCTTTTCTGCTCATGCACCCATGTTCTGTGTACACTTCTAAAGTTAGATATCTGAATGGTGAGACTGCCTCAATATGATGCGCCATTAGCACTTTGCTTCTCTCTCCACTGCCTGACTGCTTCCAGTAATATTCTTCATGGTTATCAACATCTGCAGTTTTTCTTTGACTCCAGTAAAACAAAACAACTGGAGTAAAACAAAATACTCCTGAAAATAGTTTTGTGGACATGTGAGACTCAATGACTTTCACCAATGTCTGACTTTCCTAAAAATTCAAGTGATTATCTCTGGAAGCTACGCCCCTTCCTCATTGAAAACAGTGCTAACTATGAAGGAGAAACTGCATTTTACCCTCTGTCCACTTGACACATTGAGCAATAACTGAAATAAATGCAACACTTGTTATTTGGCAACTCAAAAGGTGACATCTGGGATTTTTTTTAACAGCCTGATATTAATAGAAGTTGGAAACATATTCATTTAATCTGTCATTTTGCACATAAATGAAAATGGATTTGTTCTTAAGTTTAAAATAAAGCTTTGTTTGATGTTCATTCATAGTTCCAAGTCTACTCCAATATAGCAGTGTGCTACACTGATCTCAGTCTCATGCTCGACAATGTTGGCCATCAGAAAGTTAAAGTGATAAAGGCATACAATCAGCTAACATTTTTCAGAGATTCTCTCCATGGCTTGTCTTCTTTAGTTTGTGAGCTGCATTGATCTGGAAAGCTCCCAGAACTAACTGAGATGTTTGTGATTCAATATGTCAGCACAAGCGAGAATCGCTTGAGCCAGACATTGGAGGGCAGATGATATTCAAGGGACACCAACCCACCTAGGAGTCAGCCTCATTGTGGAGTAGAAGCAACAGGGAGACACTGCAAGAGAACCTCCTTCTCCAGTCATTTCTCTGGTTGGGTGAAGCATTCCACCCCCAGATTTCAGCAAAATTCTAAAATTAATTCACAGTGATTTCCTTCACAGTTGCTTACAGGTTTGCTTCAAGTTGCTGTCATAACGAAGCTTCTAATTTTGAATTTCCTTGAAATTATTTACGTGTGAACTTGATGCAGTTACCAAATAGTCCAGCATACCAAGAACATTCCCACCTTCAACATGAATAGTGTTAGGAGAATAGCAGGAAACTGCAGAAGTTAAAGATCTGAAATTAAGACAATAAATGCTGGGAATGCTCATCACGTCACACAACTTCTGTGGAGAGAGAAAAATGGAGTTAACATTTCTAGTTAATGGGCTGTATTGTTTCTAGTTTGGTTTTAAGACTTGAAATTACTTTTGTCAAGTGAATAAAAGTTTGGTTTCTGTCCCACCCCATTCTTCAGTGACTCTGCACTTTTGTTTCATTTATCTCACCTTGGGGAAATTGACAATTGTCTGTTATCATGCCCACCAATTCTCTTTCTGCTCCCTGTTGGAGTGGCTACTTTTGTTGACCTGTACCCTCATAAAAGAGAAATAATCAGAATCTTGACCCAGTTCGGTGAAGGGATGGGATGAATCTTGTTTTTTTTAACACAGACGCTGCATTCCAGGAAATTATTCCCAATTTCCTGGAATGTAGTCTATGTAAAAAGATCAGAACCTGCCTTCATTTTGTTCATACCTTGATGAGGGGCTCAGGCCCAAAATGTCAGATGTATATCTATCTTTGCTATATAATGTACACTGTTTGACCTGCTGAGTTTCTCCAGCTTTGTGTTTCAGCTGAAGTTTTGCTCAGATGCTGACATTTTTTTCCAGCGTTTTCGTCTTTTTTTGTTTCAGATTTGCCACAGTTTTACTTTTATTTTCATTTTCTTTCATGCTCCTGGATTTCTTTTAAACTCTTTATCTGCTCAAAAACAATGATAATTTGAAAGGAAGTTACTCTTGGTGCAGAGCGCTTGGTTTGAAACACTGTGGTTTTGTCAAAGACATAATGAAAATCCCCTAAATAAAAAACAAACTTTATGCCAAAATTTGGCTGTAACTTTTGTACATAGTCACTTGAGAGAGATGCCACAGGATTTATTATTTTGGAAACCATTTGTCGACATGGCACATTATCATAGAAGAGGAGACTTTGAAATATTGATGATAAAGTTAAAGAAAGATCTGAGAAATGTAATGTGTGTTTCTTCTCGTACTTACATATTTATGTTACATCTTTAACAGTTTTAAGGCATTTAATAGAAAGGAAAAACTTGCATTTATATTGGAGGCTTCAAAACCGCAGTCTAACAAACAGCTTTACTGCCACTGTGGTATTTTGTAGTGTTGTTTCCATTGTACATAGGAGGTTCAGCAACTATTGTACGTGGCAACAGATCAATGTGCAGATCATCGGCTTTTTGCAATAATGTGAAGTGAGAAATTAACATGGCCCAAGACACAAGCCAGGGAAGTTCTCGATGTTTTGAAATGCCCCATAGAATCCTTGGACCCACTTGAGAGGCCACATAGTGTAAGTTGGTCCAGCTGGCAGTAGCTTGGATGCCAGAGTTCCTTCAGTAAGGCCCAGATATTTAGGCTTAATTTCTGTAGAATTAACCATTATTTCTTTCCTTGGAGCTGAGTGCTGGCAACCACCCCCACATCCCCCAACCCCTGCAGCTGCCACCTTAAGGCATCATTCAGGCATGTCAATAATATTTTGAAATGTGTCAATTTGTGCACAGCACAATCCCACCAACATGGTGGAAATAAATGCCAAACCTGCTTATGATATAAATGGGAGATAAAAGTTGTCTTGAACATTAGGAGAATACCCCAGCTCCAACTCGAAGTATGTCAAGCACTAAGGTTCCCAAAGGCCTTGGGGGCTAAAGGCTTTCTGATCGTGTCAGAGGTTTGTATCTGTGTGTCTGCAGAGACTGCGGCAAATCTATGGACACTCAGTGTCTCTGAATAGACTCTCTCTTGCTTCTGTATCTCTTGTTTGGGGTGCCAGGAAATGCTCATGGTGACTCTTTATTGCCTTAACTCCGACAAAAGTTGATATAATTTTTTAGATTTTTATGTATTATTATTTGACAATGAAAGGAACCTTGAATTTACAGCCAACCAAAGCAACCAATTAAGCCTCTGTTTCATGTCTCATTCAAAAGATAGCAACTCCACCAGGACCATTCTTGCTCTACACAGCATTGATGTGTTGCCAATTGGACTGGGGTTTGATCCAATGTTAGAAATGAACCAGTGCACTAGTGCAAGTTGTGGTTTCTGAAACCAATCAGTGATGAGTTGTAGCCACGCGCTAGTCGAAAGAAAGACTCACTCATGAGTGTAGTCAGGTTAAGCTCTCTGCTTTTATTGGGGCTCAAGCCCAACTTTTATACCTCTCGCGTTCCCACCATTTTCCCCAGTTGCTGATGTAACGACCCACATAGCAAAAGTGGGTTTCCCACGCGCGGGTACCTTCCCGCATGACAGTACCTTCTTCCCCACATACTGTCCCTGTCTGTTGGCTGTGCAGCAGGAGCCAGTGCCATTTTGGGGTCGCTGGCCCTTAAGTCGCCCTTGCCATTCGTCTGCCGGTTTGCTTGCTAGGGCCAGTGTCGCTGTGTGGTCTGTTGGCTTTTAGGTATGCTTGCCGCCCGGAGTGCTGGTTTGATCGCTGTGGCAGTGGGCCATCACAAAGTATATAATTGCTAGCCTTGCATTTTCACTACCCAAATAAAAATGAGTGGAGATGTTCTTTCAGAAGCTTTATATGAGCTTATCCATCTGTGGCAGCCACATATTTAAAAGCGATTCTCTTCTCAGGTGTACTTCAACTTGTATGTGAACAATTTGTGAAATAAGAATTTTTAATGGCATTGTTGTTCAGTTTGGATTGTCTCAGAAAAAAAAATTACAACCATCATTTTGTAACCTTTTATGGAGTTATAAAAGGGAGACAGGCCCAAGTCCATACCAACCATCAACCACCCAATTGCACCGAACCTATATTCATCCCATTATTTATTATCCATATGTTCTATTCAGTGTGCCCCAGGTCCCACCCCTCTCCTTCATGCTAATTAACACACCACTCCACAACTCTTTGGGATGTGTGAGGAACCAGAGTGCCTGCAGCAAACCCATTTAGTCACCCCTCGCAACACCTGAGGCTTGATGCAATTCTAACCTCAGGTGTTGAGTGGACGGAGTTCGAATGTTCTCCCTAGGCCCTTTCAAACTGCTGTGAAAAAAGGGGTTAACCAGGCAATTTGCACGGTTAGCGCCCAAGTTATGCAGCAGTTTGAAAGGGTCCAAATGAGTCAACCCCGTCAGAACCCAACGGGTCCATGACCTGCCTCAGAGGTAGTCCAGGAACCCAGTTAAACTTATCTAGGTCTCGCCAATAGCTGATTTGAATAGGAAAATGGCCGACCTGCTTATTCCAATGATGTCAGCACTTGGGTGCATGAGTCACCGGGCAGCCAGCATCTGAACTTCCTGTGAGTGCATGACGCATCATTGTGGGGGCGGGATCTCCTTTAATCGCCGGGCTGCCAATTTAATGGGTAGATCCCCCTGCGATTTAAAAGATGTTTCCAGCACCTTGTCCCAGTAATCATGCCCGGGTCCCAGGAGGGTTACCCATATGCTGCAATTTGAAAGGGGCTGGGGGGTGGGGGGGGGGTGTGAAGTATCCGAAGTCTGCTCAGACAACACCTGATGTCAGGATTGCGCACGAGTCTCAGAGGTTGCGAGGGGACAGCACTACTGGCTATGCCACTGTACCGGACTTCAGTGGTATCGATGATGACATTTAGACTTCTTACAATATCCTCACAACCATTTGATGCCACTCTCCACTTCCATTCAAAAGCTGATAGCACCTTCTTCTGGGTATCAGGACCAGGTGCTGAGGAGTGCAACGGAGATGAGGCAGGAAGAGGTATGGGGTGTGGGAGGGGCTGTTGAGCTCATCGCCGAGCTGCAGCAGAGGTGGCTACCTTAGTGGAGGTAACATGATCTAAACAACTTGCTGTCTCTGAAAGGACTTTCTTTTTTTCTTTGTTTTTGGCAGTGTGGTCACTCTTTGTTAGCTTTTTTTAATGTACACAGAAAGCTTTTTACTGTACCTCTGTACTTATGACAAAAATCTAAATGCCATACTCTGGGATAATCACCTCATTTCAAGTCATTGAGAGCAATGGAATGAAAATATTTTTGCTTGAACATGTTGAGATCAGATCTCATTAAATTTTTCATATATTTTATTTCACCCTTTTCCCCAGAGATTCTGAAAACTTGCTGTCTTTTTTTCCCCCAGGAAAGCCAGTTCTAGAACTGGAGCACAAAGGTTAAAGCTGAGAAGGCAGCGGTTGGAAAGGGACCTGAGGGGCAATTATCTCTATTAGGTGGGTAGTCCAAACCTGAGACAAATCTGTCATGGGCAGGTTGGGTGTGACATTGAGGTTGAAAAGACACTTGAAAATGGATTGGGAAGGTTTAGAAGGATAAATGCAGGCAAGTGGGATTAGACCAACAGCTGACTTGTTGGTCTGTGTGAATGAGTTGGGCCAAATGGCTCTGATTCACAGTAGAAGTTAAAATGTTTATTATGGTTCAAGGTTCCTTTTATTGTCATGTAATTGGACAAAAAATGTAATATGTTCATGATGAACTTCAACTTTTGTCTGCCATAAGGCAAACAAAAGAGCATGAACGTTGTCTGGAACCCCCTAATGATAAGAGAAAGAAGCAAAAGAGAGTCTCATCCAAGTGTCAATGGATTTGCCTCTAGTCAGTAGCATATTTAGGGAAAATGGCGCCTATGGCAAGCACAGAAATTGCCCCCCCCCCCCCCCCCGTTAAAACGTATTTCGACCCTTCACCCTGCAACCATCCCTCGCTGCAACCACGCCCTTCACTTCGCCTCCCCTACCTGTCCTCGCCTCCTCCTCTCTCTGCCTGTAGGTGGTCATTGATTCTCCCTTCCCCCTCCCAGAGTGCCTGCCTGGGTGAGCATCTGTGAGTGCTGGCTGCTCCGTTTCTCCCCATTGCAACAGGGACTTACAAAGCATTTTGGGACATCACCAGGATCCAAATTGGAATGTGTGTCATGGCCTGTTTCAAGAGCTGAGTTTCAGCCTGGGCTTTGCCAGGCCCTCGGTCATGTAAATGATCCTTGGAATGAACGGGTAGGAGAGATTAAGCCAAACATGTCAGTATTCCTGGGCTTAAAACAAAAAGCGGTTCTCGTTAGGAAACCTGAAATTCTGGCAGAAGTTGCGAACGATTCCCCAGTGTAGTCCAAGTCTGGGAGGTGAAGGAGGGGAGATGGTATGAATAAAACAAAGCACATGAAGGTTGTTTTTAGGGTAGATGGGGTGGAGAAGTGGGGGCGGGGGGGAATGTGTGGAGGCCGTGGGCGGTCGCCCTTGTCTAAGTTCAAGCTTCCTACTCCACAGCAGCGGAGAGCCCTGCATCAGTGCCGCGGTCACACCGGAGCCATCTGCCGACCACAGGAGGGAATGCATCGGAACAGGGTTTTTTAAAACAGTGAGATGAATATCTCCACAATGTCAAATCCAAGGCAAGGTGAGGAGAGAGCCCTGCCACTCCCAGGTTCACAGCAGCGGCAGAGAGGTTGTTTTCCACCATAACCCCATCCCATGTTAAATGGCAGTCAATACAATGAAAATCATATGGTGGTGCTTGTACTCAGAAACACTGGAAATGTGAGTGTAGACAAGCAGAAGAAGTTACAACCCCCCCCCCCCCCCCCCACCCCGTGCACCTCCGCTCATCCAGCATACGGGCGGTCTGCCCTTGTCGGCGAGAGGGGAGGCAGCCAGCAAGGGCTCGGATCTCTGCAGCGAGAGGCTGCCAGGACACATGCACACAGGTCGAGCTGAGGCAAGGAGCGAGGGGCATTTGCCACGTGCCCAACTCTAGAGCTAAAGCTAAGCTCGAGTTCACAGCGGGACACGCATGCGATGGCCCTTGGCCCCTCCACAACCAGCAGCACTCCAGGCTGCGGCACCCTGAGCCGTTCCCATCCCCAATAACCGTAGGAGCCCTGCGTGGGTGCTGACAGGCCTGGGCTGCTGAGCACATCAACTGGCAAGAAAAAACAATTTTCTCACCTGTATTTTCCAGGTTACTATTCAATCTCATCCCATTATGACTTTATTTGGTGTGGTGATAGAGAATAATCGATTATCGGTGTCAGATTTCCGTGTGATACCTTTTGCCACTTTAATGTCTAGAAGATGTATTTTGCTCAGATGGAAGGACTCTATCACTCCCAGTTATGCACAATGGATGACCCAATCCTTATCATGCTTGAACCTCAAGAAGATTAGATGTAATATTTTGAAAACTGAAGTTAAGTTTGATAAAATGTGGCACATTTTTATGGAATATTTTAATGTTTAATGAATGATAGTGGTTTACTATTTTGTATGTAACATTTTGTATGCTTCCTGAACTTACTTATTTACATATAAGGCAATTCTGTTACTGTTTCCTTTTTGGTGGTTAAAACTGTCCCAGTGGCCATTTTTTTAAAATTCAGGGGCTATAGATTTAAGATTAGTTAGTTACAGCCTTTATTCTTTTGGGTTTTTTTTTTGCAGGAACAAGAGATATAATATTTAATTCTGTCTGTTTGTTTATTACTTGCAATGTTCATTTTTATTCTGGGATACATTGTAATTACTCTGTCTTGTACAGCATATTTTCTTGTTCTTACACTATTTGTATATAAATATATAAAATTCAATTCAAAAATTAAGAAAAACCAAAACACCTCTCCAGAGTAAAACTCCAAAGTTTGCCGACACCATGATTAAACTAAAAACAATGCTGCAGGAACTCAACATAGCAGGTCAAACATTGAACAAAGATATTGGGCGGGCGAGACAAGGACAGTGCCACCCAGGACAGATGACCTGCTGCCATACCCTCGATTCAGCTATGCCTCTAGTGATTCCATAGCCTCTGCAAATGCCCAAACTCCTTTTCAAACCATTGGCAACCCAAGCTCCAGATCTAAACCTCTGATATGCCTTGCAGGAGCCCTTTTTACTCCCAGAACCCTCTTGAATCCTGGTTCTGATATCTAGTTCCTGTAAGCCAGTCTCCAGCAGCCTAAAGCCCATTTGAGTCCTTTAGTGGCAAGTCGCCAACAGCCTGCAGCCTGCTTGGGTCCTTCAGTCACTGAGGTCCTTGCAGGTCTGTTGGCGTTGTCACCGTCCCTATAAAGTCATCTCCCAGACATCTCCTCCTCAATGTAGGGGGTGTTATCACTGTTTTTGGGACCCTGCACTTATTCGTTGCTCCCTCATTGTACACTGTCCAGCACAGATGCCACCATCTTGGGCACATACCTCTGAGGTCACTTGATATAAAAAAAACCACACCATTGGCTCTGTGCAGACTGTTAAAGCTTGTACTGAGCTGTTGGAATAACCATATAACCATTTATGGAGC
Organism: Narcine bancroftii; assembly: GCF_036971445.1. Lineage (NCBI taxonomy): Eukaryota > Metazoa > Chordata > Chondrichthyes > Torpediniformes > Narcinidae > Narcine > Narcine bancroftii. The sequence continues at coordinate 37,377,973 of NC_091476.1, read as the reverse complement.
AGAAACTGGTCGGACAGTAGGACCCTGCAGAGCAGCACTGCATCTCTGCTCCTAATTTTCCTGGGCCTGCAGCTGCTTCAGAGCCACCATTTTTTTTTCAAATAATTTTTTTCAACATATATTTTTCATACGTATAAATTAATATTTGTATTTCAAATCTTTACTGAGCACAGAATCTCACCATTCATCCCAACAGGTTATGTTCCTTGTTGACTTCCTCTCCACCTGCTATATCCAACATTTCATAGTTTCCTTCAGTTAATGGCAACAAGGAACCCACTTGAACTGTGGCAATACCCACATGGCTTCAAGCATCACCATGATGTCATTCTCTTGCAAAGAGTGTCAGAAGAATTTGTTTATGGGAGTTATTGGTGACTATCAATGGTTCTGTGGTACCCTCTTTGATTAATAGATCAATCTCGCATTTGGTAGTAATATACAAAACCATGTTCATCTAATGATGGCAAGGCTGCCTCTGAACAGAAGAGCATGTTTAATAATGCTAATGTGGTAATTCTTGGCTGTAAGAAGGTTGATTTTAGTTATTGTTCTGTTGAAGAGTTTGGACGTTATCCACTTAATTTTGTGTTCTAGGGATTATTGTCAAACTGGTTTGGAGGGAAATATTCATTTCTCCATGGAGCCAGATTGTGAACTGAAGTTGGGAAGATTTATTGTGACTTGATCAGAATGAGAATATTTTATTTAATAATGTAGGTGCTTTGCAAGTACAGTAATGCTCCGAATCATGGGTCCTCTACCGGCACCACCTACGGCTCCTAGAACGCTTCCACCAGCGTTGTCTCCGCTCCATCCTCAACATCCATTGGAGCGCTTTCATCCCTAACGTCGAAGTACTCGAGATGGCAGAGGTCGACAGCATCGAGTCCACGCTGCTGAAGATCCAGCTGCGCTGGATGGGTCACGTCTCCAGAATGGAGGACCATCGCCTTCCCAAGATCGTGTTATATGGCGAGCTCTCCACTGGCCACCGTGACAGAGGTGCACCAAAGAAAAGGTACAAGGACTGCCTAAAGAAATCTCTTGGTGCCTGCCACATTGACCACCGCCAGTGGGCTGATAACGCCTCAAACCGTGCATCTTGGCGCCTCACAGTTTGGCGGGCAGCAACCTCCTTTGAAGAAGACCGCAGAGCCCACCTCACTGACAAAAGGCAAAGGAGGAAAAACCCAACACCCAACCCCAACCAACCAATTTTCCCCTGCAACCGCTGCAACCGTGTCTGCCTGTCCCGCATCGGACTTGTCAGCCACAAACGAGCCTGCAGCTGACGTGGTCTTTTTACCCCCTCCATAAATCTTCGTCTGCGAAGCCAAGCCAAAGAAAGAATGCAATACATATCTGCAAATAGTTTTGTGGAAGGAGATTGGAGTTTTAAAAATTCAATTGTTCAATTCATTCAGATTTGAATTGGCTCTTTTGTGTGAAGTTGCAGAATTGGAGAAAATCTTGTGTGCTGGGCTACACTGCCCTTGAAGGAAGGAGAAAAAAGAGCAAGGTAAACTAGCTGCTTAATTAGAACAAATGTCTCTGAGCCTTCATAATTGGAAGGTAATTGTGATTGATTTTCCAGGCATTGTGATGGATTTCCTCATTTAACTGCTTTCTTGACGATGATGCCAGTAGTTGAGAAAGTTCATTTCCAGTATGATTTTACAATGTTTTTTTAAACAATAAAAGATTTGTGATTTGTAAACCACAGTGA